>NC_042625.1:98198200-98528200 GCF_901001135.1 Rhinatrema bivittatum
GGCTAATGTTCCCCACCTTTGCTGGTTTTTTCAAGCTAAGGATCCTTCTGGGACTCCAAGAAATCTCCCTCCTGGCGGAGCCTCTGTCAGCTTCTGGGGCTGTAAGAGTGGATGAAAGAGAGGCCGTTCCTGAAGACACCTCCCGTAGGGGCGCATCACGGAGCCCTGCACACTCCTCTGTCTGCGCGGGGAAACGAGCTCTCAGCACCTCTCCAGGGCGCCCCAGGTTATATAAGAGTGGATGAAAGAGAGGCCGTTCCTGAAGACACCTCCCGTAGGGGCGCATCACGGAGCCCTGCACACTCCTCTGTCTGCGCGGGGAAACGAGCTCTCAGCACCTCTCCGGGGCGCCCCAGGTTATGTAAGAGTGGATGAAAGAGAGGCCGTTCCTGAAGACACCTCCCGTAGGGGCGCATCACGGAGCCCTGCACACTCCTCTGTCTGCGCGGGGAAACGAGCTCTCAGCACCTCTCCGGGGCGCCCCAGGTTATGTAAGAGTGGATGAAAGAGAGGCCGTTCCTGAAGACACCTCCCGTAGGGGCGCATCACGGAGCCCTGCACACTCCTCTGTCTGCGCGGGGAAACGAGCTCTCAGCACCTCTCCGGGGCGCCCCAGGTTATATAAGAGTGGATGAAAGAGAGGCCGTTCCTGAAGACACCTCCCGTAGGGGCGCATCACGGAGCCCTGCACACTCCTCTGTCTGCGCGGGGAAACGAGCTCTCAGCACCTCTCCAGGGCGCCCCAGGTTATATAAGAGTGGATGAAAGAGAGGCCGTTCCTGAAGACACCTCCCGTAGGGGCGCATCACGGAGCCCTGCACACTCCTCTGTCTGCGCGGGGAAACGAGCTCTCAGCACCTCTCCAGGGCGCCCCAGGTTATATAAGAGTGGATGAAAGAGAGGCCGTTCCTGAAGACACCTCCCGTAGGGGCGCATCACGGAGCCCTGCACACTCCTCTGTCTGCGCGGGGAAACGAGCTCTCAGCACCTCTCCGGGGCGCCCCAGGTTATGTAAGAGTGGATGAAAGAGAGGCCGTTCCTGAAGACACCTCCCGTAGGGGCGCATCACGGAGCCCTGCACACTCCTCTGTCTGCGCGGGGAAACGAGCTCTCAGCACCTCTCTGGGGCGCCCCAGGTTATATTTAAATGGGCTGGGCGCTAAGGGACGTTGTGTGCCCCGAGTGCCTCCTCGGGATCGGGCGCCTGTCAGCGGGTTAGGAGGACGGACGCCCGTTTCCTAACCTGAGCACGGCACTTTCTTTTTGTTTTGTTTTAAGTTTTTCCTTTGTCGGTTCCTCCAACTTAATATCACCACGATTAACTCAGAGGAACTAAAGAAAAGCACATTTTCTGCTTTCTGTAATCTTTTTGGGCTCCTGAAGAATGAACGTCCGCTCCGGGGCAGGCGTTAATTTTTAAGGGTAAAAATGTGAGGGTCGGGCGCGCATTTTGTTTTGGTTTTTTTTGCATGGGGGGAAATTGCTAATGGCCTCATCTGCATGAATTTGCATGTGATGAGGGCTATTACCTACCTGCAGGCTTGGAAGCGCTAATCCCCGTTTTGCATCTAATAGCGAGTTGAGCCGTGCACTGCAGCCAGCGCACAGTATTGCATCGGCCTGATAGTAAGGGGCGCTTTGGTGACTTCCTTACATATAAATAGTCTAAAAATTAGATATGTTTGCTGAGAATTGACCATTGAAGCTATTTGATGATGACTTTAAACCTTTAACTCTGATCAGCTCACTCCCTATGTCCCTCTCCCGTACGTTTAAATCAGAAATATGTCTTTAAGTGGCTGCTGGAGAGATACTTTCATTCCGTTGTGAGTGAGGAGGGGAAATGGGTCAGCGCTCCTCTGTCTGTAGCATGTCTCCATGTCCGCCAAGTAAAGCAGTGATTCTGGTTAGGCAGTCCTTCTGCATTCAGCTTGCAGGCCTTTTCTGTTCATGCAGTGCCACTGAAGGCAATAAAACAGCAGGAAGGTTATCCCCACCGCAAACCCCACCACTGCACGTTCAACGGACTCAAACAGCAGAATGACCTCAGCTTAAAGCAGATGCAGCAAGCAATGGCCACTCTGCTTATTTCACATGCTCAATCCAATTCTGTACATACCCTACAGTTAATAACATGACTCTATTAGTAATTAGGTTAATTAATAGAATAGGGGTTTTTCCTAGCAAGATTCAATTAACAGAGCCCCATTTAACTGGAATTGATTTTAAAAAATCAGTTTAATTGCTTAAATACTCTTTGTGTGTTGTTGAGAAAAGCAATTTGAGGGTGGAATTTGGAGTAATCCTTCCCCGTTGTGAAGTTAATATGGCCAGCTCTTAAGAGGAAAGGGAAGTGAGAACAGCCAGAAGGAAAGATGGCCAGCTACATAGGAAATCTTCATGTATTTTTTTTCACCTAACAAATGCAGACCCTAACGCATTATCTTAAATTAGGGAAACAAGGCAATGGTTCCATGTCACTCTTGTCACTTCATTAACTATCAATATCTAAAAACTTACACATAACGGCTGTGCTCTGAAATTTCTCTCTGGGAGTCTGCGGGTGAAATAAGCAGATACTGCGGAGAAAAATTGATTTGGTGAAGTTGATACCTGCATGGGTGTTTATCAGTGTTAAGGATAAGGATGCACTTTTGTTCAAAGCTAAGTCCTGTCCTGGAAATGGCTCCTGCAAAGCAAGAGAATGGGTCCTGCTGAGACTGTTATAACTCCACATTAACAGCAAAGTATTTCATGTCATTGGTGTAGCTACGGGTGGGCCTGGATGGGCCATGGCCCACCCACATTGTGCTCAGGCCCACCTAACCAGGGCTGTCTGACACTAGAGCTGTAAGGCCGTCGCGGGATCCCATCCCTGCGACAGTGGAAGTAGGAGTTTGGCTGTGCCTAATGAAATGGCCCCATATGTATGTGGGTGAGAATGGGAGCTTGAATGTGTGCATGTGGGTGAGAATGGGAGCCTGGGTGTCTGTGTGTAGAAACAGAATGAGAAGAGAGACACTAAAAATGAATTAGGAAATGACCAACAAGGGAAAAGTGGGGAAAAAAGAGACTGGGACCAAATGATTAGAAAAATACAAAGATCAAACAACAATAATTATAAAATACATTTCTACAGATTAATAAGGAATTTTTAATGCTGGTAAGTGCTTGAAATAATTGAGGTAAAATGTTGTAAAATTTCATGCAAAATGCATAATGGCTGTTGCAAACTACTTAGAAAGCCATTGTAGGGTGCAGTATATGGCATTATTTATTAATAAGAATACAACTAGTAGGTCTCAGACCTGCATGCCTACTGCCCACCCCTGTTAACCTTGTGCCCACCCAAAAAATTCAGTTCTGGCTACGCCACAGTTTCATGTGCTTTCACAATTGCTACATCCCACTTTGCTAGGGCTGCTTGCAGCGGTGCTTTACTTACATGTCTTCTCATTGGAAATCACTGTAAAGATAATTAGATGTAATGAAACCTGGAGAGAAGGACATGTTACTACTAGAGGGAGGAGCATGATCTCCATGGGACATAACCAGTGACTTGGGAAGCCAGATCTGCCTCCTACATGCCACAGAATTGTACAAGTAGCACAGAATGAAAAAGCACGAGCAATTATGTTTGAAAGTTAAAGTGATGACAGGATCTGAAGTTCAGCTTCCAAGATGTAGCCTCGTGGTGAGGTAACTGCTTGAGAAGTACCAGTGGAATATCCCTTGAGATGGAGGTTTCCACTGTGGTAGCTTTTTAGTGATTTGGGTGCAAATGCTCCAGGGCATGAGGAGAGAAAAGGGTTGGGTTATACAAAGCGCTGAATTATTGACACAAAATGAATGTTAGTGCCACCAAAGCAATATGTATACCAGGAATGACCGTAACAGCATCAGCTGCATGCTGCAAACCTTTAGAGAGGCCAGGAAAGCAAAGTGTGCGCAGTGGTCGTGTGGGGGTATATTTTATATTATGTCATAGAATACGCTACACACAATCTAGTAAAGCAAAACGTAATTTACTAAATGTTGTAAATATAAGGATAATAAATCGGCAAAGTAATATCAACATTGAATACGGTATCAGAGTAAACAGTACATAAATCAATACAGGTAAATAGGAGACAGACAGAAATAAAGATAGAATATTAACAAAGAACTCCTCCCTTATACGTCCTCCTCATATAAGCCAGTGTTCTTAGAAATCTGGAAGACTCGCGGGCCCGGGGACTCTGAAAAAGAACCAGCTGTTCGCTCTCTGTTCCTTTCAGCTCATCCAACTAAAATAAGCAAATGCTATGCTTTATATATCCCTCTGCATTTCAATTTGCATTTTACCCAGGAAGGCATTTTAATACCAGTCTTTTGATCTCCCATTTGGTAAAAGATACCAACTGTTTAACTTATTATCAGCTCATTGGTATGGGTACTAGTCTTTAGCATTAGATCTTCCTAGGTGATGATAAATACCAAATGTCTTAGGCCTGGATTTTCTATCGTTGCAAAGATTATTGAATCCCGCGGAAACGGGGGGCAGGGAGGGTGAAGCGGGGGGCGGGCCTGTGAAATCTGGCAGCGATTGCACCACCGTGATGTTATCGCTGCCAGCTTTCGCACCCATGAAAGGTGTTGCTATTGGGCATGCTACTGGCGGCAATAACGGGTCTTTCCTTATTGCCGCCAGCGATTTTACCACCGCGTCTGCCCTGATGCCGCCCCGACTCCTCCTCTTCCGGTCCCGACTCTGCCCCTATCAAGCTATCACACGCGAAAAGGGACTTTATGCATGCAATACCGATAGAAAATGACCCCCTTAGTTTTTTATGTCCCCAGAGATACCAGATGTTCCTTGGGGCCACCTCAGCTCTATCAGCTCATTGTTGCCAGAATGTCTCAGGAATGCAGGGAGCAAATGGTGATAGTGTCATGCCTTTATGCAGTCTTTGTACTTAAATTATATGCAATATATTGATTCATACTTATCAATCATTGGAGCCTGTTCTGATCCATAGCTGTCTATTCGCGGTACAAAGTCTTCCGGAGAACTAGCTAGCTGTCTAAAATTATATTCCCACACAAGGAAGAGGTAAACTATGGACAGGTTGAAGGCTTTCCTAACAACTGAACAGTGAGTAAATAGCAGAGGAGTTTCAAGTCTTGGAGTTTGTCTCCCATCTGCTGTAAAAACTGCATTTCAGGGCCAAAAGAAGAATTACGTCCAGCTTCTGCCCCAACAGAAAAGCTGAATTTGAAAGGAGTTTTCTATTATCATTATCATTATTATTATTATGTTTATATGGGGGAGAGTGATTATAAAAGGGAAAAGAATTCATGTGCGTGATCATACAGTGTGGAAAGGTGTTTTTTGGACATCAGTGATTTTTAAACAAAGGACTTGGCCTATATTGAAATGGCTTAAGCAAGCTTTACGAAAGTAATTGGATTTTGTAATAGCTAATATAAACTCTGTCACAAGCAAAAATTAATTGAATTGTAATGTCATATTTGTGTAAACAAACTGCAGATGCAAACAGTGGTGTGTGTATGTACAGGGCTTCAGTTATTTTGATAATTAACTTCAGTGTGTAATTGGATATAGTGCTGTAATTATTAACTGTTCACGTGCTTTGGCGTAGTTAATTTGTCACGACTGGTTTCTAGGTCTGGAACAGTAGAGACAAGAATGGGGCACAAGTTTCAATACAAAATATAATTTAAAAGACTGCAAACTGGGTGTCCAGGCTGACCAATGTAAATAATGAAGCGACCAGGTTTGTCCCCGCTGGTAATCCCTGACCTGAGAGTTTGAGGTTTTTTGCTTTTCACTATCTTGTTAATGGATTGTATCCTATCCTAGGCCTCCTCTTGCTGAATTTTACTGTTGCTTCCAAGATGTTTGATCATTAAAAGAATATTTTGGTAGGGGTTGGCTGCTTTGTTGGAGGGGATTAGTCTTGTGATTGATAATGATCCTTTGAGCGGTCCGGGAAGATTTTCACTGTTCCGTGATGGGGGAGTATTGGTGACTTAATGTACCATAATGTGCCAAACATCTAGAGTTACCATAATGATGTCTGTGAGGTGTCACCTGTAGTGGGAGTGCCATTGGTCACTACAGCTTGTCCTGGGGCCGGATTCACTCAAGGCTTTTCTCCCATTCTGTGTCGGTGAATCAAGACCTTGCTGTTTTATCCCAAACATCAATTTTAGATCGGATGGCAAAATTAACTAGGATGTCAGACTACTGCTGTATTATTTATTCCTCATCTTTCTGTATCCAGATCAATGGCTAAAGAAAGGCCATTCACTGGTATTACAGCTGCAAGGGACCTCTGCAAGGAGTGACACCTGAACAGCAGAGACATTCACTGGTGTTACAGCTGCAAGAGACCTCTGCATGGAGTGATACCTGAACAGCAGAGACATTCACTGGTATTACAGCTGCAAGAGACCTCTGCATGGAGTGACACCTGCACAGCAGAGACATTCACTGGTATTACAGCTGCAAGAGACCTCTGCATGGAGTGACACCTGAACAGCAGAGACATTCACTGGTGTTACAGCTGCAAGAGACCTCTGCAAGGAGTGACACCTGAACAGCAGAGACATTCACTGGTGTTACAGCTGCAAGAGACCTCTGCATGGAGTGACACCTGCACAGCAGAGACATTCACTGGTATTACAGCTGCAAGAGACCTCTGCATGGAGTGACACCTGAACAGCAGAGACATTCACTGGTATTATAGCTGCAAGAGACCTCTGCATGGAGTGACACCTGAACAGCAGAGACATTCACTGGTATTACAGCTGCAAGAGACCTCTGCATGGAGTGACACCTGAACAGCAGAGACATTCACTGGTGTTACAGCTGCAAGAGACCTCTGCATGGAGTGACACCTGAACAGCAGAGACATTCACTGGTATTATAGCTGCAAGAGACCTCTGCATGGAGTGACACCTGAACAGCAGAGACATGATTTGAGTGTCTTAGTAACTTACCTTCCATGCAGCAGCCTGATAATTCTGTTTTTTATAGCTAAGAGATATGGAATATTTACAGTGGCTTTTCAGAGCACAGAGGAGTAAGCTAAACCTGTTTGCAGTGTTTGAGATCTATAAGCAAAGTATCTTGTTGCTTTATGTTAAAACTTATTTATAACATGAATGGATTTTAACGTCTATTTTTTTTTTGTTATTTTGAGTGCTCTCTTTCTCTCTCTCTTTAAAGATATATATATATATATCTTTAAAGAGAGAGGGGGGCGAGCAGCCCCATATATATATATATATATATATATATATATATATATATATATATATATGGGGCTGCTCGCCAGTCCTGCCAGTGTGACCTCTACCTTAGACCTCCATATACATGGCTAGGTGGCAAATGCAGACAGGGTAGGGCAAGCGACTCTAATGAAAGGAAGGGCAGAGGGACAGGTATAGAATTCCTCACCCTACCCCCTCCTTTTTTTCTCCCTTGACTGAGTGTGAGTGGATATTAAAGGAAGCCCCCAAAAAAGAGAGAGTGTTAATAGCATGGCACCGTGGGGAGGCCAGTTTTATGATCCGTGGGCTGGACGTGTGCATTATCAGTGTCTCCGTTAGGGGTGGAGGAATGGCGGAGGGTGTCTGTGTGTATGGGGGGAGTGGTCAGTGGGGAAGGGCGGGGGTGCGGTGCATGTATGCATGTCCTGGTGTAGGTGGTACAGGGTGGGGGGGCCTGCTCCACGTTCTCCCTGCCCCGCCTCAGCTGCGTGGGAAAGGTGCGTATGCGTTGTGGCTCCGAGTGGTGGATGTGTAAGTGGTGTAGGGAGGTGAGTGGAGTGTGTATGTCTGCAGACAGTGTTTAACGAATGGCTAAAAGCTGCATAAGCTTTAGCTGATTTTGTAATAGCTCAGTCGTAGAATTCCTGTAAAACAACAAATCCACGAAAGAGTCTTCCAGCCAGCAAACCAAGATACAATTTTTGGTGACTAGAAAGACTTTGGCTATTAAGAATCAGCAAATGGTCTGATAAACAGAATAATGAGCAGACACTTGCTGAGAAAGAAGCAGACTTCCCAGTAATTACCCCTAGTTCATGAACCACATTACCCCGGAACCTCTGTAAGTCCTCAGCCTCCCACAGTCAAAGAAAAAGCATTGCCTTAGCCTCACATGTCAAACAGGAATCTGAGTGACCCAGGCCGGCGGTGCACCTGTAGGCGATCTCAGGTTTTGTCATTGGCTTCCTTTGTGCTGCATCCTCCTGGGTAGATGAGCAGCCAGCCAGAGTGAAACCTGTGGTCAGACTCTTCAGCCATCGCGCTCCCTGCCCTCTTATCTGAAGTGGGCTCAGAATTGAGGTCACATTGTCCTAGCCGTTGGAGAGCTCCACTGGTTTTTCCAGAGTGACAGAGTTTTCTTATTCAAAATCACCTTCCTTGCTTAAAAGATTCTCCAGGGTCGGCTCCGTTGCACCTGACTGACCTCTGTCTCAGGGGAGTCACAGTTGATGGCAGGGGAATCGCTGCTTGTCACAGATGTTTTTTTGTGTATCTCTCTCTCTCTCTCTGCCCATTTTCTTGTAACATGTGTTTATGTACATATATATATATACTTTGAATTTGCTTTCATCTCGTCACAGAGAGCGATTCCCTCACTGTATGCCGTGCAGTGGTTGCAGTGCACATGCCAGCAGATTGCACTGGTTGCAGTGCACATGCCAGCAGATTGCGGGGAAGCAGCAGATCCGACTCCCCACATTCCCGCCTTGCTGCCTCCTCATGTTCTTGCAGAATAACTCGGTCTGTTTTACCCTGAATGACCACGGACATCTTTCTTTGTAGGTTTACCGGAACGAATTTGCCACCTCCTGTAATTAGCAGTAAAAACTGGCTTCGCCTGCACTTTACATCAGACGGCAATCACAGGCAGAAAGGCTTCAGCGCCCAGTACCAAGGTAATTACCGATGAAACATGGCGGATGCGTCCATGCACCGAGGGGAACGCAGCTCCTTGGTAAGGAGGAGATGTCTCTCCGTTTCAGGGGCTGAGAGGTTTTATGCACTGCTCTCCCCCGCTATTAAACTCCGCTGACTCTGCATGGAGTTGGCTGTGACCGAGGGAGGGTTTGTGCTCTGCACTGGGCTGGGCAGGATCCTGCTTTGCATTGCATCTACTCTTGGCTAAGCCATTCCCTTGATGTCTAACGGGAGGGTAAGAGTAAGGTTTTCCCTTCAGAGGTTATGACACAAAGAAGCTGGCGTGTGCCTCCCTCCAGAGGAGGCCACAAGTTCCTTTTGTTTATGTGCCTTGGATAAAAAGTGCTCCGTGAATGCAGATAACATATTTCACTGCTTTAAGCACCCAAGGGTTGAGACAGGAATCTGGGTGCAGTTACCTGTAAGGAATGCATTCATCTGATTGTTCAGTGATGCTTCTGTGAATGAGATACTGCAGTATGAGAGAGTTGCGCTTGTTACAATAATTCAGAGTCGCAGAATAAAATAATGATGATGCGGATACGGCAGAGCCTTTCAAATGAAGATGCGATAACGAATAAAAGGTGAATTGTAAAGGCAGTGCACAGGCATTCATGTAATGCCGGCTCACGCAGAAGGACGCAGACGTCTTACAACATGCACGCGTGTTGTAAAACAGGCTGAACGCACATACGTGTGCTCACGTGTTTATAATGATAACGAATAAACGGTGAATTTTAAAGGCAGTGCACAGGCATTCATGTAATGCCGGCTCACGCAGAAGGACGCAGACGTCTTACAACATGCGCGCGTGTTGTAAAACAGGCTGAACGCACATATGTGGGCACACGTGTTTATAATGGGCACACACATGCGCACGCAAACGCCGCTTCTAGCGCCTAAGTAGGGGAATTTTATAAGGGACGCGCACCAGCGCAATTGGCCATTTCCCCAGTTTGTTCCCAGTTCGCCCAGGTAAGGGGTAGGACCTCCTCACCCCCTCGTTAAACAGCCTCCCTTTTACCCTGTTACCCCAGCCCTCCCCTCTATAATTTTATTTGTTTTAGGATTTACCCGCCACCCGTAGGAGAAGTAAAGTCCCACGTCGGAGATCCCGGGGCGCGCACGTGAAATCCAGGAACCCTCGTGCCCCCCTCCCCCCCAGACCACACCCCCGTAGCGGGGGAATACGCGTGGCCTTGGGCACCTGTAAACGTCCAGCTCAGCTGAGAGTTAAACCAGGAGCAGAGCAGGCAAAAGTCTACAAATTCAACACAAATAACCCCCACCTGCCCCCTCTGCAAGCTGAGAAAGCTCGGCGGGCCAGGCTGGACATGGGTCCAAAAGGAGAACTAAGAACTGCCAAACTGGGCCTGCAAATGACATTTAATGTGGGCAAATGCAAAGTGGTGCCCTTAGGGAAGAGCAACCCAAATTATAGCCTCACAATGCGAGGTTTACTCTGCACACAACAACGGAAAGTTCTGCAGACTTAATATCTGTCAAAATAGCACAAATTACATGACCGTCCTTAAGTAATTACATTCTAAATTAATACGGAAAAAAGGTATTACTTAAAGAAGCAGAATTTTAAATATTTTGAGCAGAATTTCTCTAGAAATTCACTGTAAAAGTGTCCCTTCCACTCGCTCTCCCTACTCCCCTGGCCACTTTGCCCTCTCAGGCCCCAACTCCTCCAACTGCCAGTATCTCTCCCCTCCACCTCTAGGCTCAACCCCTTCCACTCTATTGCCAGTCCTAGAGTTTGACCCCATTCTCAGTACTGCCCCTCACACAGGCTCCCGTTCTCTAGCACACATACACACACCCTCATACAGGCTCCCTCACTCTCTCGCACACACACACACACCCTCATACAGGCTCCCTCACTCTCTCGCACACACACATCCCCTCATACAGGCTCCCTCAGTGTCTCGCACACACACACACTCTCATACAGGCTCCCTCACTCTCTCGCACACACACATCCCCTCATACAGGCTCCCTCAGTGTCTCGCACACACACACACTCTCATACAGGCTCCCTCACTCTCTCGCACACACACATCCCCTCATACAGGCTCCCTCACTCTCTCGCACACACACACACACCCTCATACAGGCTCCCTCACTCTCTCGCACACACACATCCCCTCATACAGGCTCCCTCAGTGTCTCGCACACACACACACTCTCATACAGGCTCCCTCACTCTCTCGCACACACACACACCCTCATACAGGCTCCCTCACTCTCTCGCACACACACATCCCCTCATACAGGCTCCCTCAGTGTCTCGCACACACACACACCCTCATACAGGCTCCCTCACTCTCTTGCACACACACACACACCCTCATACAGGCTCCCTCACTCTCTCGCACACACACACACCCCCTCATACAGGCTCCCTCACTCTCTCGCACACACACACCCCCTCATACAGGCTCCCTCACTCTCTCGCACACACACACACCCTCATACAGGCTCCCTCACTCTCTCGCACACACACACACCCTCATACAGGCTCCCTCACTCTCTCGCACACACACATCCCCTCATACAGGCTCCCTCACTCTCTCGCACACACACACACACCCTCATACAGGCTCCCTCACTCTCTCGCACACACACATCCCCTCATACAGGCTCCCTCAGTGTCTCGCACACACACACACACTCTCATACAGGTTCCCTCACACTCTCGCACACACACACACCCTCATACAGGCTCCCTCACTCTCTCGCACACACACACACCCTCATACAGGCTCCCTCACTCTCTTGCACACACACACACACCCTCATACAGGCTCCCTCACTCTCTCGCACACACACACCCCCTCATACAGGCTCCCTCACTCTCTCGCACACACACACCCCCTCATACAGGGCTCCTCTCTCTTGCACACGCACCCACACAAGCTCCCTTTCTCTCTCACACAGGCTACCTATGTCTCTCTCTCACGCAGCCCTTCACGCAGGCTCTGTCTCACACATACACAATCCCGTCACACAGGCTAGCACCCTCACATACACACAATCCCTTTTTCATACACACCAGCTCCCAATCTCTCACACACATACACACTCCCTCACAATCACCTCATATAGGATCCCTCTCTCTGGCACCCACACTCAACATCCCCACCTCCCTGCACTCTCACCTCCCATGCTCTCTCTCTCACACCCTCCTGCTCACCCCCTGCTCTCTCACCCTCCCCTCTCTCACCCTCCCCTCTCTCACACTGCTCCCCTCCCCTCTCCTCTCTCACACCTGCTCCCCTCCCCTCTCCTCTCTCACACCCCCTCCCCTCCTCCATACCCCTTCCCCTTCCTTCTCCTCTCTCACACCTCCTCCCCTTTCTCACACACCTCTCCCTCTCCTCTCTCACACACACATTCACTCTCATTGGGGTCTTCATCTTCGCTGCAAGCAGAGCACACTCCATTCATGGTACATTGGGGTCCTTCATCTTCGCAGCGAGCAGAGCACATCCAGCGGCACACAGGGCCTTCATCTTCGCACGCTCTGTTCACGGCATGCCGGGATCTCCTCTGCCAGTTCTGTGCTCGGCAGTGGTGCAGAATTCCCCCAGGACTAAGGTTCCACATTGGGAGTCACCACTCAGGAAAGGATCCAGGTGTCATCTTTGCTAATACATTGAAATCTGCTAAGGAAGCACTGAAAGTCCCATTGGTCTCTCTCCTCACTCCCAGCATGTCCACTTCTGTTTCTTCAGCACTCGTCTCTTTCCCCTTCCTCCACAGCTTGTCCTTACCATACTCTCTTGCCTCCAGTCCAGCCCAACCCTTCTGCCACCATCCCCTTCCTCAGCCACTCCACACCACACATCCTCTCACCACCACTCCCACTCCCCACCTTCTCTCACGTTATCCTAAACTCTTCCCTTCTCATCCTCTTTTTCCCCTTCCAGACTTAGTCCCTCTGCTGTATGTTATGTAGGTGGGATTCATGCATTCAGGATTGTGCTTTCATACCGCCCTGCCAGTCTGATGGGTCTCTAATGTTGCTGGAGTGAATGTCCAACCCGAGGAGCTGCAGAGCTGCACCAGGAGCAAGATAGTAACTTTGTAGACGATGGTAGAAAAAGACCAACTGAGCCATCTAGTGCACCCTATCCACCATGCCAAGGATATGTCCCAGCCTCCAACCATATAGCATGGCCAGCTGTAAGCTCACTTCCCTTCTACTCCACGCTGCCCTTCTCTCCCATGTCCCATCACAACGGGCCACAAAAATCCAAACGGCCAACAGCATTGACCCAGCTGTTACCTGAACATCTGGCTGCTAGGTCACACGGATTCTGGTGTCAAACTTCTCCGCTCTTAAATGCCTCTAAGAGCCATGCCATTTGTTTGTTTATTTAAAAAACCTCTTATATATACCGCTACTCATTACAGAACTGCCATACACATCAGCGTAATCGTGTCTACATGAAAAAAATCTGAAAGCACCAGAGAAGAAAAGAAACATCATAATGTACAAAAGTAACATTTCTTTACTGTAAATCCCTCAGCATACAGCCGGGCCTGTACAGCTTTTTAAACGATCTTTCTATCGCCCTGTGTTCTGGCAAGGTGGCCCACGAGGCCAGTGACTGAGAGGGCTCTGTCTCTCACCTCGCCACTCTGGGCCCTTATTTTGTGATCGCAGTCTTCTGGAAGGAGATTAAATGCGCATCGCTGCCACCTGAGGGGTATTGATAGCATTTATCAATGTATGTGTTAGGGCTAACAGCTTGTACTTGACTCTGCGTCCTATAGGAAGCCGGTGACCTGCGGCAAGGACAGGAGTCACACGCTCATAATTTCTTTCACCAGGAAGTAGCCTGGCCTCAGGGAGCGTCCAGTATATATGTAAGAACGCCAAGCAATAGGGAACTGCAGTAATCTATCCCGGCAAAAATCAAATCCACAAAAACGAAAAGAGGAAGCTCGTAATTCCATCTGATGAAGTAAATAGTCTCTGTTCCTAGTGCCGCACATAGAAGAATTTAGCACAACATAATAAGCCATTTTTTGAATCATGAAGTTAAAACTGAAACTGTAATGTAAGAGGATGTAGCATACTATGGTGTTGCTGGAGGGGACACGCCACGCAGCTCAGAGAATAAAGAAAGACTTTTCTTTTTTCTTGTACAATCGCAAGGTGCTGTGCTTGTAGTATAAGACACTTGACACATTAGACTGTTAAACATAAGAGCCAGTAGGGAGCATTTTATCCTGCTATGGGGCCCTATGTGAGCCTGAACACCACCAGCTTGCAGGAAGCCACAATAAAACAAATGCAGTGTTAGCATTCAGTTTATTAAATACCACTGTGTCTGGAGTGCAAGCTTAGGGATGCGGAGCCCAGACCCTCTATAACTGAAGGTGACAGGAGATGGGCAAAAGGAAGGGTGCCTGGGGAGGTCAAGTGATGGGGCAGCAAGTTACAGAGTTTGTGACCTATAGAACAAGAATACTCAGGGGTCAGGCATAGGAAACAGAGCCTGTCACCTCTAGGACCGGCGAGATTGGGGATGGGAGCAGGGATACAGGGCCTCTCACCTCTAGGACCGGCGAGATTGGGGATGGGAGCAGGGATACAGAGCCTGTCACCTCTAGGACTGGAGGGATCAGGGTGGGAGCAGGGATACAGAGCCTGTCACCTCTAGGACTGGAGGGATCAGGGGATGGGAGCAGGGATACAGGGCCTGTCACCTCTAGGACTGGAGGGATCAGGGGATGGGTGCAGGGATACAGAGCCTGTCACCTCTAGGACTGGAGTGATCAAGGGATGGGAGCAGGGATACAGAGCCTGTCACCTCTAGGACTGGAGGGATCAGGGGATGGGAGCAGGGATACAGGGCCTGTCACCTCTAGGACTGGAGGGATCAGGGGATGGGTGCAGGGATACAGAGCCTGTCACCTCTAGGACTGGAGGGATCAGGGGATGGGAGCAGGGATACAGGGCCTGTCACCTCTAGGACTGGAGGGATCAGGGGATGGGTGCAGGGATACAGAGCCTGTCACCTCTAGGACTGGAGGGATCAGGGTGGGAGCAGGGATACAGAGCCTGTCACCTCTAGGACTGGAGGGATCAGGGGATGGGAGCAGGGATACAGGGCCTGTCACCTCTAGGACTGGAGGGATCAGGGGATGGGTGCAGGGATACAGAGCCTGTCACCTCTAGGACTGGAGGGATCAGGGGATGGGTGCAGGGATACAGAGCCTGTCACCTCTAGGACTGGAGGGATCAGGGGATGGGTGCAGGGTCCCAGAGCCTGTCACCTCTAGGACTGGAGGGATCAGGGGATGGGAGCAGGGATACAGAGCCTGTCACCTCTAGGACTGGAGGGCTCAGGGGATGGGAGCAGGGATACAGAGCCTGTCACCTCTAGGGCTGGAGGGATCAGGGGACGGGAGCAGGGATACAGAGCCTGTCACCTCTAGGGCTGGAGGGATCAGGGGACGGGAGCAGGGATACAGAGCCTGTCACCTCTAGGACTGGAGGGATCAGGGGATGGGAGCAGGGATACAGGGCCTGTCACCTCTAGGACTGGAGGGATCAGGGGATGGGTGCAGGGATACAGAGCCTGTCACCTCTAGGGCTGGAGGGATCAGGGGATGGGAGCAGGGATACAGAGCCTGTCACCTCTAGGGCTGGAGGGATCAGGGGATGGGTACAGGGATACAGAGCCTGTCACCTCTAGGGCTGGAGGGATCAGGGGATGGGTGCAGGGATACAGAGCCTGTCACCTCTAGGACTGGAGGGATCAGGGGACGAGAGCAGGGATACATAGCCTGTCACCTCTAGGACTGGAGGGATCAGGGGATGGGTGCAGGGATACAGAGCCTGTCACCTCTAGGACTGGAGGGAGCAGGGGATGCGCGCAGGGATACAGAGCCTGTCACCTCTAGGACTGGAGGGATCAGGGGATGGGTGCAGGGATACAGAGCCTGTCACCTCTAGGACCGGCAAGATTGGGGATGGGAGCAGGGATACAGAGCCTGTCACCTCTAGGACTGGAGGGATCAGGGGATGGGTGCAGGGATACAGAGCCTGTCACCTCTAGGACTGGAGGGATCAGGGGATGGGAGCAGGGATACAGAGCCTGTCACCTCTAGGACTGGGGGGATCAGGGGATGGGAGCAGGGATAGAGAGCCTGTCACCTCTAGGACTGGAGGGAGCAGGGGATGGGAGCAGGGATACAGAGCCTGTCACCTCTAGGACTGGAGGGATCAGGGGATGGGAGCAGGGATAGAGAGCCTGTCACCTTTAGGACTGGAGGGATCAGGGGATGGGTGCAGGGATACAGAGCCTGTCACCTCTAGGACTGGAGGGATCAGGGGATGGGAGCAGGGATACAGAGCCTGTCACCTCTAGGACTGGAGGGATCAGGGGATGGGTGCAGGGATACAGAGCCTGTCACCTCTAGGACCGGCAAGATTGGGGATGGGAGCAGGGATACAGAGCCTGTCACCTCTAGGACTGGAGGGATCAGGGGATGGGTGCAGGGATACAGAGCCTGTCACCTCTAGGACTGGAGGGATCAGGGGATGGGAGCAGGGATACAGAGCCCGTCACCTCTAGGACTGGAGGGATCAGGGGATGGGAGCAGGGATACAGAGCTGTCACCTCTAGGACTGGAGGGATCAGGGGATGGGAGCAGGGATAGAGAGCCTGTCACCTCTAGGACTGGAGGGATCAGGGGATGGGTGCAGGGATACAGAGCCTGTCACCTCTAGGACCGGCAAGATTGGGGATGGGAGCAGGGATACAGAGCCTGTCACCTCTAGGACTGGAGGGATCAGGGGATGGGTGCAGGGATACAGAGCCTGTCACCTCTAGGACTGGAGGGATCAGGGGATGGGAGCAGGGATACAGAGCCTGTCACCTCTAGGACTGGAGGGATCAGGGGATGGCTGCAGGGATAACAGAATATTTTACTTTTCTGTTACTGTTTCAGATCCTGCTTAGATGCCAGCTCATTCCAGAAGCCACCAGATGGCTTTCAGATGTTAATAGCTGGTTTTGTTTTCAAATGAAATAAATTGATTTTTTTCTTAGTTCTAAGCAACAGTATTTCTGAAGCATGTCCTAACTGTAAAATACTTTCAATTTTGCTTTCACAGTGGAATAATAATAGGTGTTTTAGGTATCCATTGAATTTTGTTTTTTTTGCCTGAAGTAAAATGAGGGCAGGTCACAGTAATGAAAGCAATATTAGATTTGAGACAGTACTAACCAGAACTAAATGCATGATATGCATGAAGGAATGGAACTTTTCATCCCATTTTTAAGAGAGAATTAAATCCGTTTGTTTTAATTATTTATTTATTTTGCTGATTGCTGCTAACACATAATTGTATCCTATATATTGATTTTCCCAAGTTAAAAAAAAATTAATTTTGTGCTGTCTTCAGACCAATAAGATTCCTGTCCCTGTTCTGAATTATAATTGAGGTATCGCTTCCACTCGTGGGTGAATCAACATTCAGAAGGAGCTCCAAAAACTTGAGGAATGGTCTAGAGCAGGGATGGTGAACTCCAGTCCTCGAGTGCTACAAACAGGCCACGTTTTCAGGAGCTCCACAATGAATATGCATGAGAGAGATCTGCGTGCTCTGCCTCCATTGTAGGCAAATCTATCTCTTGCATATTCATTGTGGACATCCTGAACACCTGGCCAGTTTGTGGCACTTGAGGACTGGAGTTTGCCATCACTGCATAGTCTTGTATTTGGAGTGGTATAGTCGAGGGAGTGAAATTATTATATGTGCAAAGGAAGAGCGGGATCTGGGGATGGATCGTTTCCAATGATTTTAAGGTGGCCAAACAGGTGGATAAAGCGATGGTAAAAGCCAGAAAGATGCCTGGCTGCATAGGGAGAGGACTGGTCAGCAGAAAAAGGGAGGTGACATTGCCCCTGTATAGGTCCCGGGTGAGACCTCACTTGGAATACTGAGATTGCACCTTCAAACGGATAGAAACAGGATGGAGTTGGGCCAGAGGAGGCTACTAACATGGCCAGTGATCTTCATTCTAAAGCATAGGGGGAGAGACTTAGAGAACTAAATATGTACACCCTGGAGGAAAGGCAAGATGGGGAGAATTGATAGAGACATTCAAGTAATTCGAAGGAATAACTGCACAAGAGGCTGTTCCCTTTCAGTGGAAAAGAGAGTCTGGGATGAGGGTGCAAGGGGCTACATTGAGGAGTAATCTTAGGAAATATTTCTTTACAGAGAGGGTGGTGGATGCACAGAACAGCTCAGTGGAGTTGGTGGAGAGAGGACAGGATCTGAATTTAGGAAAGCATGGAATAAGCAGAGGGGATCTCTGAGGGAGTGGTAGGGATTGTACAGTTGAGTAGTTGTATGGATTGGCAATGGCTGCCATGTTAGGTCTTCTTCTGCCATCATGTTCCCATCTGTCTTTGTAAATCCTGTGGTTAAATAGCCCTATTGTTTAAGAATTTTTGGATCTCTTTTTTTTGGAAGAGTTGTCGATATAAGTTTCAGATAACCAGCTGTGAAATGAAAGGAAGGAGCTGCTGACCAAATAAGAGAAAAGACCGTGGAATCCCAAACCTTGGTAACAATTAATGGTGACTGGGATGGAATTAGAAAGGCATAAACAGACTAGCATCCTACGATGACCTTGAACTACATTGAAAAATACTTTGACGCCATCTTAGATGCTGCAAATAACCAAAGAACAAACTTCAAAATGAAAGCTAGAGCAGCTGAAAATGTTGATGTGGCTGTTTTACGTTCTTTGCACTTTACTACTGAATGTCTGTGAATGAAGAGTGACAATATCATTTTATGCTAAAATCTATTGCCTCTCGTCATGAAACTGAACATTAATCATGCATAGAACTGATGTGATTACAGCAAGAAGACACCATTCAAACCATACCCTTAATACACAGAAAAGTGTCTGATAATCTTTGTTTAAGATAATTATATTCAGATGTGATCATTTGCAGCCAGGAAGGATCATGTAAAATGAATAATAGTCATTAATATGGAATAATATATATTTTTTATTTCACAACAGGAATAATAATATAGCATGCCACAGACCAGGGCTTCCTACAGTTGGCCTTGAGATTTCAGGATAACCCCATACACAAATGAACCTGTTTTATAGACCAAAATTATGCAGATATATCTCATGAATATTCATTGTAGATCAACCAGACCTGGTTGAGGGTCCCAAAGAGCAAGTTTGAGAGACCTGTCATAGACTAACAAGCTGTGAAGAGATGTGATAACATCTTCAGCTCTTATCTGTGATCTGCAAAGGCTTTCCCCTCTTTATTAATAACGGTTCTTATAAAAATGCCCTAGTTTCTATTCTGAGGCAATTTTGTCCTCAGCCGGCTCTGGCTCTGGAACGGAAAAAGGAGCTCTTGTGTCTTTGTAACCCCTGTGAAGCTGGACAGGTAACGCAGCATCCACAGCGCACACAGAAAACGCCTCCCATCCACTTTCTAACACATTTTTGGTTCGATTTGGTTCATACAATTAACAGATTCATTATGTTCTCAGATGTTTTAGGCACTCAGATGTTGAGTTTTGTGCACAACTGTATTATAACTATAGCCCTTTAAACTGGGCTTTTATATCAAGCATCAGAGGCTGGGAATGCCCTTTGTCTTGTCACTTCCTCTCTTCAGTCATATTTGACGATGGGTCTGATTCACGAAGCCTTTTTCCCACAGACACAGAATGAGAGCAGCCGGGCCCTATGTCCCCGTTGCTGCGTTTGGTTATAACCAAATCTCCAGTCAATAGGCCACAAGGAAAGCAGGAGGTGGAGAAGAAGCCTGGCTATGTCAGAGCAGGGCTCCGTGGACCTGATTCAATACCGTTACACTTCTTCTTAAACTCACATTATAGCGGAAGGTTTATTTATTATTTTTGTCAGCTTGCTGCACAAAATGAACAAAGAAGCTGTCAGATGGGATAGGCTTCAGCCAGGCTTATTGAAGATGAGAGGGTGGCATTTTCCTCACATCTGCTTGTCAGTTCTGCTGTCTCTCCAAATAACCCTGATCTGTGAGCTAAACTTCTCTTTTTGCAATCTCTCTAGTCAAAAAGCAAATTGAACTGAAGTCCAGAGGAGTAAAGCTTCTCCCCAGCAAGGACGGCAACCAGAAGACATCAGTGTGTAAGTTTTTTTGGCAATTCTGTTCACATCCTGTGCGCTCAGAATGTTTAAATATTCAGTAAACCTTTTCTTTTCTGGCAAGGTGCTTCTGAGGATGTGGCATCTTGTTTCTTTGTTGGTGTGTTCAGAAGGATTTAGCTCCTGGATAATCGTGTGCCAGTGCTGCGGCAGCTCTGTGGTTCGGTCATGCTATGGATGCACAATGAATTCTTCGCTGGTACAGTTCCAGAGATGTAACAATCACCCTTGGGTAGTTCTCGCTTGTAACTAAGGTTAAACTGATATATTTTTACTGCAGCTGTTTAATGAGACTGTTTCAGCTTCTGATTATAGTTGAGTGATGATAGTCCTGAGGTCTTACATTCCTTACCTAGAATATTCTTGGCTAGGTGCTTGGTCTTCCATCTTAATGTAATAATGCAGTGATGGTCCACGAGAGGCACAGCACTGGCCTTACCTCCTTCTTATAAGACGATGATAACTTCAGTGGCTCTGTAATCTTGGCAAAACATTGTTACTTTATTTTAGCTTACATACCACAATAGCACCTTTTATGCTAAAGCAGTGATGACAAATACTTTAAAGGCAGTGACTCTTTAAAAGTAAGAACTCTTGACCTTAACGGAGAGGAGGAGTTAAGTGGAAGGCTCATGAAAAGGATGGGGAACTCATGTGAGGCTGAAACTAAGGAGCAGAAAATGAAGGAACAGTTGAGAAGAGTTTGTTCCAAAACCACTGGGGCTAGAAGAGAGAAGGGACAGAGAGGAGAGTGAAGGAAAGAGGCATTAACATGAGCAATGGAAGACATGAAGAGAAAAGACAGGGATACTTGGTTACTACCTATCGGGTCATTGAGAGTGGCAAGCAGGCCAGGTTTTCAGGATATCCACAGTGGGGCCCATATTATATCTGCCTAACCATAGGTCAGCCCTATGCCGCCTATCTTAAGCAGCTAACTCTGGCCCGCCCTGAAACACCTCCCGCCTGCCCCCAAATTTAGCTGCCTTTGGATTCAAATATCGCCACTTTGCCATTTAGACAAGTAACTTTTCAGTTATCCTTCTAAATGGCTTCTGAAAATCGGCCTCAGTGAATATGCATGAGGGAAATTTGAATACAATGGAAGCAGTGCTTGCAAATCTCTCTCCTGTATATTCATTGTGGGTCTCCTGAAAACGTGGCTCTTGAGAAGCAGAATTGGCCATCCCTGCAGCTTAATCCTAAAGGAATTGCTTTTCCTTTCCATGCCTATGGAAGAAAACGGGGAGCCTACAGAGTGTGCAGAGAGAGGAAGGGGCTGGAGTGGAGGAAGCTTGCCATGCACTGAGAGTGAGCGGCATCAGTTAGGATGGGAAGTAGAGGATCAGTAAGTACATTGTACATTTTGTGTGGCATACAGTGAGGAAGCTTGCCATGCACTGAGAGTGAGCGGCCTCGGTTAGGATGGGAAGTAGAGGATCAGTAAGTACATTGTACATTTTGTGTGGCATACAGTGAGGAAGCTTGCCATGCACTGAGAGTGAGTGGTCTCTGTTAGGATGGGAAGTAGAGGATCTGTAAGTACATTGTACATTTTGTGTGGCATACAGTGAGGAAGCTTGCCATGCACTGAGAGTGAGCGGTCTCGGGTAGGATGGGAAGTAGAGGATCAGTAAGTACATTGTACATTTTGTGTGGCATACAGTGAGGAAGCTTGCCTTGCACTGAGAGTGAGCGGCCTCGGTTAGGATGGGAAGTAGAGGATCAGTAAGTACATTGTACATTTTGTGTGACATACAGTGAGGAAGCTTGCCATGCACTGAGAGTGAGCGGTCTCGGTTAGGATGGGAAGTAGAGGATCAGTAAGTACATTGTACATTTTGTGTGGCATACAGTGAGGAAGCTTGCCATGCACTGAGAGTGAGCGGTCTCAGTTAGGATGGGAAGTAGAGGATCTGTAAGTACATTGTACATTTTGTGTGGCATACAGTGAGGAAGCTTGCCATGCACTGAGAGTGAGCGGTCTCGGTTAGGATGGGAAGTAGAGGATCAGTAAGTACATTGTACATTTTGTGTGGCATACAGTGAGGAAGCTTGCCATGCACTGAGAGTGAGCGGTCTCGGTTAGGATGGGAAGTAGAGGATCAGTAAGTACATTGTACATTTTGTGTGGCATACAGTGAGGAAGCTTGCCATGCACTGAGAGTGAGCGGCCTCAGTTAGGATGGGAAGTAGAGGATCAGTAAGTACATTGTACATTTTGTGTGACATACAGTGAGGAAGCTTGCCATGCACTGAGAGTGAGCGGTCTCGGTTAGGATGGGAAGTAGAGGATCAGTAAGTACGTCGTACATTTTGTGTGGCATACAGTGAGGAAGCTTGCCTTGCACTGAGAGTGAGCGGCCTCGGTTAGGATGGGAAGTAGAGGATCAGTAAGTACATTGTACATTTTGTGTGACATACAGTGAGGAAGCTTGCCATGCACTGAGAGTGAGCGGTCTCGGTTAGGATGGGAAGTAGAGGATCAGTAAGTACGTCGTACATTTTGTGTGGCATACAGTGAGGAAGCTTGCCATGCACTGAGAGTGAGCGGCCTCGGTTAGGATGGGAAGTAGAGGATCAGTAAGTACATTGTACATTTTGTGTGACATACAGTGAGGAAGCTTGCCATGCACTGAGAGTGAGCGGTCTCGGTTAGGATGGGAAGTAGAGGATCAGTAAGTACGTCGTACATTTTGTGTGGCATACAGTGAGGAAGCTTGCCTTGCACTGAGAGTGAGCGGCCTCGGTTAGGATGGGAAGTAGAGGATCAGTAAGTACGTCGTACATTTTGTGTGGAATACAGTGAGGAAGCTTGCCTTGCACTGAGAGTGAGCGGCCTCGGTTAGGATGGGAAGTAGAGGATCAGTAAGTACGTCGTACATTTTGTGTGGAATACAGTGAGCCCGGTCAGATGTAGCGCGAGCCACCCCTTCCCTTGTGGAGCTGTGCAGAAAGACGCCAGTGACTGCTGCTCTCCCCTTCCCCCCCCCCCCATCCCCGCAGCCTGCATCCTCCCAGCATTGTCGCTTTTGCAGGCTTCAGCCCAAGGGGCACTCGGACAGGCAACATGTTAAGAGTGGCCATGCATGCCAGCCCTTCACTTGGGAGTGAGGACCTCTGTTGGGTCTTCCAAGGCACAGAGAAGTGTTTAATCCTCAGGGCTACAGGGTACAACAGGTAAAGTTTGCAGGCCGAGTCATTTTTGAAGGAAAAAATATTAAAACATCCTCTCTGATGCTGTGCAAGGCCATCCTTTCACTGCCTTCCTACCAGCAAGGTTAGAAGTGACAGTATAATAGAGGGGACATTTTTGCTAGTGCCACAAACAATATAGAAGGGGGAGGTTTCTGTTCCCGTGGAAGCACTGGTTACAGATATGAGAGATTGCACTCGTGCGCTCTCTCTTACAGGCTCCTACCCGAACAGTTCAGTGAGCAGTGATGATAAAATAAACCCTTTTCATACCTGCAAATATAGAGGCTTGACAGCCCGACTGACTGCTCCTGTCATGGCGCTCATTTCCAGCGTGTTGTTCTGGACTGCTACAGGCCTGGTAACCACCCCAGGAACCAACCCAAATAAAGAAACCGTACTTTAAATAGAAAGGAAACTGAGAATAAAAATGTGCGGCGTGAGGTGTTACTAAGAGGTGGTGTCAGTGCCGTCACTGTGTCTGGGACCTGTAATGCATGGGACACATTTCTCCCGCAGGCAGCACTTTTACTGATGATGAAACACATCCTATACTTTTGTTTATTTTCTAGCTAAACTGCCTGGCCTGGCTCCTTACTGATCAGTGCACAGTACTTACAAAGGAATAGAAATAGCTGGGATGGCGTGGAGTCACGTGCTGTCTCTGCGTATCTCACAGATGAAAGTGCGTTCTTAGTTCAATACTGAGTCACTTTCAGCTTTTCTTTAAATGTAATCTTTCATGTTTCTGATATGTTTTCTTGCTTTGCAAAGATAATTGTATTTGTATATATGGATTTATGTGTGTGTGTATATGTGTGGGGGGGGTGTGTGTGGGGGGGGTGTATGTGTGGGGGTCTGGGTGTGTGTGTGGTGTGTGTGTGTGTAGGTGGCTCAATAGAGAAAGTTTGGGCTGGATTTTTGGCTGAGTTTATTTGTGGGGGTTTATGAGATATTCTGGGAGGGAAAGGTTTGTGTGTGTGTGTGTGTGTGTGGTTGTGTGTGTGTGGTAGTGTGGGGGTGTGTGTGTGGTAGTGTGGGTGTGTGGTATGTGTGGGTATGTGTGTGTATGGTGTGTGCGTGTATGTGTGGGTGGGTGGGTGTGTGTGTATGGTGTGTGTATGTGTGGGTGGGTGGGGGGGTGTGTGTATGTGTGTTTGGTGTGTGTGTGTGTGTGTGTGTATGGTGTGTGTGTGTGTGTGTGTGTGTGTGTGAGTGAGTGGAGAGTGCTTTGGCTGGGTGAAGATGTGTGGGAGTGAGTAGGAGGTGATTGGGGAAACAGAAATGACAGCAGAAAAAGACCAAGCTCCCACACTTATTTTCCCATACTTATCTGGTTCACCGACCTCCAAGTTCAGGGCCTTTGTTGGTAACTGTTTGATTCGAATTTCCTGCCATCCCCTGTCATTGATGCAGAGAGTAATGTTGGAGTTGCATCAAAAGTGAATCATAAGGCTTAATGGTTAAGGGTAGTAACCGCCGCATCAAGCAAGTTACCCTAATACTTGTTTACCCAGCCTGCCAGATCTTTGCCTTGTTGGATGTTGTCTGAATGCAAATCCTCTTTTCCACATTTCCCCCTGCCGTTGAAGCAGACAGCAAAACTGTATATGCATTCTAAGTGATGTATCAGGCTTAATTATTTTAGGGTAGTAACCGCTGCAATAAGCAAGCTATCCCCATGCTTATTTGTTTACCCAGACTGTGTAGTTCAGTCCATGTTGGTTGTTGTCTGAATGCAAATCCTCTTTTCCACATTTCCCCTTCCTGTTGAAGCAGAGAGCAGTGTTGGAGTTGCATTAAGCATGTGAAGTGTGTGTGGCTGAGTGAGATGTTTTTGGTGATAGGAGGAGAGCGTGTGTAGGTGGGGGAGTTAATGGGGATACGTGGCTGGGTGTGATTGTAGCTGTTTATGGGAGAGATCTGGTTGGGTGAGTCAGGGATATTTTGGTAGGTGTCTGTGTGTATGTGGGTGTAGATTGGGTGAGTGGGGTGTGTGAGGGGGTGTGTTTTTGGCTGTGTGTGTGGATCAGTGGAGACAGTTTGGTAATGGTACTTGGGGGTGTATTGGAGTGTAAGTGGTGAATTGGCTGTTTGGCAGGGGTAGTGTGCAGAACTATTTGGGGAGGTGTATGTATGTAGGAGTGTAAGGGGTGCGGGAGTGTTTCGGGGTAGATGAAGGTGAGTGTGGGTGTGAGTAGGAGGTGTTTGAGGGTGAGTGGGGGTGTTTCCAGGGTATATTTTGTTGGAGATGGTGGAATGGGTGGGTTTCATTTTTGGCAGTGTAGCAGTGAAGGTTGTAACTTCTTGCTGTGTTTTACTGAACTTGGAGGCTGTTCTCTGGGGATCAGGTAGTCTCTATGTTTAGTGTGCAAGCCATGCTTGGGGTCAGATATTTACTTTGGATCATAAATGAAAGACACATGTTGATTAACTCTGCTTCTCTGTCATTTTTCCAAGTGAAGAAAAACACCCCAGTAGTCTAAATTATTCAAGATTCAGTAGTGAAATAGCAGGGAGTACTGCAGGCAGGATGAGCTACACTGGCAGGACTGTGTGTGTCGATACTGAAATAGCAGGGCGTGCTGCAGGCAGGACGAGATACGCTGACAGGGCTGTGTGTGTGTGGGGGGGGGGAATGTCTCAGTACTAGAATAGCAGGGGCTGTGTTGGGGGAGTCCTCAATACTGAAATAGCAGGGAGTGCTGCAGGGCAGCAGTGAGGTTCATTGGCAGAGCTGTGTGGGCGTATCAGTCAGGGGCGGACTGCAGGAAAATATCAGCCCAGGGGATTTTTTTGAAAAACAGCCCACGGGGGTATCTTACTCCCTCACCTCGGTCTGATACAGGCTCTCATCAAATAGAGAATAAAGGCACCATAAAGTATAAACAGAAATGTGCAGACAAAAACTGAACCGGAAACTACAACAAGCCAGATTCTGTATGCAGTGTAACAATGGATAAACAGTAACCTTTCCACATAAAACATCAAATAATAAAATCAAGAAATATAAAATATATTAGTAAACCTTATTAAGCAAATGAACGAATATATCAAAACAGCAGACACATCAAACAACTAATGAAAAATAAAAAAATCACCACTCTCCATACCTGAGAATGTTTTATTCTAGTCACCAAAAAATATAAATAAATGTGCAGACAAAAATTGAGTTGGAAACCGCACAAGCCAGACACTGTATATAAAAACCAAAAACTTTAACATTCCTCATAAACATCAAACTATAAAATACAATAGTAAAACCATAATAAAATAATGAACACATATTTCAAATCAGCAGACAAATAGAAGATTCAATAAGTAAAACCTTTTTTTTTAATTTACTGTTTTGAAATATGTTTTTGGTGTTTGGAAGACACATCAAATAACATCCAATAATTAAAAATAAAAAGGATAAAAAAGTCTTGTGCTTTCCATACCTGGGAATGTTCAATTTCCAGTCATCCTAAGATTGTCATGCATTAGCAAGAGAGAGTGGATGCACAAACTTTCTCCTCCCTCCCTTCCTCCTGCTCACATATACCCTGACAGAAGCAATATCCTTTCTCACACACACACAAAGACAGAAGCACACTCTCTCTCTCTCTCTCATAGCCACAGACAGCCAGAAACATGCTCCATCTCTCTCTCTCTCACACACACACACACACACAGAATCATGCTCACAGAGACAGACACACAGACACACACACACAGAAGCACCCTCCCCCTCGCACATACACACCACACACACAGAAGCACCCTCCCCCTCGCACATACACACTACACACACAGAAGCACCCTCCCCCTCTTACATACACACCACACACACAGAAGCACCCTCCCCCTCGCACATACACACCACACACACAGAAGCACCCTCCCCCTCGCACATACACACCACACACACACACACTCATATACCGGACCACAGCTGAGCAGCTCCAATCTTCGGCCCCGCTGGCCTGGTCTCTGGCGGCAGCCAGTGGCTTACTGGCTCAGTCTGATATGGGCTAATGTTGGACACAGTGGCTACGCAGGCATGGGGCTGCTGCGACCAACACCAACCACGTGATTGGGCCTATCAGCCCTCCGGGGCATTCCTGAAGCCCTGATAGGCCAATCCACCCCTGCTATCAATACTGGAATAGCAGGGGGTGCTGCAGGGCAGGATTGAGGTTCAATAGCAGAGCTGTGTGGGGATCTCAGTACTGGAATAGCAGGGGGTGCTGCAGGGCAGGAGTGAGGTGCATTGGCAGAGCTGTGTGTGAGGGTCTCAGTACTGGAATAGCAGGGGGTGCTGCAGGGCAGGAGTGAGGTGCATTGGCAGAGCTGTGTGTGAGGGTCTCAGTACTGGAATAGCAGGGGGTGCTGCAGGGCAGGAGTGAGGTGCATTAGCAGAGCTGTGTTTGTGGGTCTCAGTACTGGAATAGCAGGGGGTGCTGCAGGGCAGGAGTGAGGTGCATTAGCAGAGCTGTGTTTGTGGGTCTCAGTACTGGAATAGCAGGGGGTGCTGCAGGGCAGGAGTGAGGTGCATTGGCAGAGCTGTGTGTGAGGGTCTCAGTACTGGAATAGCAGGGGGTGCTGCAGGGCAGGAGTGGGGTGCATTGGCAGAGCTGTGTGTGGGGATCTCAGTACTGGAATAGCAGGGGGTGCTGCAGGGCAGGAGTGAGGTGCATTAGCAGAGCTGTGTTTGTGGGTCTCAGTACTGGAATAGCAGGGGGTGCTGCAGGGCAGGAGTGAGGTGTAATAGAGCTGTGTTTGTGGGTCTCAGTACTGGACTAGCAGGAGGTGCTGCAGGGTAGGAGTGAGGTGCATTGGCAGAGCTGTGTGGGGATATCAGTCCTGGAATAGCAGGGGGTGCTGCAGGGCAGGAGTGAGGTGCATTGGCAGAGCTGTGTGGGGGTCTCAGTACTGGAATAGCAGGGGGTGCTGCAGGGCAGGAATGAGGTGTAATAGAGCTGTGTGTGAGGGTCTCAGTACTGGAATAGCAGGGGGTGCTGCAGGGTAGGAGTGAGGTGCATTGGCAGAGCTGTGTGGGGATATCAGTCCTGGAATAGCAGGGGGTGCTGCAGGGCAGGAGTGAGGTGCATTGGCAGAGCTGTGTGTGAGGGTCTCAGTACTGGAATAGCAGGGGGTGCTGCAGGGCAGGAGTGAGGTGCATTGGCAGAGCTGTGGGTGAGGGTCTCAGTACTGGAATAGCAGGGGGTGCTGCAGGGCAGGAGTGAGGTGCATTGGCAGAGCTGTGTGTGGGGGTCTCAGTACTGGAATAGCAGGGGGTGCTGCAGGGCAGGAGTGAGGTGCATTGGCAGAGCTGTGTGTGGTCTCAGTACTGGAATAGCAGGGGGTGCTGCAGGGCAGGAGTGAGGTGCATTGGCAGAGCTGTGTGAGGGTCTCAGTACTGGAATAGCAGGGGGTGCTGCAGGGCAGGAGTGAGATGCATTGGCAGAGCTGTGTGAGGGTCTCAGTACTGGAATAGCAGGGGGTACTGCAGGGCAGGAGGGAGGTGCATTGGTAGAGCTGTGTGTGGGGTCTCAGTACTGGAATAGCAGGGGGTGCTGCAGGGCAGGAGGGAGGTGCATTGGCAGAGCTGTGTGGGGGTCTCAGTACTGGAATAGCAGGGGGTGCTGCAGGGCAGGAGTGAGGTGCATTGGCAGAGCTGTGTGTGAGGGTCTCAGTACTGGAATAGCAGGGGGTGCTGCAGGGCAGGAGTGAGGTGCATTGGCAGAGCTGTGTGAGGGTCTCAGTACTGGAATAGCAGGGGGTGCTGCAGGGCAGGAGTGAGGTGCATTGGCAGAGCTGTGTGAGGGTCTCAGTACTGGAATAGCAGGGGGTGCTGCAGGGCAGGAGTGAGATGCATTGGCAGAGCTGTGTGAGGGTCTCAGTACTGGAATAGCAGGGGGTGCTGCAGGGCAGGAGTGAGATGCATTGGCAGAGCTGTGTGAGGGTCTCAGTACTGGAATAGCAGGGGGTGCTGCAGGGCAGGAGTGAGGTGCATTGGCAGAGCTGTTTGAGGGTCTCAGTACTGGAATAGCAGGGGGTGCTGCAGGGCAGGAGTGAGGTGCATGGGCAGAGCTGTGTGTGAGGGTCTCCGTACTGGAATAGCAGGGGGTGCTGCAGGGCAGGAGTGAGATGCATTGGCAGAGCTGTTTGAGGGTCTCAGTACTGGAATAGCAGGGGGTGCTGCAGGGCAGGAGTGAGGTGCATTGGCAGAGCTGTGTGTGAGGGTCTCAGTACTGGAATAGCAGGGGGTGCTGCAGGGCAGGAGTGAGGTGCATTGGCAGAGCTGTGTGTAGTCCTCTAGTTCCGGATGGCAGGGGCTGTCTTAGAGCAGTATTGATGGGTCAGTAGTGCTGTACCAAGGGACACATTAGCTGATCTGTGTAAGAACCATGCATGCGCTGGCCTTAATCTGGTCTGGAGGATTAGTCTCTTACCTACTTCCCAGCAAGCCTTTTAATCTTAAACCATTTGTATAGTCTTTACTTTCATCACTGTATAAGTCCATATCAATAGAAATTGAGAAATGTATGCAAGGAGACCCAGCAATCAAATTCCTTTATTTTTTTCCTAAAATGGTTAAACCAGGGCTGTTTATATTGCTCTGCTTTTGATGCATGTGGTAAATTAACCTCAATAAATAATTAAATCTCATTTAGCTGCTCCTGAATAGGTGACTGAAATGCAGATTGACAAAGGATCCTCTGGGAAAGAGCTGCAATTTGTAATGTCAACAATTCATGAAGACTTAGCTTTCTTTGCTCTTTGCCTGTAACCTTCAGCACTTAATTTAGGGTAAAGATAGTAGGTTAGGTCGTCCCGTCCTGCAAGGGATGGGCTGACATTAAGCAGGAGACCCACGCTGCCCTGCACCTTCTCGTTTGCACAAATTCAGTGTAAATTATTCATGGAGCCCCCTCCGTCTCAGTCACTCACGCTGCTGTTTGGCCATCTGTCTACCCATTCATATTTTCCAAATAAAGTTTGAGCAAAACTTAATTTGTCTACCAAAATCACTATATCTTGTTGTCTGTCTGTCTGTCAGCATGATCTCTCATGTCTTTGGCGTGTTTCTCATTCTGCACTGGGGGAATTCGGCATCCCATCCGTCTCTACGCCCATCGCTGGTCAGTAACAGCAGTGTTTGCATATCTCACTGTCTTCACTGCAAACAGGAAGTGTCTGAGGTTTAAACATTGCCTACAATATCTGCAGATCTCTCTGGGCCGGCATGTTGAGGTGCAGGAGAGAGATCTGCAGGGCCGGGTGGCAGCACTGGCACCCGGCCCTGCAGATCTCTCTGGGCCGGCATGTTGAGGTGCAGGAGAGAGATCTGCAGGGCCGGGTGGCAGCACTGGCACCCGGCCCTGCAGATCTCTCTGGGCCGGCATGTTGAGGTGCAGGAGAGAGATCTGCAGGGCCGGGTGGCAGCACTGGCACCCGGCCCTGCAGATCTCTCTGGGCCGGCATGTTGAGGTGCAGGAGAGAGATCTGCAGGGCCGGGTGGCAGCACTGGCACCCGCTCACTTTCTTACTGTGCCTCAGACACCCACACATGGGAAACAGAAACTCTGAGCAAAGCTTTGTGCAGAGTCTGTAAACGTCTATGGGCAAGATCCCAGGCTGCCTCTCACCCAACGCCTCTGTCAAGGGTGCGGCCTGAGTCCTCAATCGCAAAACGTAATTGAAAATGATTCTGTGTGGAAAGTGGCATCAGGGGAAGGCAGGCAGGCTGCTTTCAGTGTTAATGCTCCTTTGCTTGGGCATGGTTACCCGCCGTGGAAAGAGAGAACGGCCCTTCTGCTCAGTGTCCTTCTGCCTAAGCTCCTCTCTCCTTGCTCTTTTTCCCACCTTCCTCCCTCCTAAATATAAATTGCACTGGATGTGTCCCCATCCTTCAGTCACTAGGGGCTCTGTGTGCTTGGCGATTTACCCGTGGGTCACTGAGAAGGCCACATGGACAGGTGCCCGCTCTCTTCTCCCAGGTGTGATGACTTGTGCTCACTTGCTTGCCACGGATACATCAGGAGGCTTCCTTTTAAATTGTACCAGAGGTTTTCATATTCAAACTACATCACCTGCTGTGGGGTCCTTGATACTTTCCATAATGCTGCTGGTTCTCTTTTCCTTGTCCATTCAAACGGGCCCCTGGCTCCAGCTGGCACGAGGGCAGGCCCTGCGGTCAGCTCAGGGAACGGCCCGCGTTTCACTGTGTGAGCGAGAGACTGTGACAAGAGCGCGTCTGGAGAAGAGCCGGCAAATCTGGCGGGGAGCAGAGAGCGCTTTTATATAAGAAATGAGCCAAAATTATTTCAATTACACATATTTCCATTGTTGCTAGAGAAATGTGTAAAACCTAATACGTTCAAAGTAGCAATTACACTTCTGTCTCCACATTCAGCAGCAGGAAAACAACAATTAAACCAGAGTATATTCCCTGTGATTTTCTGTCTCTCTGTGTTGTTTTCCCCCTTTTTTTTCTGGTTTTGTTTTGGCTTTTTTCTGTTTTTTTCTTTTCTTTCTTTGTTTTCTGGTTTTTAGTAACCCACGTTGGTCTGTCCCAGGGACACAACCTGTGCCCAGACCCTGGGATTCCAGAGCGGGGTAAACGGATTGGCTCCGATTTCAGGTGAGAGACTCTCTTTATTGTGGGCAGTTAGTGAAAGCTCTCTGGGGTCCGTGCAGAGTCCCTGCTCTTTCCAAAGGGAAAATCCACCATTATAAAGATCACGTGGGAATGCTGTCTGCGTACCTTGCAGCGGCTTATTCCGTGAGGGCGGGCGGGGCCGTGTGTGTGTGTAACACATGCACATTTCAAAAAGCAATGTCCATCTTAAACATGACGCCGGAAACGTCTCCTTTCATCTTGGTTAACAACAGAAGCACTGTGAAAGCCTGCATGTAGGCACCATGGAAGCTCACCTGTACGATTAGCCCGGCTTAACAGCACAGGCACCATGGAAGCTCACCTGTACGATTAGCCCGGCTAACAGCACAGGCACCATGGAAGCCCACCTCTATGATTAGCCCGGCTAACAGCACAGGCACCATGGAAGCCCACCTGTACGATTAGCCTGGCTAACAGCACAGGCACTATGGAAGCCCACGTGTATGATTAGCCTGGCTAACAGCACAGGCATTATGGAAGCCCACCTGTATGATTAGCCCGGCTAACAGCACAGACACTATGGAAGCCCACGTGTACGATTAGCCCGGCTAACAGCACAGGCACTATGGAAGCCCACGTGTACGATTAGCCCGGCTAACAGCACAGGCACCATGGAAGCCCACCTGTACGATTAACCCGGCTAACAGCACAGGCACCATGGAAGCCCACCTGTACGATTAGCCCGGCTAACAGCACAGGCACTATGGAAGCCCACGTGTACGATTAACCCGGCTAACAGCACAGGCACTATGGAAGCCCACGTGAATGATTAGCCCGGCTAACAGCACAGGCACTATGGAGGCCCACGTGTACGATTAACCCGGCTAACAGCACAGGCACCATGGAAGCCCACGTGTATGATTAGCCTGGCTAACAGCACAGGCACTATGGAAGCCCACCTGTACGATTAACCCGGCTAACAGCACAGGCACCATGGAAGCCCACGTGTACGATTAACCCGGCTAACAGCACAGGCACCATGGAAGCCCACGTGTACAATTAACCCGGCTAACAGCACAGGCACTATGGAAGCCCACGTGTACGATTAACCCGGCTAACAGCACAGGCACCATGGAAGCCCACGTGTACGATTAACCCGGCTAACAGCACAGGCACCATGGAAGCCCCACGTGTACGATTAACCCGGCTAACAGCACAGGCACCATGGAAGCCCACGTGTACGATTAACCCGGCTAACAGCACAGGCACCATGGAAGCCCACGTGTACGATTAACCCGGCTAACAGCACAGGCACCATGGAAGCCCACGTGTAACGATTAACCCGGCTAACAGCACAGGCACCATGGAAGCCCACGTGTACGATTAACCCGGCTAACAGCACAGGCACCATGGAAGCCCACGTGTACGATTAACCCGGCTAACAGCACAGGCACCATGGAAGCCCACGTGTACGATTAACCCGGCTAACAGCACAGGCACCATGGAAGCCCACCTGTACGATTAACCCGGCTAACAGCACAGGCACCATGGAAGCCCACGTGTACGATTAACCCTGCTAACAGCACAGGCACCATGGAAGCCCACCTGTACGATTAACCCGGCTAACAGCACAGGCACCATGGAAGCCCACGTGTACGATTAACCCGGCTAACAGCACAGGCACCATGGAAGCCCACGTGTACGATTAACCCGGCTAACAGCACAGGCACTATGGAAGCCTATGTGTACATTTAGCCAAGCAGAATGCATAGAAACAGAGTCAGATAGAAACATTACAGTAGAAAAGGACCATACGACCCATCTAGTCTGCCCATCCGTCCTATTTATCTAGCCTTAGAATTCCCGTCACTGCAATTGGTTTTTCGACAGGTCACTTTACTCTGGTAAATGCCTTGGGTTAATGTGTCCTTCCTGCAAGGATGCTTTGAAAGTGAACTTTTCATCTTGTGACTTTTAGATAAAACTCGCACACTTGTGAAACCATCAGCCCAATCACTCAAAAGACGGAAAATGGGGACATTTTGCTCGTTCCACAACTTTTATCATTATTTATTAAATAAATAACCAGATGAGAAGGATGGATTTAGGTGTTTCCTTGCTTGTTTTCATCAAAACCTTTCCCATGAAATTCTATGGCAAAAAAAATGTGTGGAAGAACGCTTTTCTGTCAAAGCGAAAACTCTGGGCAGTTCCTGTTTTTGCTTTTATTACAAATCTTTACCCTGCACTTCTGACTTTGAGATGAAACATGGATCCTGGACTTGTGTGTTAGACTTTGAGATCTGAGGCACAAGGCCAGGAGGGTTTCCAGTTTAAGTGAGATCTCATTGTTTACTTCCATTGACGCATGGCAAGGGGAGCCCACGCCGCGGGATGCATTTGCACATTTATAGGCTCTTCAGTGCATGCAGATTTATTGTGGGTATCCTGAAGACCTGACTGGCTATGGAGTTCCCAGGCAGGTTTGGGAGGCGGGGGAATGTGACCCATGAGGCAGACGCTTGCCTTGTCAGTCACTGGGACAGCAGCTTCCAGAGTAGGAAAGAGAAATGTTATCCATGATCACTTCTTCTATGGTGAACAAGCGGAAATGATTTTTCTGAACGTTGAAATCAGTGCCCCTGTAACATATAATGTTGGCATAATTACCCTGTCCATCTAAGTCTATTTCCACTGGAGACTGCAATCCACTCCTGGCTCTGAGTGAGCAGGAGAGTGGGGATGCAGTAGGATTGCTCCCTATTGACTTGGGGTTTTAATGAAGGGGAATACATGTCAAACGTTCTTCCCACCCGCTTCTCCATTTATGGTTTGTTGATGCCTAAAATTCAACATAAACTCTGTGGACGGTACTTAGTATCCCTCCAGAGCTTGAAGCCCCGCGTTCATTGGATATGAAAGCTTCTCTTGTGTATTATTGTTGGCATGTAATGAGAGCGTTACTGCTGATTTACGTGCGTGTCAAGGATTTTGCGGGTAAAACCTTACAGAGAATGATAGTGCAGGTCATAGATGGGAGACTAGAAATGGCTTCCTTCCTCCACAGAAGCTTGGAGCCTAATTTTCAGTCTGCAGAAAGATAGGATCTGCCGGGTACTATTGACTGGCCCGGAAACAGGATTCTGTACCCAGTGGACCTTTGGTCTGACCTAGCATGGCATCTCTTCTGTTCTTATAATGAAATACTGAACTTTGGCTGTAACACATTGCTCTGTTGGCTCGTAGACTGGGATCCAGCATACAGTTCACATGCATCGATGGATACGACTTACAGGGCTCAAAAAGCATAACCTGTATGAAAGTGAGTGACATGTTTGCAGCCTGGAGTGACCACAGACCCGTCTGCAGAGGTAAGAAATCTATGGGGGCACTGGTGGGGGGTGGGGGAGGGAGCTTACAGCTTTACTTCCTGTATCTTCTGTCTATGTCTCATTTCCGGGGCTTTTAGCCCAAGCTTAGAACACCTCGGTGCAGACAGCCCGCTGCGGTGATGCCTTTCCCCGTTGTGCTAGTGCTCTCTTTAATTCATTGATTTGTGGCATCATTTGAAGCAGAGGAGGGGAAAAGGACCCCCTCTAAGGCTGTCTTTAATTACCCTGTATTTCTGCCTGCCTCCACTCACCAGCAAGGTTTCCCACCTACACAAGGCCAGAATGTGGGATTAAGCAGTGACTATCCTGACTGTTTGTAATGGCTGCGGAGAAGCTTGTCACGAGGCACCGCATGTAGTATCTCTCGCTCTGATTCAGAAGGAGCAAGGCTGACTTAAAGAGATCACTAACGGGATTTGCTTTCTCTTACTGCTGGTGTCTGTGTGCTGAGATGGTCTCCGGCCTCTCAGGTCATAAGAGCACCTTTGCATTTCACCAGACTATTTTACAGAGCATCCCCTCCATGCACCATGCATGGTGTTCTCATGCCGGGCCATATATGATAGACGGTGATAGGCAGAAGCCTCCTAAGCTGAAGAAGAGGAAGAAAGCATCACCCTACTCCTGAATCAGCAGAAGCATGAGAGGAAAGAGCTCTAAATTCTGCAGTGAACAAGGAGCCCGGGGTGACGGATAAGTGAATTCCTTAGTGAATCTATAAGGAAGTCGAATGCTGGGGCACGGATAGTGCAGCATCTCACACCAAAGCTGGCCTTGTGCTCACAGGGCACATCCACAGTTCCCTTTCACTGCTGCAGGTTCATTCTGGAGGAACAAGATTTGTGTCTTTATATGAGAGGACAGTGTAGAAACAGAAAATGAAAGCATTTTGGTTAAATTAAGCCATATAGAGTCTTCGGGATTATAGGCAAGGATTTTTAGCAGCTTACATTGCTCGGTATTGAGCTATTCTGAGTAATTAACTGAAAGTGGTGTTCATGTTTCTGTGTACTACACAGGAATGTACATTATTTTGGGATTTATTAAGGGATCCAGTGAGTGCAGCGAGGTGTCGCAGGTGAGCCATGTGCTGTACCTCCTTACTCTGGTGTGTATGGAGGAGTTTCTTGCGTTGGCAGGGTGCTGCAACCCTTACCTGACTGTGTCTGAGGCATATATCAGGTGAGCCATGTGCTGCAGCGGTTTTCCCTGCTGTGTATATGAAAGAATGCATTGGGGGATCCATGTACTGCACTTCCTTACCCTGCTGTGTATGTGGAGGAGTGCATTGGGGAATCCATGGATTGCAGCGGGGCTCTGCCACGGCCGCGCTCGGCAGACCACGTGACTAGAGCGACCGGCCCTGGGTATAGCCATGTTCAGGGGCGGATTCTCAATGAGGACCAGCCCAGGACATACCACGTGGTCTGCCCAGCGGGGCTCTGCCACGGCTGCGCTCGGCAGACCACGTGACTAGAGCGACCGGCCCTGGCTAATAGCCATGTTCAGGGGCGGATTCCCGATGAGGACCAGCCCAGGAGATACCACGTGGTCTGCCCAGCGGGGCTCTGCCACGGCCGCGCTCGGCAGACCACGTGACTAGAGCGACCGGCCCTGGCTAATAGTCATGTTCAGGGGCGGATTCCCGATGAGGACCGGCCCAGGAGATACCACGTGGTCTGCCCAGCGGGGCTCTGCCATGGCCGCGCTCGGCAGACCACGTGACTAGAGCGACCGGCCCTGGGTATAGCCATGTTCAGGGGCGGATTCCCGATGAGGACCGGCCCAGGAGATACCACGTGGTCTGCCCAGCGGGACTCTGTCACGGCCGCGCTCGGCAGACCACGTGACTAGAGCGACCGGCCCAGGAGATACCACGTGGTCTGCCCAACGGGGCTCTGTCACGGCCACGCTCGGCAGACCACGTGACTAGAGCGACCGGCCCAGGAGATACCACGTGGTCTGCCCAACGGGGCTCTGCCACGGCCGCGCTCGGCAGACCACGTGACTAGAGCGACCGGCCCAGGAGATACATCGTGGTCTGCCCAGCGGGACTCTGTCACGGCCGCGCTCGGCAGACCACGTGACTAGAGCGACCGGCCCTGGGTATAGCCATGTTCAGGGGCAGATTTCGATGAGGACCGGCCCAGGAGATACCACGTGGTCTGCCCAGCGGGGCTCTGCCACGGCCGCGCTCGGCAGACCACGTGACTAGAGCGACCGGCCCACCGGGGGATGCCCGATCCCCGATAGGCCAATCCGTCCCCTGGCCATGTTTCAGTCTGGGATGGCAAAAAAAGGTTGAGCTGGTTTCTGATTAAGAGGGTGAAAGCAACTTTAATTCCCTCTGCCTCACTGCATGACCTGCAGATGTAAAATGCCTGCCACCCATAGGCAGTTCTCCACAGGAAGCTGGACACTTGGAAAGATTGGAATTACAATTACACATCTGGGGGACTGCAAACAGGATGTTCATCTGCTGCTCTTCATTTCCACTGGGAATAGGATAGGAAGTAAGGGATATTGAGCAATGTTTCATACTGTCTGGTCTTACGCATCCAGAGATCCACGCCCCAGCCATGGTTTAGAAAGTATATTCTCTCTTCACTAGGTTACTTTGAGTCTGCCATATAATCTCATTCTTACATACCTTAGTGTTGGCCAAGTGCTATATAAGCTTTTGTGGTGACATCACAGACTTTAAAAATAGATGAAATCAAGAAACAGTATCTCTGTTCCCTTAGCCTGGGGACAGTACATGTGATATTGTACTGGGGTATTGCGGCACTGTTTGAGTGACGCAGCCTGCAGCCTCATGCCCCAAAATGCACCAAGGGTATCTGTAGTACTGGCCGAGCAGAATACTCCCTGTGCCAGTGTAATGCTGTGCTTACAGCTGTCACTTAGCTTTTCTTGCAGGCTTACGAACATCAACGGACGTCAGTAATGACCCTCACAAAGTGAGATTACAAGCAGGACTCTGCCCTTATTCACTAAGCCCCCTGCATATTCGTTTCACTTCCTCAGCACAGGTGTGAAATCATGCTAAAACTGCACAATTTTTCATAAAATCCAGAAAGGCTATTTCACTTGTACCTGGCAAGGCAGAGAATGCCTTCTAATGCTTTGAAAGAGCACAAGCCTGTGTGTGGTATCTGTGTAACATGGCAGCAGGTACTCGTGGAATTTGTTGCCAGAAGATGTGGTTAGTGCAGTTGGTGTAGCTGGGTTTAAAAAAGGTTTGGATAAGTTCTTGGAGGAGAAGTCCATTAACTGCTATTAATCAAGTTTACTTAGGGAATAGCCACTGCTATTAATTGTATCAGTAGCATGGGATCTTCTTAGTGTTTGGGTACTTGCCAGGTTCTTATGGCCTGGATTGGCCACTGTTGGAAACAGGATGCTGGGCTTGATGGACCCTTGGCCTGACCCAGCATGGCATGTTCTTATGTTCTTATGACCCTATGTTTCCTGGCTGAAATGGGTTGGATTTCTCACCCTTTCTAACTCTATTTCTTGGACCTGGCAGTTTTCTCCTTTTCCAAAGCAATTAGAAGCTGGGTTGGGATCCAGCATGAGAAGCCTTCATTTCACCCTCTTTTATAACCTCCCATCTAGCCCAGCCACTGCAGTAACAGTCCTTGGCCAGGGGTCGCAGAGCCTGCTACTCGCACACTCTGAGGATGGCTGAGGTTCAGAGGCTGTGAATTTTAGCTGCTCTAAAAAAAAGATTTAACAGCTATTCATTCTCTGTTGTGAAATTAAATATTTAACTATATTTAAAATAAGGAGAGATACAAAGTTAAAATATATAGTCTTGGATGGAACGTGTAATGCTACAGTGTGATGAGCTAACACAGCTAATTTTGTGATGTCCCATGTTTGTGACAGGCAAACTCATCATTTTAAATTAAGGGACTGATTTTCTAACCTGCACTTGTATTATAATGTTTGTTGTCACTATAATGTTAGCCACATTAAAATCGTCCATTAACATGTTATAGCAGACAAAAATAGTATTATGGCTTAATAAATCAACCCCTAAATCAATCCCTCAGGGATTGCTGAAAGCAGAAGCTGCATCAATTGATAGGTGACAGGACTTGGCAATATTGGTTTGCTACGGAAGGTGTGTGTGGGGGATGGGGGTTGCACAAGAAGTAGAGGGTTACAGTTACTCTGTGTGTCTTAGAGGTATTATAAAGAGCGTTACAGTTACTCTCTATATATTAGGGTTATTATATAGAGGGTTGGAGTTACTGTATGTGTATGTTACAGGAATTATATAGAGGGTAACAGTTACCATGTGTGTGTTAGGGGTATTATAAAGAGGGATACATTTACTCTTTGTGTATTAGGGGAATTATATAGAGGATTACAGTTACTCTGTGGTAATTGGGGGAATTATATAGAGGATTACAGTTACTCTGTGTGTGTTAGGGGTATTATAAAGAGGGTTACAGTTACTCTTTGTGTGTTAGAGGAATTATATAGAGGGTTACAGTTACTCTGTGTGTGTTAGGGGTATTATATAGAGGGTTACAGTTACTGTGTGTATATGTTACAGGAATTATATAGAGGGTAACAGTTACCCTGTGTGTGTTAGGGGTATTATAAAGAGGGATACATTTACTCTTTGTGTATTAGGGGAATTATATAGAGGATTACAGTTACTCTGTGTGTATTAGGGGAATTATATAGAGGGTTACAGTTACCCTGTGTGTGTTAGGGGTATTATATAGAGGGTTACAGTTACTGTGTGTATATGTTACAGGAATTATATAGAGAGTAACAGTTACCCTGTGTGTGTTAGGGGTATTATAAAGAGGCATACATTTACTCTTTGTGTATTAGGGGAATTATATAGAGGATTACAGTTACTCTGTGTGTGTTAGGGGTATTATATAGAGGGTTACAGTTACTGTGTGTATATGTTACAGGAATTATATAGAGGATTACAGTTACTCTGTATGTGTTAGGGGTATTATATAGAGGGTTACAGTTACTGTGTGTGTATGTTACAGGAATTATATAGAGGGTTACAGTTTCTCTGTGTTAGGGGTATTATAAAGAGGGATACATTTACTCTTTGTGTGTTAGAGGAATTATATAGAGGATTACAGTTACTCTGTGTGTGTTAGGGGTATTATATAGAGGGTAACAGTTACTCTTTTTGTGTTAGGGGAATTATATAGAGGGTAAACGTTACTGTGTGTATTGGGGTATTATATAGAGGGTTACAGTTACTGTGTATATATGTTACAGGAATTATATAGAGGATTACAGTTACTCTGTGTGTGTTAGGGGTATTCTCACAGGACAAGCAGTATGGTAGTCCTCACATATGGGTGACATCAGCCCAATCATGGAACACTTTTGTCAAAGTTTCTAGAACTTTGACTGGCACCTACTGGGCATGCCCAGCATGGTAGTAAACCTGCAGCCAGCAGGGGTCCCCCTTCAGTCTTCTTTTTTCTGCACAGCAGTAGCCACGCGGGTTAAGGAGCTGCACAAAGATTCCTGACAGGAATTTTCCTCACGGAATTACTAAAAGCTTTCATACCGCACAGGGGTCCCTCCTTCAAATTTTTGACTCTGAGGTACTCCAGTAAGTTTTTCCCGTTTTCGGTCGTTTCCCGTTGAGTTTGGCCCTCATGGCCTACTGGCCGTCGACCGTACCGCGGCTCATTTTTTTCGGAGGCCATGGCGTCGGGGTTCTGTCGGTGCCCGGACTGTACTCGCACCATGTCCATAATAGACCCTCATAAAGTCTGTGTAATGTGTCTTTGGTGCGAGCATAATGTCTTGACCTGCACCAAATGTGCCATAATGACACCAAAAAGTCGCAAGGCCAGAATGGAGAAAATGGAACTTCTCTTCCATTCTCAAACCCCGACGCCGTCTATTGCACCAACGTCATCTGAACGGGCACCGTCCACTTCATGCCAGTATCGGCCACCGGCCGGTGACCACCCAGCATCGACAACTTCTGGGCCTTCGACTATCTCTACCCCCCTCAGGACCGAGGGGATCGTAGAGAGAAACATCGGCATCGACACTGGAAGTTTCGGACCATCGAGGAAGGAAAGTCATCGACCTCGCCATTGCCCGAGCCGCCATCGAAGAAACCCTGTCCAGAAAAGGCACCAACCTTTTCTGCGACTGGGTCACCGAGGCAACCCTCACGGATGGGTATCGAGAGCCGCGAAACCGCCTTTACCGGTGATTCCTCCGGCTAATGCCTCTGCCTCCTTCCCTTCCAGAGCCGGGGCTGCTTGCTCCAGGTCTCCATGAAGAACTGGACCGGATGGTTCAGGAGGCCATCGATAAGGCGATGCACAGATTCCAAGGTCCCCAGCGCCGAAATCAGTGCCGGTCGCGGAACCGACTATCGATCCCATTCCGGCAGCATTGGCACCACTGCTCTCGAAGATGGAAGTGTTTATAGCCGCTTTTCCACTGATGGATCCTGGGTCACCAATGGCTCTGGTGGCTTCCCCGCTTACTCTGTCATCGGGAGGAGAAACACCGTTCCGCATTCTGCCATCAGGTGTCCTGCCGATGCGCCCATCGGCGCCACCGATCCATCCATCGATGCCCTCGATGCCTGCACCGGTGCCCTCGATGCCTTCATCGGTGCCTCCAGTACTTCCCTTGATGCCTTCGGAGCCTAGACTGGGACCTTCAGGAATACCATTGTCCTGTCCTTCTCAGGTTCCTAGAGAGGCAGGTGCTGATCCCTATGACTCCTGGACCGATGATTCTTCTCAAGACACCAATGACTTGCCATTGCCACCTTCTCCTACTGAAAGCAGGAAGCATTCTCCTCCAGAGGACCTATCCTTCATAAATTTTGTGAAGGAAATGTCTGAATTGGTTCTCTTCCAATTGCAGACTGAACAAGATGACAGACATCAAATGATGGAGCTGTTATAATTCCTGGATGCTCCCAAGGAAATAACCTCCATCTCTATTCATCAGGTTCTTTTGGATCTCCTCAAACAGAACTGGGAACACCCTGGTTCTGATGCTCCAGTCAACAGAAAAGCTGATACCACTTATTTGGTCCAGTCATCCCCAGGATTCCAGGAACCTCAGCCTGATCAGCAATCTGTGGTTGTAGAATCTGCCCAAAAGAGGACAAAAAGATCAAAACCCCACTCTTCCTTTCCCCCAGGTAAGAAACAGAAATTCCTGGATGCCATTGGCCGGCGTGTCTTCCAGGCATCAATGCTCATCTCTCAGATCGCCTCTTACCAGCTGTATATGACCCAGAACAACAGGGTCTTATTCAAGCAGATACAGGACTTTGCAGAGTCCCTGCCTCAGCAATTCCAGGAACAGCTTCAACTACGCAAAATCCTGCTTAGTCCCATCTCAAACTTTATCATTCATAGGGGCAGACTTGGACACCTTGCAGGCAAAGGCATTTCTGCCTCGACAGCGAGCTCTCACTCTCATCTCTCTCGCACACCAGCTACAGTCTCAGCGCCACACGACTGCACGCCATTTCCTCATCCTACTGGGACACATGGCATCCTCAGTACAGGTTACCCCAATGGCCCGCTTGGCCATGAGAGTCATGCAGTGGACTCTAAGGTCACAATGGACTCAGTCTGTCCAACCTCTATCGACCACTGTCCACATCACCGACTCACTCCGTCAGTCTCTAACCTAGTGGAAAAGTCAGATCAATCTCCTCCAAGGCCTGCCCTTTCAGGGTCCAGACCCTCAAATAATTCTCACCACCGATGCTTCCAACCTCGGCTGGGGAGCCCATGTTGCCGATTTGCAAACACAAGGAACTTGGTCTCCAGAGGAAGCCAAACACCAAATCAGTTTCCTAGAGCTGCAAACAATCAGATATGCTCTCAGGGTGTTTCAGGATCGCCTTTCCAATCAGGTCATCCTGATTCAGATGGACAACCAGGTGGCCATGTGGTACATCAACAAACAGGGAGGGACGGGCTCCTACCTACTGTATCAGGAAGGTGCACAGATATGGGCGGAGGCCCTCTCCCACTCGATGTACCTTAAGGCCACCTATTTGCCGGGAGTAGACAATGTGTTGGCGGACAACTTAAGTCGCGTTTTCCATCCGTACGAGTGGTCCCTCAACCCCACAGTAACGGTCTCAATATTCCAACGTTGGGGTCATCCTCGCATAGACCTCTTTGCGTCACCTCAAAACTGCAAAGTAGAGAACTTTTGCTCTCTCACTCGCAGCCAACACTCTCAGCCAAGAGATGCGTTCTCCCTCTCATGGGCAACCGGTCTCCTATATGCATTTCCTCCACTTCCACTTCTCTCAAAGACTCTTGTGAAGTTACGTCAGGACAAGGGATGCATGATCCTGATAGCACCTCACTGGCCTCGCCAAGTGTGGTATCCAGTACTTCAGGATCTCTCCATTCGCAGGCACATTCCCTTGGGAAAGGACCCGCTTCTGATCACTCAAATCGACGGGTGCCTACGCCACCCCAATCTTCAAGCTTTGTCCCTGATGGCCTGGATGTTGAAAGGTTAATTCTTCAGCAACTTAACCTTTCGGAGCCAGTTTTCCGTGTCCTGATTGCTTCAAGGAAGCCTTCCACGAGAAAGTCTTACCTACATAAATGGAACAAGTTTGAGTCATGGTGTTCTTCTCAATCCCTTGATCCCTTTACCTGTTCCACCATGAAGTTTCTAGACTATCTCTGGCACTTGTCAGAATCAGGTCTAAAAACTTCCTCCATCAGAATGCATGTCAGTGCGGTAGCCGCCTTCCATAAAGGTGTCGGGGATGTCCCTATCTCAGTACAACCCCTTGTTACACATTTTCTGAAAGGCTTGCTTCACCTCAAGCCTCCACTGCGCCCTCCAGCCCCTTCTTGGGACCTCAGTCTGGTTTTGGGTCGGCTCATGAAACCACCATTCGAGCTTCTCCAATCCTGTGATCTTCGCTATCTCACATGGAAAGTGATTTTTCTTTTGGCACTCACATCTGCTTGCAGAGTTAGTGACTTACAGGCCCTAGTTACCTATCTGCCTTACACTAAACTTCTGCTGGACCGGGCTGTACTCTGCACTCACCCTAAGTTCTTACCTAAGGTAGTATCGGAGTTTCACATTAATCAATCCATTATACTACCTACCTTCTTTCCCAGGCCCCACTCCAATCCAGGAGAACAGGCTCAACATATCCTTGACTGCAAACTGGCTCTAGCCTTCTATCTAGACCGTACAGCTGCCCACAGGAAAAGCACTCAATTGTTTGTCTCTTTCCATTCCATCAAATTGGGGCAGCCTGTGGGTATGCAGACTCTCTCCTCCTGGTTAGCGGACTGCATATCCTTTTGCTATCAGGAAGCAGGCATCCCACTTCAGGACCGTGTTAAAGCTCACTCTTTGAGGACCATGGCGACTACAGTAGCGCACCTACACTTGGTGCCACTTCCTGACATTTGCAGGGCTGCCACCTGGAGTTCTCGCCACACCTTTGCAGCCCATTATTGCTTGGACAAAGCCGGAAGACAAGATTCCATCTTCGGCCAGTCTGTCTTGCGCAACATTTTTATAACTTGATGTACCAACAACCTTCCGCCTGCCCGTTAGGGTTCAGGATGCCCTCTACCAAATTCCACCCCAGTCCTTGTGCCTATTGCACATCTTGGGTACATTTGGTGCATTTCTTGGACATCCTCAGCTCGGTACTCACCCATATGTGAGGACTACCATCCTGCTTGTCCTGTGAGAAAGCAAATGTTGCTTACCTGTAACAAGTGTTCTTACAGGACAGCAGGATGTTAGTCCTCATGAAACCCTGCCGCCGCCCCGCAGTGTTGGGTTCGTTATATTTTCTTATTTTATTTTTCGGCACGTCCTGTAGCTTTAAACAAGACTGAAGGGGGACCCCTGCTGGCTGCAGGTTTAGTGCCATGCTGGGCATGCCCAGTAGGTGCCAGTCAAAGTTCTAGAAACTTTGACAAAAGTGTTCCGTGATTGGGCTCCATCCTGTGATGTCACCCACATGTGAGGACTAACATCCTGCTGTCCTGTGAGAACACCTGTTACAGGTAAGCAACATTTGCTTTATATAGAGAGTTACAGTTACTGTGTGTATATATTACAGGAATTATATAGAGGATTACAGTTACTCTGTGTGTGTTAGGGGTATTATATAGAGGGTTACAGTTACTGTGTGTATATGTTACAGGAATTATATAGAGGGATACAGTTACTCTCTCTGTGTTAGGGGAATTATATAGAGGGTAACAGTTACTCTCTCTGTGTTAGGGGAATTATATAGAGGGATATAGTTACTCTTTGTGTGTTAGGGGAATTATATAGAGGGTAACAGTTACTGTGTGTGAATTGGGGTATTATATAGAGGGTTACAGTTACTGTGTGTATATGTTACAGGAATTATATAGAGAGATTCAGTTACTCTGTGTCTGTTAGGGGAATTATACAGAGGGATACAGTTACTCTCTCTGTGTTAGGGGAATTATATAGAGGGTAGCAGTTACTGTGCGTGTATTGGGGTATTATATAGAGGGTTACAGTTTCTCTGTGTTAGGGGAATTTTTTAGAGGGATACATTTACTCTTTGTGTATTAGGGGTATTATACAGAGGGTTACAGTTACTGTGTGTGTGTTAGGGGTATTATATAGAGGGTTACAGTTACTCTGTGTGTATTAGGGGTATTATACAGAGGGTTACAGTTACTGTGTGTGTATGTTACAGGAATTATATAGAGGATTACAGTTGCTCTGTGTATGTTAGGGGTATTATATAGAGGATTACAGTTGCTCTGTGTATGTTAGGGGTATTATATAGAGGGTTACAGTTACTGTGTGTGTATGTTACAGGAATTATATAGAGGGATACAGTTGCTCTGTGTATGTTAGGGGTATTATATAGAGGATTACAGTTGCTCTGTGTATGTAAGGGGTATTATATAGAGGATTACATTTACTGTGTATATATGTTACAGGAATTATATAGAGGGATACAGTTACTCTTTCTGTGTTAGGGGAATTATATAGAGGGTAACAGTTACTGTGTGTGTATTGGGGTATTATATAGAGGGTTACAGTTTCTCTCTCTGTGTTAGGGGAATTATTTAGGGGGATACATTTATTCTTTGTGTATTAGGGGAATTATATAGAGGATTACAGTTACTGTGTGTATATGCTACAGGAATTATATAGAGGATTACAGTTACTCTGTGTGTGTTAGGGGTATTATATAGAGGGTTACAGTTACTGTGTGTATATGTTACAGGAATTATATAGAGGGATACAGTTACTCTCTCTGTATTAGGGGAATTATATAGAGGGTAACTGTTACTCTCTCTGTGTTAGGGGAATTATATAGAGGGTAACAGTCACTCGTGAGGGGAATTGTATAGAGGGTAACAGTTACTGTGTGTATATGTTACAGGAATTATATAGAGGGATACAGTCACTCTCTCTGTGTTACGGAAATTATATAGAGGGTAACAGTTATTCTCTGTGTGAGGGGAATTGTATAGAGGGTAACAGTTACTCTTTGTGTGTTAGGGGAATTATATAGAGGGTAACAGTTACTGTGTGTGTATTGGGGTATGATATAGAGGGTTACTGTGTGTATATGTTACAAGAATTATATAGAGGATTACAGTTACTCTGTGTGTGTTGGGGTATTATATAGAGGGTTACAGTTACTGTGTGTATATGTTACAGGAATTATATAGAGAGTTACAGTTACTCTGTGTGTGTTAGGGGAATTATATAGAGGGTAACAGTTACTCATGAGGGGAATTATATAGAGGATTACAGTTATTCTGTGTGTGTTAGGGGTATTATATAGAGGATTACAGTTACTCTGTGTGTGTTAGGGGAATTATATAGAGGGTTACAGTTACTTTGTGTATATGTTACAGGAATTATATAGAGGGTTACAGTTACTCTTTGTGTGTTAGGGGAATTATATAGAGGATATCAGTTACTCTGTGTGTTACAGGAAATATATAGAGGGTTTCAGTTTTATTTAGACTTTTCTTCTTGTTTGTGTGTGTGTTAAGGGAATCAGATAAAGAATTAAAGGTTTTATTTTCTTTGTATATTAGGGGAATTATAGGGTTAAATTTTTATTTTCTCTGAGTTTTAGGGAAATTAAATAGAAGGATAAATGTTTTATTTTCTCTGTGTTTTAGAAAGTTAAAGCTTTATTTTCTGAGGGTCAATTTTATGTGAAGTGAAGGGAATAAAGCTGTTTCCTTGTGTGGTATTCAGTAGTGTTTGATTTTTCTGCTCCCAGTCACACAGTTTCACAGACTGATACAGAAATTTTAAGTTAGGAAGGAAAATGTTCACAATAAGAGTCAATTAAGGATTAAAATCAGCTAGTGAGTAATTAACTCTGACCCTAGCAATTGATTAACTGTAGTCCTGTTGCAGGTCATTGACAAACAGATTAAAATAAAGGCCCTTAAATTTTTTAGGGTATTTTAAATTAGATTAATTATCTTCACTCCTTACACAACTTTATTTATTTATTTATTACACGTTTTTATATACCGGTATTCGTTTTCACATCATATCGGCTTACATGGAACAGATTAATGAAGCTAAGGGGAAGGCTAAGATATGTAACAGCAATGATATAATTCAACAAGCTGGAAATTATATACAAATAAAGGTAGTCAAGTTACATAACTTTAGCAACTCAAGGACATTAAGATGCAGAGAGCAGTGCAGCAGCTGGATGGGGCATTCTAGTCTCTTGCCCTGAGTACCACATGTATGGTCATCTACTTGTTGCTGAGAGGTTGTCTGTGTACACCTGGTGCAAAGCAGACAGAGGTACATAGAAGAGGCCTTCATGGACATAGCAGTGCAGTCCCACCTCCAGTCCAGTAGCCCCTGTACAGCTCTGGAAGAGCAGGGTCTCCTGGAAAGAAAACATCCCATTACTCTGACAGGAAGTGATCCCAGGAGGGCCCACCATCTACTATTGCAGTTGGCAATTCAATCAGTAGGAATGTAGATGGCTGAGTGGCTGGTGATCTTGAGGATTGCTTGGTGCCTGTCTGCTGCAAAGGTAGTTGACGTCACGTATCATCTACATAAGATTTTAGAGAATGCTGGGTAGAGGTCCGCTGTGTTGTACAGTATGTGGATACCAGTGACCTATGAAAGTGCTGGAGGAAGGCTCTAGAAGCCAAATTTAGGTAGGAATTAAAAGCCAGAACCGCAAGGGTTACATTCTCAGAAATGCTCCCCATTCCACACCCAATTCCCCAAAGGCAGGTTGAGCTCTGGAGTCTCATTGTGAGGTTGAGATGATGGCGTTTTTGACAAGCCATCTTGTTTGTCTTGCTCGTAAGAAAATAGTGTATTCAGGGTAATGAAACCACATTGTGTTTTTTGTCTGCAGCTAGGATGTGTGATACTCATCTGCGTGGCCCCATGGGAGTCATTACCTCCCCCAACTTCCCAGTCCAATACGATAACAATGCGCATTGTGTATGGGTGATTACAGCCTTGAACCCTGCTAAGGTAAGTCCCTGGAATCTCTGTTGGTAATTACTGTGATTTGTTTATGATGTCTGTCGGCGAAGGCTGACCCTCTGCAATATGGTGGCTCTTGTTTCTTGCTAGCATCATGGTGCACGTTTTGCAGGTTTGCCCTTGGCTGGCAGTATGCCCTTGCAAAAATCAGAACTGGCAAGAATGTTCTGTGTGTGCCCAAATATGATTCTTCCAGCCTCAAGACTGTGAAGGGTGATGGTGGTTGAGAACTTTAAAATGACTACAGGGGTCATGTGACAGGCAAACATGTCAGGGATGCCCATTAACCAGAAGCCATTGTTTCTCAGGGATCCAGTGACCCCTGGCCAGGTTAAGACACATTTTACCACAACACATGTACTGTAAACTATGGCAACAGTATTTGTACAATAGATAATACGGGACATAGGGGAATCTTGATTGGAGTGGGTTAACACTCCTGAGCAGAGCTTGTAACAGAGTAGAGAAGTAACTGGGGTAGATGCCGCAGTACTGCAGGGCATGGCCTGAGTTAGACTGCTAGCACCGTGCACCAAGAAACGTTGTTATCAATAGGGGCATCGCCCATTCTGTGTTTGTGGGATTGACTGAAAAGCTTTAAAACTTATGTTGGCTCACAGGTTGGGGTTTTTTTTTTTGCTACTTACCATTTTGTACCATTTGTAGAGATTAAGGTACCTTATTCCTTTAAAGGAAAGCGAGAGAGTGATCACAATTAGAAGTATATGTAATGAAAAACGTTCATATCCCAGTTAGGATAACACAGAAATGGGAGATTTAGTGTGGTACGCCTGAGTTAGATTTTCATATTCTCTAGGATGTGTTTTGGGTGCGTGAGTTGACTATGCTTTTGGAAAGGGATTTGGCTAATTAATCATATAGAAATATTATGGGGTAGTCGATTGTTCTGCTTGATTTGATTGGGATGGGGTGGGGTAGATAGAGATGGTCGTTGGGCAATTGTTATGAGAGCGGGACAAGATAATCAAGGGGCTTTATTGATGAGGGAGGGGTGGTATAAGAAATCTTGTTTAAGAGTGGGGTGGCGGGGTGGGTTAGGTTTATTATACTGCGATTGTATTTCTGATATTTTGATTTGTATACATGAGATTTACACGGATGGGGGAAGGACAGAGTGGAGTGGGTGGGATATTAGTTATGGGGTTAAATGTTATTTTGGCGTTGCGTTCTGCTTTGCAGTTTGTACGATTTAAAGTGGGTTATTAAATGTAAGCAAATAAATGAAACAGCTCAGCAAAGCATTTCAGCCATGCTGGCTTTCATCTGTCAACCAGAAAATCGTGCGGGGAATGACAATGACATTATTAATACTTGTTGATTGTATAGATTCCTCTGGCATGCATACATTCAAGTGTGTATATTTAAGTGTACATATTTCTATACATCCAGACCAGTATGCACATGGGTTTGAGTGTTGGCTAGTTTCAGGTCAGCTGAGATTTACACTGCAAGCGTAGAGAAGGGCAGGTTACCTAATGACAGCACTAGGCTTCCTCATTCCCTCTCCATGGTAATTCTGCTCCCTCAGGGGGGACAGGGGGAGATGGATTTCTGCCTTGCCCTGGATAGGGTGCAGATATGTGGTAGGTTTCACAAGGTGCTTGAGCTGCACCGCCTGATCTAGGGTTGCCCTGAGACTGTGTGCTGACAGGGTAGAAAGAAGGGACAGATTTTGCACCCCATCAGAGCCCTGCAAAGATGATTTCCAGAGCTCATGTACGGAAGGAGGGGTCTGCTTTCCCACCATCAAGCTTAAGAACTTACTGCCAATATTAATTACAGATCTCTGTCTATCTGTCAATCGCTGTAGAAGCTTCCAGGCCCCTGGCCCTCTGAGCAGCACAGGCAGGTTAAAGCTCCATCTCTCTGAGAAGGCTTCCATGATGTAGATAAAGTGCTGACATTCCCCAGCCTCGCCTTGCACATTTGTTTTGCTTACAGAGACCCTGCCAGGTGTCCCCTCTGATCCCCTGGAAACTTGTCACCCTGTTTTTCTTTCCTCCTTGGTGCTCCTGCCCCAGCCCCTGCCGACTGACGCCTGACTCGCTTTTTCCCTGCAGACAGACACAGCCTTCGTGACTCTGAGCGCAGCGGGAGGAGCCTGGTCAGCCATGGCACAAGCATTGCTAATAAAAGATAGGAAACCAGGTGGTCCTGGTATTAAACAGAGTGAAATTAATCTGTTAATATAGCAGAAAAAGCTGAAAAGCTTTCATCCGGGTCAGAAAGCAAATAGCAGCATGTCGCTGACTGAATGCAGTCATGTTTGTTACTGGAAGCCCTGGCTTTTAGTCTTTCATTAACAGTAGCAGTGGGGGGAGAGGAGTAGAAAGTAGTAATCTCCTGGAGCTCCTTTTTTTACATTTTTCTAATTAACTGTACTTAAGATCAGTAGATAATATTTGTGTTCTTACAGGCTTTTGTAGTCACTTCTGCTCCCCAGGTGAAGGCTGCAGTGGTGGCATCACTCACAGCCTGTCCAGAGGAGTCCTAGGGACATTCACTGCCTGGCGAACAGCCCCTTAGCCTAAAGGGTGATTGCTGCACTGGTGGGGTAGATGGGAGGGGATTAAAAATGCAGAGCTGAAGGTGCTGTAAGCCCCCCCCGCAAGGCTCCGTTCCTAAACTCAGAACCCAGTGCAGCCGCTGATGGGCCACGATTATAAAAGCATTGATAATACCCTTTCTGGTGAGCACTCCTCTTACTGTACATCTGTCTACCCCGTCTCTCTCCTTTCAGTAACGCAAGCCATAATTTCAGGCCATCACTTTATCTTTCCATTTGATATGAAATACCTTTCACAGTCTGAGCGTGGCACAATGGGCGTGATGGAGGAGAAGCTCTTCTGACATGACTGTCACTAACGGCCAGGCTTCTTCACATGAAGGCCAGCTGTAGCCAAAACAGAGACTGATATCTTTGTACGCTATAAATGAGAGCCACCTGCCATCCCCCAGGAGTCACGCAGCACTGGCAGTGAATCAGGCGCCAGCGACATTGCGCTGGTAGGAAGTGAGAGGCGAGCGGCCGGCAATCCTCACACCTGACGCAGGAGGAGCAGCCCATCAGACTCTCTATAGGAGATGCCTTGTCTGAGGGTGGCACGGACACCTGCCGTTTGTGCTCTTCACAAGCTCAGCATGTCACGAGATCACCGTCCACGCTGGTGGAAGAGTCACAGAGAGGGCTTCCCGTCCACCCAAAGAGGCCAGCAAGCCAAAAAAAGAAACTAAACAAAATGATAAAAGTAGATGGCATGAGTCCCTCAGACAGCTCAGAGCCCTTCTGCTTGGAAAAGAGAGAGGTAGTGAAAAAGGTGGCTTGAGTAAGCAGGATAGTTTCAAATAATCCTAAAACAAAGTGTAGAAAGCATTGTTTTTCCCTGGGCTCCTGAGCAAGCTTTAGGAGCACCCTGGCATTGCTGGAGGAAAAGCCATCGCCTATCCCCAGGAATCAGCTGCAAGAAATAGACTTCATTTTTGGGATCTGGATTGGCCATTGGCGGGGATGAATGCTGGGTCTGATGGACCTTGCTCTGACCCAGTGTGGTACCTCTTAATATGGGTACAAACAGTCAGGAAAGGGTTTGGGGAGGTAGGGGAAGACGTGGATAAGCAGCCAAGCTTTCACGTCTTCCTGGAAGGTGAGCTAACGAGTTCCCAGCGCTGTCTTGCTGGGCATAAACACAGAAAAGTCACTTGTGAGCTTTCCTCAAGCTCCAGTAACTGAGGGAAACGGCTTCAAGAAACACCTACTCTGCCCGAGCACTGCAAAGAGTAAATAAATAACGAGGGGTGACTGACGCAGGAGGATGAGATAAAGCTGATTGTGTCTGAGTGCAGCCAGCAAGCAGGTGAGAGGATAGAGGTGAAGCATTGCCCCGAGGCTCTGCATCCAATGGGACAAAATACACAGTCTTCAGGTTTCTTCAGTTCTGAAAGTAGAAAATAAAATGGAAATGCTGTTTACAGTCAAGAGCTTTAAGGCCACCTTGTCCCGTGAAGTGGGAGCCCCCAGTCAGTCAGGTAACGATTGGAGGGTGATGCCAGCGGTTCCCCCCCTGGTGACTAATGAAGACATTTTAAGTCTCTATTTCTTTTCAGCTGAGAGCAATAGTGCAGTCAATCAGGAGTAAGAGAATCCATGTTACAGTGTAAGATGGTCCCTGTCTGCTGCTGGGTTTCTCTTGGAAAGACTGTGAGGGCTTCCTCAGCTGTTTATTCTGACGGTGGAGCCCAGCATCCGGTGCTAATAAAAAGTAGAAATGAGAGAAGCCTGACGCCACTGCGTGCCTGACTTCATTCTCTGCCTCCCCCACAGGTGATTAAACTCTCTTTGGAGGAATTTGATCTAGAAAGAGGCTATGATACACTCACCATTGGAGAAGGCGGGCAGGCTGGAGACCAGAAAACTGTGCTTTACGTGTAAGTAATTTCTGTCGCTGCCACACTCAATGTCTATGTGTACATTGCCAAAGTATACTCTATCTATACCATGCCATAGTATAATATATCTATACATACCATGCCATACCACACTATGTCTATCTATACCATGCCATAGTATGGTATATCTATGCATACCATGCCGTACCACACTATATCTAGATGTACAATGCCATAGTATAGTATATCTATACATACCATGCCATACCACACTGTCTATCTATACCATGCCATAGTATGGTATATCTAAACATACCATGCCATACCACACTATATCTATATGTACAATGCCATAGTATAGTATATCTATACATACCATGCCATAACACACTATGTCTATCTATACCATGCCGTAGTATGGTATATCTATGCATACCATGCCATACCACACTATATCCTTATGTACAATGCCAAGGTATAGTATATCTATGCATACCATGCCATACCACACTATATCTATCTATACCATGCTAGTATAGTATATCTATGCATACCATGCCATACCACACTATATCTATCTATACCATGCTAGTATAGTATATCTATGCATACCATGCCATACCACGCTATATATGTGTACCATTCCATACCACAATATATTTATTTATTTATTTAGAATTTTTATATACCGATTTTCCAGTAACAGAATTACTAATCAAGTCAGTTTACATTCAAAACAATAACCATGACAAGAAGTTGTCTTACAAAAAACAGGATGATTCAAACTTGGATACAAATAACTGGGAATAACAACATAAAATAAAATAGTTAAGGAGCTTAATGTACACTGGGGTTATGATCAGTTGTTAAGAGTAGGACAGGGTTTTTTAGATTTGACTGCATAGAGATAAATAGATAGCACGTTCTCTTGGGGGGGTTACCACTGAGAGGGATCATTGTTTGGAGATCTAATAAGATACTGAGGTTATGGGAAAGCTTGGTAGAACAACCAGGTCTTGAGTCTTTTTTTACATGTGGTTGGGCATTGTATCAGTCTGAGGTCTGATGGGAGAGAGTTCCAAAGTTTGGGACCGGCCGTGGAGAAGGCTCTATTACTTAATGCTGTCTTGATCGGTGGGGGCCTGTAGATTATCTCTGTATGCTTGTCTCACCGGTCTGGCGGAGGTGCGAGGTTGAAGTGGGATCGTGAGCTCGAGTGGGGCGATGTTATGTATTGCTTTGCGGATTGATGAGAGGGCTTTGAAAAGAATTCTGAATTTGATGGGGAGCCAATGTAAGTTCTTTAAGATGGGTGTTCTATGGTCTCTTTTGTTTGTTTTGGTTAGGATCCTTGCTGTAGCGTTTTGCAACATCTGTAAAGGTTTTATGGAGTTAGCGGGCAGGCCGAGTAGCAGTGAATTGCAATAGTCAATTTTAGTGAGAATGATTGCTTGTAAAACTGATCGGAAATCTTGAAAATGAAGGAGGGGTCTCAATCTTTTTAAGACTTGTAGTTTGTAAAATCCATCCTTTACTGTGTTGTTGATGAATGATCTGTAGTTCATTTGGTTATCTAGGATGACTCCCACGTTTCTGACTTGGGGGGATAGGATTGGTTGGGAGGCTAGGTTTGTATTGGGTAGTGGGTGGTTTCCATCTTGGGTAATGAGTAGGTACTCTGTCTTGTTTTGATTGAGAATCAAATTGAGACTTGTCAGCAGGTTGTTGATGGCTTGTAGGCAGGAGTTCCAGTAGTCCAGTGTTTTGTGAAGTGAATCCATAATTGGAATCAGAATCTGAACATCATCAGCGTATAAATAATGGATTAGATTTAGCTTGAGGAGGAGCTGGCAGAGTGGGAGCAAGTATATGTTGAATAAAGTTGAATAAAATATATCTTTCTATACCATGCCATAGTATAGTATATCTATGCATACCATACCACACTATATCTATCTATACCATGCCATAATATATTATATATATGCATACCATGCCATAATATAGTATATATATGCATACCATGCCATACCACACTATATCTGTGTACATTGCCATAGTATAATATATCTATGCATACCATGCCATACCACACTATATCTATGTGTACATTGCCATAGTATAGTATATCTAAGCATACCATGCCATACCACACTATATCTATCTATACCATGCCCTAGTATAGTATATCTATACATACCATGCCATACCACACTATGTCTATCTATACCATGCCATAGTATAGTATATCTATGCATACCATGCCATACCACACTATGTCTATCTATACCATAATATAATATATCTATGCATACCATGCTTTACCACACTATGTCTATCTATACCATGCCATAGTATAGTATATCTATGCATACCATGCCATACCACACTATATCTATGTGTACCATGCCATACCACACTATATCTATGTGTACCATGCCATAGTACAGTCTATCTATGTGTACCATGCCATAGTATAGTATATCTATGTGTACCATGTCATACCACACTATGGGCCTGATTTTTAAAAGCATTTACTTGAGTAAAACTGGGCTTTATTCGAGTAAATGCACTTTACTCGAGTAAGTGGGTTTTTGAAAATTGCTACAATATATGCCATTGAATTGTCCATAGAATTTACTCACATAAATGCACTTTACGTGAGTAAATAGCGTTTGAAAATTGCTACAATAGTAGTTACATTTATGCGCGTAACTCCTTTTGAAAATTACCCCCTATATCTATGTGTTCCATGCCATAGTGTAGTATATCTGTGTACCATGTCATACCACACTATATCTATCTGTACCATGCCATAGTATATTATGCCTGTGTTACCCGTGCCATAGTACAGTATGCCTATGTGTACCATGCCATATTACAGTATGCCTATGTGTACCGTATCCTAGTAGAGTATACCTAAGTGTACCATGCCATAATACAGTATGCCTATGCATACTTTGCCATATTGTAATATGCCATAGAATAGTATACCTATGTGTACTTCACCATAGTACAGTATACCGATGTGTACATGCCATACTACAATTTACCAATATGTACCAAGCCACAGTGCAATATACCTATGTGTACCATACCATAGTATATTATTCCTATGTGTACCGTTCCATAGTACAGTATGCCTATGTGTAATGTGCTATAATACAGTATGCCTAAGTGTACTATGCCATAGTAGATTATGCCTGTGTGTTCCATGTCATAGTAGAGTATACCTATATGTACCCTGCCATAGTACAGTATACCTGTTTATTATGCTATAGTACAGTATTCCTATGTTTACCTTACCATAGTACAGTATACCTATATGAACCATGCCATAGTAGTGTACCTATGTGTACCATGTCATAGTACACTATGCCTGTATCTACCATGCCATACTGCAGTATGTCTATGAACCATGCCATAGTGCAGTATGTCTACGTGAACCATGCCATAGTAGAGTGTACCTATGTGTACCATGCCATAGTACAGTAAGCCTGTATGTACCATACCATAGTAAATCATGCCTATGTGTACCATGCCATAGTACAGTATGCCTGTATGTACCATACCATAGTAAATCATGCCTACATGTACCATGCATTAGTACAGTATGCCTACGTGTACCATGCCATAGTAGTGTACCTATATGTACCATGTCATAGTACAGTATGCCTGTGTCTACCATGCCATACCACAGTATGTCTATGAACCATGCCATAGTGCAGTATGTCTACGTCTACCATGCCATAGTAGAGTGTACCTATGTGTGCCATGCCATAGTACAGTAAGCCCGTATGTACCATACCATAGTAAATCATGCCTATGTGTACCATGCCATAGTACAGTAAGCCTGTATGTACCATACCATAGTAAATCATGCCTACATGTACCATGCATTAGTACAGTATGCCTATGTGTACCATGTCATAGTACAGTATGCCTGTGTCTACCATGCCATACCACAGTATGTCTATGAACCATGCCATAGTGCAGTATGTCTACGTCAACTATGCCATAGTAGAGTGCACCTATGTGTGCCATGCCATAGTACAGTAAGCCTGTATGTACCATACCATAGTAAATCATGCCTACGTGTACCATGCCATAGTACAGTATGCCTATATGTACCATACCATAGTAAATCATGCCTACATGTACCATGCCATAGTACAGTATGCCTACGTGTACCATGCCATAGTAGAGTGTACCTATGTGTACCATGCCATACTACAGTATGCCTACGTGAACCATGCCATAGTAGAGTGTATTTATGTGTACCATGCCATAGTACAGTATGCCTATGTGAACCATGCCATAGTAGAGTGTATTTGTGTACCATGCCATAGTACAGTATGCCTATGTGTACCATGCCATAGTACAGTATGCCTATGTGTACCATGCCATAGTAGAGTGTACCTATGTGTACCATACCATAGTAGAGTGTACCCATGACATGGTCCTTAGTGAGGAGACACTGATCTATTGAAGGAAGACATTTTTAACTTACTTTCCAAAGGGAAAAATGGCTTACAAGATTGTTGTGTGCATGTGTCCCACTAATAACTTTTGTGTTAGATGTTCTATCCACACCAAATTTTCAGGTCCTGTGGACTCTGATAAGAGTGTTCTTTGTTCAGATCCATGCAGATGCACATGTGTGTGTCCTGTAAAGTAGATTCTTTGGTCCTAGGTGGACCATCTTATTCTCTGAAACAAGTTATTCAGCCATTCTAGTGACCTGATTAGATTAACAGCCCTGCCTGGTTGATGCGAGACCACAAAGATCTTTTTTGAATGGGGAATTGGGTACACATTACAATATATGCCCTGTTTCTGAATGTTTGTGAAACTTTTTCAATCTCCTAATCCTGACCATTGTTGGGAGAGTAGGCCTAGTCGATATCTTTGTAAAGGTATTAAGGGTAAATTATTTTGGCTGCCCTGTTAGGTCACTTGAATGCACAGAGATAAAAGTTAACAAATAAAAATAATAAAAATATACAAGGTGGTACCTATTTATGGGACAGTTTTTGACAAGCTTTCAAGAGCTGATATTCTCTTCTTCAGGTCAGAATTCAAATGAGCAAAAGATGGTATTACCGGAAAGATAAAGCAGTGAGGCTGCAAGAAGTGAATCCTAAAAAGCATTGCAGTCATAGTGTGACGGGAGAGCGTGCAGCCTCAAACTCTTTGCCCAGTGTAGAAGAGTAATCTATCGCCTCCCTGAGGCATCACTTATGCTCCAGTGAGCTGCCTGGGCAAGACTACTGAGAAATGAGCGCCTGTAATTGAGAAATTGATGGACGATGTTTGCATCAAACTATCCTTCAGGACTCTACAATGACTCCCATAAGTTAAAGAATCATTCACCTTTCAGTCCTATGTTATAGTGGTAAAGATTCAGTGGTTTCTATTGTCTTTGCCAAGTACGATCACACGCTGCTTATTCCTCTTCTCTTATGTTGGCTTGCTTTCCTGTGAGTCCTCGTTTTGCTGATGGAGAAGCAAGGAGGATAAGGCATATCATCCTGTTACACATGCAATGAAGATTATTTTAAAATCCCATAAGCTTTCGAGGCATAAAGCAATCATTTTATTGAAAAAGAAGCAGATGTGACAGCATATAAATATATTACAATCTATTTGTAATACATCAAGATGACATTTCTGTTGAATTGTTCATGAATACAATTTTAGGAGATGGCAGATTGGATGGATTAGCAGGCTGGTGCAAGGGTAAAGACATTTCCATTCAGCACATTTGGCATAACATGGCATAATTGCCATTGCACCAATAAATCCCGAAGTATAGTTACCACTTCTAGCACTGCATTCAGTTGCAGGCCACAATTCAAACCTAACCCAAGCCATCCTTCCCAAATCACAAACACTGCCTTCTTAATGAAGAGCCACAGGATGAAGTGGCATAGAAATGCCATGTTCTCCCTTATCCGCTTCTCTAGAACAAGGCTGAGGTGCATCAGCAGCTCAGGGAGCTGACTTTGCCTCTGCCCATCTCCTTTAACCTGCCTGAGCTCATCTAATAAGATATCAGGCAGGCATGACATGGAGACTCCATGGACAGTAACTATCTGCTATCAAAAGCATTTCTCAAACCCATTGTGAAATCTCGCAGTTAAGCATGTTTATTTCTCTCTCTGATGATGCCATTGTAGTCCCAGTCTGGATAATGTTGCTGCTGAAATTGCTTGGGGAATAGACTTGCTGTAAACTTTCCTTTGACAGTCTGACAGGCACCAGTGTTCCAGATCTGATTGTCAGCAACAATCACCAGATGTGGCTTCTCTTCCACACTGACAGCACCAGCAGCTCCCAGGGATTCAAGGCTTCGTACGAAGGTAAGTCACATCTCCTCCTCCTGACTCCTTACCATCCTAGGGCTCTTCTAAACATTACGTAGATTGGAAATCAGGTTTAGTGCTGCTTCAAGTAATCTGATGGGTGGAAATGCAGGGCATGGACTTCACTGATTTCATGGACTCTGCTTCCTCCTCATGACAATAACTGCTCTCATTGTGAAATTCTGTACTAGAAGTAGCCGGACACAGCCAGTTGCCCCTGCAGGCTAAGGTTACTGTAAACAGGGACATTCGCAGTGGCTCAAGTAATCATTTCTGGAAGTAATTTTGTACATGAAAGGAAGATATCACCAGCTGTATAACATTTTCACCTACTACTGCCAGAATGTCTGTGCAAGCCGTGTTCTGGAGCCGTGCACAAAAGGTTGCACACGCTGTTAGCAAACTTTGTTTCCTAATTACAGGCAGATGCATTCAGACACAGGCAGTGGGAGTTTGAGTTTTCAGAGAGGACCTGGGACTTTGAATGACCAGCGATCGACAGACACTTAATAAACTCCATGATAGCAGGCAAAATAAAAAGCCGAGCGTGGCGTAATTCCTGCAATATGAAAGGAGTTCTGCCGTGAATCGCTCACTCCGTGTCCTCCCAGCCCTGTGGGCAGATTAGCCACGCTCATACTTTCATTTCTGAACTTATTCTTTTTCCACAAGAGCTCAGGAGCCATTCCTCTCTTGCCTTTTTTAGGTTTGGTGAGTATGGTAAGAACAGAATTGTTTGGGGGGGAGGTGGATTTTTTGGGGTTCCTCCAGAGTCCAAATAAATCTGTCAGCCTTGAAGCTTTACCCTGCTGTCCAGTGCTGCCTCTGCACAAAAGTCCCCGAAGACTCTGGAATTATGGGAGGAGCGACGCATGCAAAGTTCGTGCCCATCTCAAAAAAGGTGTAGCCGACCTGGAAAAGGCAGAGAGAAGGGTGGCACAAAAGGTGAAGCCTTACCTCTTACCAAGAAAAGGTGGAAAAGGTCAGGGCTCTTCAGCTTGGAAAAGAGAGAAGTGCGAGGCGCTATGTTAGAGGCCTCTGACAGCTTGAGTGGGGTGGAACGGTTATTTACTCTTTCAGTAGTAGAAGGAGGGGACTTGTCATGAAGCTAACTGGTGGCAGATTTAAAACAAATTTAAGAAAGGCAATGCTCGATTTAAGCTGGTGGTACAGCTGGATTTAACAGAGGTATGGGCAAGGTACACTAACAACTGCTAGCCAGGCAGATGTGCAGATTGCCATCTCTTACTGCTGGAAGGTGGGATCGAACAGTGAATGGATCCATGGGCACTTCCCGTGGACCTGATCTGACCAGTGTGGGAGACAGGATGCTGGGCTCGATGGACCCATTGCTCGACCCAGCACGGCACTTCTTATGTTCACATGATCTTCATTGTGAGAAGCATTAGCTGCCAGCTCCATGTGAAAAGGAACAGGCTGAGCCTGGCCTGGTTTTGCCTCATTGCATCTATGGATTTGTACAGTAGTTCAAAATTATCTTAGAAAAGAGGGATTCCTGCAGCTCAGCCCAGGGGCAAAAGCAAAACTGGCTCATTGTAATGGGAGTAAATATTTACACATTTTCATTTCAGTAAATAAAAAGATGAGATATAGAGAGGTGGAAGAGACTGAAGGAAAAATACATTAAAAACAAAATAGAGACAGCACTGGCTTATCTCCTGAAAGCAGGCATGGGGGCACAAACACAGCTTGTAGTGGGGAAGTTAAAATCTCAGCAGTTTATTAAAAAGTCCTAGGAAAACAAAACTCTATTGTCCTTCTCTTAAAAGGGCTAGCAAACAAGTTGTAGGTGACTAACTCAATATATCTGTGATGAGCTTTCTCAAGCTCTCCTCCCTTCATCAGGTTTCAGAGTCAGCTAGGTCTTAGGCTGCCTGCAAGGGATATGCATTTGGTACATATATTTTGACGGTACCCATATACCTCGTACACTTTTTAGTACACAGGTAAAAACATATGCACCTAACTCATTATTGAAGATACACGCATACCCTCCATTTTTACACGTGTACTATAAAGTCTGCGACGTATGCGGGTACCACCAAAACGAATGAAACGAACGCACATCCCTACTGCTTGCTTGTGCCATTACAGCAGGGAAGGACTGATAATGACTATAAACCTTTACTGCTATTTCTGTTAGTGGGTAAGAAAGCAAATCTCCTTGTTAACTCTTTTTATGTTTGTTTCAAAGTGTTTGATCGCTTCTTAATTTAAAATGTTTTGCATTTTGGTGTATTCCTAAAATTCCCTTTATTGTGAAGTCATTAAGGAGTGCTCTTCCTTTTAGAAATGTTCACCTACTGAGGTGTCACACTGTTCTTCTCTGTAATGAGTTATTTTATATCTGTGTCCTTCATTTTTGGCTTGTTTCATTAATGTAGCATCCTTTTTTATGTTTTTTGCACTGGACCATGCAGACTGCATTCATAGAGGAGCATGAACAAGAGCCCTGTATTCTGAATGTTCTGTTCTTGTGTGTGGCAGGTTTGGTGCTTTTTCAGTCGAGGTTTTAGTTTTCTGATTTGTTGCAAGCTGTATGTGTGATTTAAGCTAAAGGAAAAAAAATAGCTCCAATTTAGAGACGTTTTTTCTTGCTGTCTTCTCTCTTGGTTGCTGCTTGACTTTTGGGCTTGCTGGCTAGGTGGAAAATATATTTGCTAGTTAGTATTTTAAAGTCCAAATCTGTGATTCACTGGGGTACCCAGAGAACTGGTTTCTACTAGATAGTTGAGTGAGGGTTGAAACTATGGCACAAGTGGAGCTATCTGGTTTGGGGGCAGAATTTCTAAGTCCGTGCTGACCTGGATGGGAGAATGACCAGAGGCATTTTACCTGAGTTCTACATCAGATAAGTTTAAGAATACATAATCTAACCGTTTAGTAATCTCAACTGTAGTTCCCTCCCTCCCTACCCCTCTACCTACCCACCCACCCCTGGGTTTACTTTTCTTACATGGACTTCTTTCCACTTCTAATTAATTAGCTTCCATTACATCTTCTGCCATTACATAGTAGCTCAGATAATAATAACTTAAACTGTCATATTGCTTGTAAAATTGGATTCAAATTCTACCTATTAATCTTTATTAGCTAACATGAATACTTAATAAAAATCCTTGCTAGAGCCTAAATTTTACCTTACCTTGTTTATTTGATGAAAGGAATCAGTGATAATTTAACAAAATGCCTTTCATTCAATGCAGCAATTGTGGTGCCTCTGTCCCAAGGCCTATCATTTGCAGAATCAAAGTCTGTCCCTTTTGCCTTCAGTTGTCTGCAGTTAAAATGGAGCTGCTTCGTCTAAGGGAGAAATTGTCCAGGTTTCAATTAACCTCCCCTTCCCTGAACCATCCAGTATCTCACACTTATCTCCCACAGAGGTTGCAGAAACCCAGGAACAACTGGATAACAGGGGGCTCTGGCAGAATAAGGCCTGTGAAGAAAAGACGCCCGCTCTCCCCACTGTTACCCCTATAAGGCCTGTGATGAAAAGACGCCCGCTCTCCCCACTGTTACCCCTATAAGGCCTGTGATGAAAAGACGCCCGCTCTTCCCACTGTTACCCCTATAAGGCCTGTGATGAAAAGACGCCCGCTCTCCCCACTGTTACCCCTATAAGGCCTGTGATGAAAAGACGCCCGCTCTCCCCACTGTTACCCCTATAAGGCCTGTGATGAAACGACGCCCGCTGTTCCCACTGTTACCCCTATAAGGCCTGTGATGAAAAGACGCCCGCTCTTCCCACTGTTACCCCTATAAGGCCTGTGATGAAAAGATGCCCGCTCTTCCCACTGTTACCCCTATATAATGCTTTTTCTGCATTGGACAATGAAGAAACTCCACCAACAGATATTGACGTGATTACTAAAAGAAGTCACCAATGCACCCGGAAGTCCTGCAACAGAATCAAATGTCATAAAAGAAAGCTACTTCTGCTGGGAGACTCGATCATCAGAGGAACCAATTTGGGAGCACATTTTGATGGTGACACAACAATTAAATGCATTCCAGGATGCTCAGCTAGTAGAAATGCAAACCAGATAGTCCAAGTCATTAAAAATGAAAGTAGGAACTTTGGTATCAGTGTTATCATCTATCTGGGGACCAATGAACTCAATAGAAATGATATCCATGAAGTACATAAAGATTTCCATAATCTAGGAAAGAGAAGACACACTGCAAATACTATTGCATGTATGGAAGTATTACCTGTTCATAGAAAGCGAAATGAGAAGCTATGCCATATAAATAATTTCAATTCCTGGCTCGAAACCTGGTATATATGGTATGGTATGTATGGTGCAGTAAAAGGCTTTATAGTAAGGATGGTCTACATTTGTCTTTAGCAGGAAGAAGGATGCTAAGTGAGAATTTCAGAGCATAATTATCAGACATTTAAACTAAAGAATGGGGTTGGCAGGAGAAGACCAGTGAAACGGACATGTCACACCCAAGCAATACAGGATGTGGGAGGAGAAAAGAACAAAATCAATCATCTTAAAAAAGCAGAAAAGGTGTCTAGGAAGTGCAACAAATCAAGGAGAAACATTGGAAAGCTATGACTACAAATGCTCGTAATTTGGGCAATAAAATCCCAGACCTGCAGGTCCTAATGGTGGAGGCAGACTTGGACATTGTTGCTGTTACAGAGACCTGGTTCACAGATTCTCATGACTGGGATACGACCATCCTGGGCTATAACTTGTTAAGGAAGGACAGAGAGGATAGAAAAGGGGGAGGAGGAGCTCTTTATGTCAAAAACAATATCCAAGCAACTGAACTGCAAGAAATGTGGGGTAGAGAAGAAGCATTATGGGCCATCCTAAAAAAAGATGATGGTGCATCTATTTTGTACTGAAGTGGTTTACAGGCCTCCAATGCAAATGGAAGAACTGGACAGAGATCTGGTTGACGACATCAAAAGGTGGGAATAAAGGAAAAGGTGGTGATTGTTGGAGACTTTAATATGCCGGACTTAGACTGGAGAGTCCCTTCTGCAGAATCTACCAGAAGTAGAGAGATAGTGGATGCCCTGCAAGGGGCTCTTTTCAAACAAATGCTAATGGAACCCACGAGGAAGGGAGCTATACTCGACCTAGTACTCACTATTTTATTTTATTTATTTATTTATTTTATTTATTTGTATTTTTCTATACCAGCATTCACGGAGTTCGTATCATGTCGGTTTACATAAAACAAGGGGTGAGAAATACATTCACTAATGAGAAATACACTCACTAATACTAATACTAATGAGAATAATAATAATTATAATAATATAATATATATATATATATATATATATATATATATATATTATATTATTATAATTATTATATATATATATATTAGTATTAATTATTATTATTATTATTATATATTATATTATATATATATATATTATATATATATTATATATATATATATTTATATATATATATATATCTAAATATAATCTATCTTCTATAATATAATATATAATAATAATAATAATAATAATAATTAATACTAATACTAATACTAATGAGAAATAATACTAATGAGAAATACACTCACTAATGGGGAAAATGTCTCTAATGTCCAGGTGGGTGCCCACCTCAGCACCAGTGATCACCAAACAGTAAGGTTTCACATCACAAATAAGACAGAGAGAAGGCACACAAAGACCCGAGTTTTGCATTTCAAAAATACAGACTTTGTCAAAATGGGGAAATACCTGGAGGTAGAACTAAAAGACTGGGAGAAAATGGGAGAGGTGGAACAACAGTGGGCCAAACTCAAAGAAGCAATTATAGAAAAGGAAACAAAAGTAAGAGAAATAAGAAACTGATCTGGTTCTCAAGGGAGGTGGCTGACATCATAAAAGCAAAGAGAACAGTGTTCGAGAAATATAAAAGATCCCAAAAACTGGACAGGTGAAACTGAGGAAGACAAAGAAAGTAATCAAGAAAGCAAAAAGTCAGGCGGAAGAAAGAATTGCCAAAGAGGTAAAGCGAGGTGACAAAACATTTTTTAGATACATCATAGAAAAGAGAAAGGTCCGAAGTGGTAAAGTGAGACTGAAAGGTGACAAGGAACAAAGTGTGGAGAGAGACACAGAAATGGTGGAAATATTAAACAAACACTTCAGTTTAGTGTTCACTAAAGAAAACCCTGGAATAGGACCATCGCTGGTTGACAAGACCATAGATGGGGGTGGAGTAGACAAAACTCCATGTACAGTAGAAAATGTATGGGAAGAACTAGGAAAACTGAAAGTGGACAAAGCCATGGGGCCTGATGAGGTTCATCTCAGGATACTGAGGGAGCTCAGAGATGAGCTGGCGGGTCCGCTGTGTGACCTCTTCAAAAGATCCCTGGAAACGGGAGTGGTGCCGAGTGATTGGAGAAGAGCGGTGGTGGTCCCGTGTCACAAGAGTGGGAACAGGGAGGAGGCTGGTAACTACAGACCGGTTACCCTCACCTCGGTGGTGGGTAAAGTGATGGAGTCGCTGCTGAAGGAAAGGGTAGTGAACTATCTACAGTCGGGAGAATTGCTGGACCAGAGGCAGCACGGATTCACCAGGGGAAGATCCTGTCAGACAAATCTGATTTTTTTGATTGGGTGACTAAAGAATTGGATCGAGGAAGAGTGCTTAATGTGATCTACCTGGATTTCAGCAAAGCTTTAGATTCGGTCCCACATAGGAGTCTTGTGAATAAAATGAGAAACTTAGGAGTGAGCATCAAGGTGGTGACCTGGATTGCAAACTGGTTGACGGACAGAAGACAGCGCGTGATGGTGAATGGAACTAACTCTGAAGAGAGAGCGGTGTTAAGCGGAGTGCCACACGGGTCGGTGTTGGGACCGATCCTGTTCAGTATCTTTGTGAGCGACATTGCGGAAGGGATTGAAGGTAAAGTTTGTCTGTGGATGATACCAAGATCTGCAACAGAGTGGACATGCCAGAAAGAGTAGAGAGAATGAGATGTGATTTAAGCAGGCTTCAACAGTGGTCGAAGATATGGCAGATAGGATTCAGTGCCAAGAAGTGCAGAGTCATGCATCTGGGGTGTGGTATTCCAAAAGAGCTGTATGTGATGGGGGATGAAGGGCTGTTGTGCACAGAGCAAGAGAGGGACCTCGGGGTGATAGTGGCTAGCGATCTGAAGATGGTGAATCTATTATTTATCAAGTTAACTTAGAGAATTGCCACTGCTAGTACTGGTATCAGTAGCCTGGGATCTACTTCGTGTTTGGGGATTTGCCAGGTACTTGTAGCCTGGATTGGCCACTGTTGGAAACAGGATGCTGGGCTTGATGGACCCTTGGTCTGACCCATTATGACAATTTCTTATGTTCTTATGTGACAAGGTGATAGCTAAAGCCAGAATAATCCTGGACTGCATAGAGAGAGGAATAACTAGTAAGAAAAAGGAGGTGATAATCCCCTTGTACAGGGACAGAGACAAGATGGAGGCGGTCCAGAGACAAAAAATGGTGGGGGTTCTCTATCAGTTGATTTATGAGGAGAGATTGAAGATCCTAAGTATGTATATCCAGAGTCATGTGATGTGGTGATCTGGGAAAGATGTGTCTAACCCGGCTCCAGGTGTCAGTCCCTGAATCTTCAATCAAAATAGGCATCTGACTTCTTTCAGCGCATCTGACTTCTTTCAGCGCCAAAAAATTTACCAGTGAGTACTGCCTATATTGCCCTTTACATGAACAAATCGCCATCTATTATGCCTGCCAAGCTGGCTAGAAAAGACAATGAAAAACCAAAGCCTAGCGAGGACAAAATGGCTGCCGGTATAGAAAAGACTGTGGTGGGCCTGACAGATGAAACGGCCATCACGGCCCTAATAACTGCAGTTACTGCAGCGCTTTCGAACAAACTTGATTAAATTTCGGAGCAAATAACTACCCTGTAGTCTGCATTCACAGAATTACCTCCTCGAATTGACACCCTGGAACTTAGGGTGTCAGCGGCCGAAGACGAGGCCTTGGCGGCGGAGCGCAGGATTCATAAAATGGAGCAGCTAATTCACAGCCAAGATGAAAAACTGGACGAGCTGAAAAACCGCTCACGCCGAAATAACCTACAATTTGTAGGGCTGCCGGAATCAATCCCTGACTACGATCTGCCGACCAACTTTCCCAATGGCTTCCTGAAGTTTTAGGCATTTCGGAGCACTTTGGCTCTCTTAAAATTGAGAGAGCCCACCGTTTGGGCAATAGTTCCACGCAAATTCAGAGGGCTCGGATTGTTATAGCTCGCATACTCAACTTTGCTGACCAGCAATGCATCTGGCAAGCCTCACGCAAAATTCAATCGTTGAAATACAAAAATGAGTCGGTAAGAATTTTTCAAGATTTCTTGGCACGGGTAGCTGTGAAACGTAAAGAATTTGGTCCGTTGTGCACACAGCTGGTGACGAAACAAGTGAGATTTGCTCTTCAATATCCCACTAAACTTCACATCTGGAACAATGGTCAATCCCAGGCTTTTGACACTTTGCCTGAGGCTCAAAAGTATGTTCACGATACCTTGTCACCATCGGCTGAATGAATTTGGCCATGTCGCATGCTGGCGCTGTAGGCAGATGAGGACATTTGTTTCTGTTCTTCCTCAGATTCAGAAGCCTGTTTTACATTTAATTGGACGACTCGTTTTATAGGGCACGTTGGAGGATCTTGGTCCCTTGGGATCTCTAATCACCGTGGCCACTAGATGGGGACTTCACATGCTGCGGGCATTTAACCTCTGCATAAGAAAGTGGCTGACTATTGTCTTATTAAGGACTGTCTTCGTGTAGCATTTCGGGCTCCACTACTGAAGTCTGGTTCTGTTTGGCCCATGGGACACAATATTTCCCAAGAGGTTTTTGTATTTTGGAGAGTCCTCTTCTACTATGGGACTATCACCTGACCACATCCTCATGACTCTAGCTCTCACCATGGAGAGCTCTAGCAGGGCTGAGAAGGGACTGAGAAAAGGGTTCGGGGTCAGGATCATGGAGGGTTTGGGGGGGGGGGGGGGGGGGGTGAGAAATTCACCCTAAAGTTGGGAACAGATTTTGTACTCTCCTAACATGGCAAAGTTTGTTACTAGTGTTAAGTGTAATCTTGCTGTCTGTTCATGGAGTTGCCTTGCAGGCACAGGATGTTACCAGAAGTGGGCACGAATAGGTCAATTATATTTTATTTCTACTGTTATTTACAGTTATCTTATCAGTTTCACAGGTATATACTGCTATCATAATTTCACATTTGTACAGGGCATAATAGAATATTGTGGGACAGGATAATATGTCCCACAATATTATCCTGTCCCACAATATTCTATTATGCCCTGTACAATATTCTATTATGCCCTGTAAAATAAATTATATGACCTGGAATGTCGCAGGTCTGGGCTCCCCCATAAAAAGAGAGAAAGTGCTTGCTCACTGTCATAAGGCCAAAGGGGAGATTGTGTTTTTACAAGAAACACATATGTTGGATGGCGAACATCTTAAATTAAAAAATAAATGAGGGTACATCCAAGTATATTTTTCCTCTGTCATGCGAAAACGCAATGGGGTTGCCATCTTAATACACAAATCCATATAATTCCAATTAGATACCCAATGGAAGGACAAAGAGGGTTGGATCATAATTATCAAAGGTTGTCTTTTTGGCAAACCTGTTATACTCACCTCCCTCTATGGTCCCAATAAATACAATCATAATTTTTTCACTAGTCTAGTTGCTCAAATATCTGAACTTGGGTCTCTTCCAGTAATACTAGCAGGGGATTTTAATTGCTTAAATGACCTGGTGCTAGACAGAAGTTCCAATACTCCTTCACAAACATTGGGACCCAGGAAGGGAATTTCTTTTCTCTGTAAAACTTTGCAACTCCTGGATGTTTGGCAGGTGTTGCATCCAACAGAAAAGGATTATACCCATTATGCTGGGCACACCCGGCCAAATCTAGAATTGACTATAATCTTATATCTGAATCTCTATTTCCCTTGGTAGATACGGCGGTTATTGGACATCTAGTGATATCAGATCACTGCCCAGTCTTTTGCTCTATGGGCTCTGTGGTAGTGATGCCCTCCTTATTTCAGTGGAGGATGCCCGAATGGTTGACTGCGGATTTGGAATTTGGGGAATTCCTTGGGCAGAGGTGGAGACAGTACGAGGAGTTTAACACACAACATAAAGATAATCCAGTCCTTTTCTGGGAGGCAGCCAAGGCCGTATTAAGAGGCGATATTCTTAAATATACTATACAAAAAAAGAGGCAGCAGAATCGTCAAATTTTGACACTAGAGAAAAAACTGACTTATTATAAAGCTCAATGGATCCATCATAAAACCGATGTTTGGAGAGATAGATTCCGACAGACTCAGGCGGAATTAAATGACATTTTACATCGGAAAGCCATGGGGAATATGTTCTCTTTTAAACATAAGCTGTTCCTTTATGGTAGTAAACCTGGATGCCTCCTGGCCTGTCTATCCAAGGCCAAGCAACCATCTAAATATATTACCCATATTAAAAGGCCGGATGGCTCATATACTGTCTCCACCTCTGAGATAGAGCAACTCTGTACGCCTCGGAGACTCTGAATGAAGATAACCAGCAGAGGATTCTTGCAGAATTGCAACTCCTCAAAATTATGGACCAACAGCAAGAGGGCCTAAACTGACCTACATTGACCCAAGAAGTGATGAAAGTCATCTCTGATCTTAAACTGCATAAATCACCTGGGCCAGATGGCATGACCTCTCTAGTTTATAAATCATTACAAGCCCAGGTGGTACTGTCTTTAGTAGCATTGTTTAATCATATGATAGCACAGGAAGTAATCCCTGACACTATCCATAACGATATTACCTAAACCTGGGAGGGATCCTATAGGCCGATTTCCCTCCTTAATCAGGATGTAAAGATATATGCCAAAATATTGGCAAATCGGCTGAAATACATTTTGTCAGATTTAATTTCTTTAGAACAAACTGGCTTTGTTTATGGCCAGCAGCCAATATCCAACGTTAGACGATTATTGGTGGCACTGGAAAGCTGCCGTCTTCAGGCCACACCGGAACCCCTGTTGGTAAGCTTTGATGCTGAAAAAGCGTTTGACAGGGTAGCTTGGACATACCTGTTTGAGGCTCTGCAATGTTTTGGGTTTGCAGGCTCCTTTTTGACGGCTATCAAATTATTATACCGAGACCCAAAGGCTTTTATCTGTATTAATGGATCGACTTCCCTAATTTTTACTCTGGGACGAGGCACTAGGCAGGGCTGCCCCCTGTCACCCCTCCTTTACATTCTCTCTTTAGAACCCTTGATTCATAAAATTAAGCAATCCACTATGATTCCCGGTGTCAGAACGGGGAAAATCGAGCAAAAAGTGATGCTCTTTGCAGACGATATGCTGATGATAATTTCTAAGGCTTGCCAATCACTCCCAGTATTACTTGACTTAATCCAGATATTCGGTACTTTCTCTGGATTGAAATTAAATCTAATGAAATATGAGGCGATGAATATTAATGGGAATTTACATGCCCAATGGCCTAATTTCCCACTACTTTGGGCAAATGATACAATTAAATATCTAGGGATAAGAATACACAGTGACCCGCGGCAATGGTACCATTATAATGTTACTCCATTACTAAAATCATTTCAATTGAAGGCGAATAGTTGGAACTCTTTTCCCCTATCTATATCAGGGAGAATAGCTCTAGTCCAAATGATATTGCTTCCAAAATTGTTATATCTTTTACAGATGACCCCCCTTTATCTGATGACCAGAGATATTCGCACTTTACAGAAGGTATTTGGCAAATTCTTTTGGAAGTCCAAAAGGGCTAGATTAACATTTTCTAAAATGAGAATGCCTAAAGAAGAGGTGGACTGGGGTGGCCAACCTTCGATTCTATTAACATTGCATGTTTATTACCTACAATGCGGGAATGGCTGGGCTATGGCTGCACTTCCGCTGTGCTGACGTTGGAAGGAGACTCACTAAAACCAAGGAATCTAGCTTATATTTTACATGCGCCCCGTGAGTCTCTTCCATCCTCCGTAACTGGTAATATATTAGTCCACTCCCTGAGAAGCTGTTGGAAATTTCTCAGACAACATTTGCAGTTAGCATGGAACACGTCATTCTGCCTGCCCTTGCTTGGGAACCCTGACGTCCCGGCAGGTATGACTAGCAAAAATCTATCAGGGCTTCAGACAGCTGGTACCTTTAATTTAAACCCCTTTATAGACCTGCAGTCCCAATGTGTACACTCCTTTTCTTATTGTGCCGACAACTTAGTTTATCACAAACCGAGTTTCTTGTTTATTTGCAAATTCGAAGCTATATACAATCAGTTCTCTCTACCAGTACAGGGGAGTTAACTAATGGCCCTTTTCCAAGGTTCTTACATATGAGTTCCAAACAGATTGTAACAATTTCTATGTATTACACGTGTTTGCACACTACCTCAAAGTATGTACTATACAAATCTTTAGCTGCAACTTGGTCTAGTGATTTAGTCCGAAGCATCAGGGCAACAACATTGCGTATTAGTACTCAAACTAATCGGAAGGTAGCCCTCAGTATGCCCATGCGTGAAATGCATTTTAAAATCATACATAAAATTATCTTCTGGCCATGTAAAGCCTTCCTTGCTGGCATTGCTCCTTCCCATGCTTGTCTTAAATGTGCCCAACCTAATGCTTCTCTAGTACATTGTCTGTGGGACTGTACTCAGATCCAATGGTTCTGGTCTCAGATTCTTCAATATCTTAACACTGAAACTCTGGGATGGGAGGCACCATTTTGTCTGTTGGGGATTCCGGATAAACAGAACCAGTTTTCTACTGCACATATGTTGTTGTTACACAAAGGACGTTTAGTTGCCCTCTGCATGATACTACGACACTGGCTGTCCTCAACCCCACCCACCATGTAGGAATGGATTGACGCTATGCTGGACTTATACTTCTGTCCTCGACCCCACCCACCATGAAGGAATGGATAGACGCTATGCTGGACTTATACTTCTGTTCTCGACCCCACCCACCATGAAGGAATGGATAGACACTATGCTGGACTTATACTTCTGTCCTCGACTCCACCCACCATGAAGGAATGGATAGACGCTATGCTGGACTTATACTTCTGTCCTCGACCCCACCCACCATGAAGGAATGGATAGATGCTATGCTGGATTTATACTACACCTTCTAGTTCAAAGAAGAAACAATTGCAATTCCAAGCCACATGGACCACATTTCTGCGTCCTTTGCCATTTGATATGGATACTGAAACCACTTAACACTTCACAGTCATTTATTTTGACCCAACTAAGGGTGTTGGGGGGAGGGAGGGAGGTGGGAAGGGAAAGTATGAAAGTAAGATATCGGTACAGCTCAGTTGGTATCAGACTTACTATGTTGATTGTTATGGTTTCACTTGTACTGTTATATATCAGAAAACCAATAAAAACAATCACAAACAAAAAAATATGTATATCCTGGAAGAGAGGAGGTGCAGGGGAGATAGGATACAGACCTTCAGATACCTGAAAGGTTTTAATCATGCACAATCGTCAAACCTTTTCCATTGGAAAGAAATCAGTAGAACTAGGGGTCATGAAATGAAACTTCAGGGAGGACGACTCAGAACCAATGTCAGGAAATATTTCTTCATGGAGAGAGTGGTGGATGTCTGGATTGCCCTTCAAGAATATGTGGTGAAGACTAATTCAAAGGGGCATGGGATAAACACTGTAGATCCCTAAAGGCTAGAGGATGGAAATGAAGAAAAGAGTGCATGGTGACTTGCTTGTGTAGTGGTTATTTCCCTTAACCAATAAGCCTCCTACTTCTGATGCAACTCTATCATTCTCTCTGCTTCAATGGCAAGAGGTGACAGGGAATTGGACTCAAATAGCAACCAATAAGGTCCCTGGCTTGATGGTCTGGGAAGCGACCATCAAGCCAGGGATGGTGAATTTTATGGCATGGCAGGTACTACCATAAGCTTCCTAGGCAGACTGGATGGACCATTTGATCATTTTCTGCCGTCATATCTATGTTTCTATGTTTCCTGAGTAGGTTCTGTGCTGCTTTATCTTGCAGGGTTTTGTCAGTCTCTTGTATTTGAGTTTCTCTTTAAGCTTATAACTTTTTGTTTCAGGTTAAGTGGTTGCTGAAAGACTGTAACTGGGGAAGCAGGGAACATTTCTTTCAGTAATTCATCTTTTAGTAATAGTGGTTATATGTCTTCATGGTTTTTTCTTGGTTTGTTTGCTTCTCCTTTTCCCTGGAGCTTGTGAGTGAGGAAATGGCTTTCTTGGAGATAATTTTGTAGTACTCAAAGGATGAGCAGGACCCATTGCTGAGGCATGGAGGAAGTGGCAAGGCAGGGTATTTATACCTGCCTTGCCTGACGTCATCTTCCCGGGCCGCGGGGAACTTTCCCGCCACTGGCCCTTTAAATTCCAAGGAGTAATGCACGCATGCATGCACGCCCGCAAAGAGCAGCGGTGGGGAGCGCTGTGAGGGCAGGCCGCAGCAGTGGCCAGAGGGAGCTGAACCGGCCTTCTGCCCGACAAGGTGAGGGGCAGGGAGCTTAACACTTTGTGTTTGCCAAAAGTGGTCTCGAATTTTCACTTGAATCAGCCAATTTCCCTGCCGTCTTTGGACAGGGAAAGAGATGCAGAGGAATATCGTCTGTTATGGCCTTTGGATGTCAAGAGGCATATCTTGAGGTTTTTGGAGATTTCTAAACCTCTCAGGAAAACAGATCGCCTGTCCGTTCTCCATGGTAGAAGTAGACAGGGTGAGCCGATGTCACAGGCTACAATAGCCCACTGGATTAAGGAGGTAGTCATGGCCGCGTATGTGAATGCTGAGCAGTCGTTACCTACTCAGGTTAGGGCTCAGGCAGTGTCATGGGCAGAGGTTAGATTGTCGTCTCCCGTCAACATTTGCCGAGCTGCGACGCACCTTCTCCAGGTATTACCACCTAGATATGCAGGCCCGGGAGATGCAGCCTTTGCACATGTGGTGTTGGTTGGACCACAGACAGCCTTCTGCCCTGATCGGGAGTAGCTTTGGTACATCCCACTGGTTTTGGATTCACCTGTCTGAAAGCTAAGAAGAGAAATTATTACTTACCTGATAATTTCTTTAGTACAGACAGGTGAAACCACCTTCCCGCCCTTGGCTGCCAAATGTTTGTGCTATGATCCTCCTGCATGGCTGTGGTTTCCAGTGTTAATCCAGTGTCTAGACTAGTTTTATTACACTCTTTGTCTGAGCTCAGTGTTTCCCTGTTTGCTGAATGCTGGAATGGTTATCTGTTAATAATCAAGTTTTGTTAGTTTGTCCATAGTTGGCTTTTGCAGAGAATACTGGTGGGCTGATGTTACTGCAGGGTTATATATACTGTGATGTCAGCTTTGCTCTGTCTCCATCTGCTGGTAGAAGTGCATATTCCACTGGTTCTGGATCCACCTGTCAGTACTAAAGAAAAGGAAATTATCAAGTAAGTATTAATTTCACCTTACATGTGATGAGCTCTATCAGCTACGTGCTGGGTTGGATACACCAATCCCCTTATTGCATCAGGTGTTGTTCTGGCTCAATAAAAACTTCCAAAGTTTTCTCATCCAGACAGCTAACTTTCCTCCTTTAATCAGTATCCAAACAAAGATCTTTTAAGTATGAATCATTTATTGCATAGATAATTCTTCCATTACTCACAATTATTGGATTCAACTCGAGGTAGCCTCAGACGAAGATCCCTTTTGGCTGGAAATGGGTGGGAGAAGGAGGAACGGAGGTTTCTTGAGATGCAGGGTAAGAAGACGAAGGTTTGAAGCTGATTAGTCTTTAGAGTTTAAAGCGGTAGGAGAAATGTAAAAAAAGCTGTTCGTGTAGCAGAGGTTACAGGCACGTGCGTCCTCTACATGGCGTAGCTCAGACTGGTTCACAGTCTTGGAGAGTGATTACAGGAAGGGTCCCCACAAGCTGGGGCTAGGAGCGAGATCCAATGGTAGCGAGCCTAGGATCCATGTGACACAGGAGGGGACATGAAGGGCAGTCCCTTCAACCAATAAGACCCCTAAGAAGACCCAAGTTAGATTGAGAAGGCATGCAGACCCTTTTCCAATGGGAGGAACAGAGGGGAGGGGGCTTCTGTTAAAGGCGAAACTCCCTTTAAAGGCAAGGCTCCCAGACTTTTGTCCTGGGTTACAGAAAACGTCATGAGTTCTCAGGAGGGAGGGGCTGTAGTAAACACAGGTGGGATGCAATGTATACAGACACAAACATGTACCCTTTACTGGGGACAGAACAGGTGTTATCCTAGCACGTCCAAAACGCGTGTCCAAGAGCTCGTTAGCCTGTGCGCTGGGCTTAGCACTCGATGTAGCATCAGCCTGACTCTTTTCCTCAGTGGTAAAATTCCAAGGTGAGTAGCCCCTCAGCCTGGGGCCGCCATCATATTAAAGACCCCAAGCAGCCTGAATGAAGCCCCTCAAAAGGGTCACAAAACCCGGTGGTCTTGTGAGCCCCCGTCCCAACTACCTTACTGCCTTTAGAAGTGGCCCTAATGCCAAAATGTTAAAAACGTCCCTTCACCTCCCCTGCCCGCCCCTGCCTGACCTCCAAACACCTACCCTGGCCTCTGGACCCCAACCTTAGCCCACCCCCTTTTGGAATGCAGCCCCCCATACACGCACACGCACATACCATTTAGAACCTGGTGGCCTAATGGAGCCCATGCACCTTCTCCATCAAAATGGTAGCAGCCGGCCGCTATTCAAGCTATGCCCACGTAACGTGGCTTAGTAATTATAGCCCAGACCTGGTACCTGAGGCAATGGAGGGTGGAGTGACTTGCCCATGCTTCAAGATTTGAAGCCGGCCTCCTTGGTTGGCGGGCTCCTCTGCCACTCTGTGTAAGGAATCACGCACGAGGGGGGCAGACTCTTCTTGCATTAGTGCTGCCTGAAGCTGGATGGCTCTGACTTCATTGGGTCACTGCTTTAATCCAGATTTGTATGTCTGTGGAACTAGCGTGGATTGGAAGCACAGCAGCTCAGTGCCAGATCACCCGGCTGACTTTTCCATGCTGTGTCTACCCTTCAAGGCCAGGGGATGTCGGGGCGTGTATGAGCTAAGGGAGCATCCCTGTTCCCTGCCGTCCTGGCTTGCTTTTCATGTGCTGCTTCGCCTAATTATTCAGCTACATAAAATTCATACATTTACAAATGTTTTGAGCCTAGGCAGCAAGTGAGAAGTATTTAACGAACAAGCAATTAGCACTTGACAAATCCAGTGCAGTGCTGTGAAATAATACACAGCTGGCTAGCAAGCTTTAAGCATGCATTTAACAGCACTGATTTTGGTGGGTTGGAAACAATGAATTAGGGTGAGGTTTCAGCCTTGCATTAGACAATGTGCATGCAGGTTTTTGGGGTGTATATATATATATATACACCGCCTTTCATTAACTCGTTTTACGATGAAGCAGTGCCGTTGTGTGCGGCCTCCTCTGGTGTGGAGCGCTGAGAGAGAAGCAGCTGGGTAGTAGGAGCTACAGGAAGCTTAAGGGGAATTTGAATCTGCATCTCTAAGGAAGAGGACCATGCTGTACTGCTGATCCATCTGTGAGATGTCCAAGGCATAAACTGATGGAAGCTGCTGTAAATACGTTCCCTGCTGTGGCCTTCGCACCCCTTTCAGAAGAATTTTAGAATGTTATTAATTAGTTTTCTTTCTGTCACATAAAACACCAGCCAAATATATTTTCATTATGTATTTGGTTGGGGTGTTTGGTCGGGAGGCTGAGAGGGTCAGGGATTCACAGCCCTCCCTGCTATCCTAATGTCATAAAATAGGTTGAAATGAGTATTTCCCCAAGCTTAAATTGTTAATTCCTCAGTGCTTTTCTTCTAATCTTAGAATTCACAACAGATTGTGAAGCCCTTAGTGGCTTATTAACTGCTGCCTATGCTCCCTTTTTATAGCTGAGCCTGAAAGCAAAGCCCCATAGCTGTTGCATAGAGCCAAGCGTCTGATATAGGTGCCGAAGAAATGGCACACATAGAGAATGATGAGGCTGCCAGCACTGTGCCAGCGTCTCGCAGGAAGGGCTGTGTGACCCAACCGCAGGCAGCTGTCATAGCTCAGGGCAGCTCCACTAAGCTGTGACCTTCAGGCTTTGCTTTTTCTAAATTCATTATTGGGGTTTGTGGTTCATGGCAAGAATACCAGAAGGTGTTACAAATACCCTGCAGTTAAAGAAAAGGCAAGATGAAAGCAGTACTCTGATGAGAGTCCAGCAGGATGTGAGGCCTTAGGAACGGCGTTGAACTAAGTCAGGAGAGGTCTTGGGATAGATCCTTCTTCTGTCACTTACTCTCTGTGTGGCCTGAGCAAGTCACCTTATCACCCTGTCCCTTAGTTCTAAACTCTCACTGTCACTAAGTCACCAAATGAGGCGAATCCATTTATCTCCCCAAGACTTAGTTCTAATCCTCTGTTCGGTCTCTGACTCCCTAGTTCTAATCCTCTGTTCTGGCTCTGGCTCCCTATGTTCTCATCCTCCGCTCCAGTTCTGACTCCCCATGTGACCCTAGTTCTAATCCTCTTCATCCGTCTCTGACTCCCCATGTGACCCTAGTTCTAATCCTCTTCATCCGTCTCTGACTCCCTATGTGACCCTAGTTCTAATCCTCTGCTCTGTCTCTGACGCCTTATATGACCCTAGTTCTAATCCTCTTCATCCGTCTCTGACTCCCTATGTGGTCCTAGTTCTAATCCTCTGCTCCATCGCTAACTCCCCATGTGGTCCTAGTTCTAATCCTCTGTTCTGGCTCTGGCTCCCTATGTTCTCATCCTCCGCTCCAGTTCTGACTCCCCATGTGACCCTAGTTCTAATCCTCGTCATCCATCTCTGACTCCCCATGTGACCCTAGTTCTAATCCTCTTCATCCGGCTCTGACTCCCTATGTGCCCCTAGTTCTAATCCTCTGCTCCGGTTCAGACTCCCTATGTGACCTTAGTTCCTACAGGAAAAATCCATAAACTGCTATGATGGTAATTAATAAGCAATAATAGTTTATGATCTATGTAATGTTTGGGTACTTGCCAGGTACTAATCCTCTGCTCTGTCTCTGACTCCCTATGTGACACTAATTCTAATCCTCTGCTCCATCTCTATGTGACCCTAGTTCTAAACCTCTGCTCTGTTTCTGACTCCCTATGTGATCCTGGTTCTAATCCTCTGCTCTGTCTCTAACTCCCTATGTTCTAATCCTCTGCGCTCCAGCTCTGACTCCCTATGTAACCCTAGTTCTAATCCTCTGTTCCTTCTCTGACTCCCTATGGGGCCGATGTAATCCATGCTGATTTTTTTTGCGCAGACTTTTTTGGCGCACAGCAAAAACCAGCAGAAGTGCGGGATGTAATAATGGCTGTACGTGCTAATTAGATATGTGTTTAAAATCCACGCATACCAAACATAAGCACCATAATGCATGCAGTAATGCGCACTAATGACCCTATGTAATAAAATGCATAGACATCCACGCAGAAACCCACACAGGCACCTATTGGCGTGTGAACGCTTGCGATTGATTCTCAGGACAAAAGCCTTTCTTTTTCAAAAAAATGAATAGATTAGTGGTCCAGAAGTTGATAGAAGTAGAGCAATATCTAACCCCTTCATGATCGGACTCCGACTGCCGGCGAGAGCGTGAAATGCAGATCGGTGATTCGCCTCATTGAGAAGCTGCCTTCTCTCTACCTGTCCCGTCCGCCGCTTGGCTGACCCACAAAAGCATCAAAAAACCGGTCTCCACATTGGAGCTTTTACTTACCTCTTGCCCTGACCCAGTCACTAAAATCCTGCAGTAAAAAATCTGCACTAACCCAATCTCCCTGCTAGCGTGGCTTCCTGCATTGCCCATGAATAGATAATCACCTCCTCTGCATGCCATTAGAATGCATTTGTGCAGAAAACTCGCGACTCTGTAAGCATGATTGTACGCGCTTTTTTCCTATGCACAAAATCCTTATTATATACTTAGGCTTTGCACAGAAAATGTGCATGCAAATGCATGTACAGGTGCACACAAAGCCGCAGCAGCTTCAGCGCACCTTATTACATCGGCCCCTATGTGACCCTAGTTCTAAACCTCTGCTCCATCTCTGACTCCCTATGTTCTAATCCTCTGCCTGTCTTTCATTTCCTATGTGCCCCTACTTCTAATCCCCTGCTCTTTCTGACTCCCTATGTCCTAATCCCCTGCTCCGTCTCTGACTCCCCATGTTCTAATTCTGTCTTTGATTCTCCATGTAACCCTAGTTCTAATCCTCTGCTCCATCTCTGACTCCCTATGTTCTAATCCCCTGCTCCGTCTCTGACTCCCTATGTTCTAATCCCCTGCTCCATCTCTGACTCCCTATGTTCTAATCCCCTGCTCCGACTCTGACTCCCTATGTTCTAATCCCCTGCTCCGTCTCTGACTCCCTATGTTCTAATCCCCTGCTCCGTCTTTGACTCCCTATGTTCTAATCCCCTGCTCCGACTCTGACTCCCTGTATTCTAATCACCTGCTCCGTCTCTGACTCCCTATGTTCTAATCCCCTGCTCCGACTCTGACTCCCTATGTTCTAATCCCCTGCTCCGACTCTGACTCCCTATGTTCTAATCCCCTGCTCCGTCTCTGACTCCCTAGGTTCTAATCCCCTGCTCCGACTCTGACTCCCTAGGTTCTAATCCTCTGCCTGTCTCTGATTCCCTAGGTTCTAATCCTCTGCCTGTCTCTGATTCCGTATGTAACCCTAGTTCTAATCCTCTGCTCCATCTCTTACTCCCTATATTCTAATCCCTTGCTCCATCTCTTACTCCCTATATTCTAATCCCTTGCTCCATCTCTGACTCCCTATGTTCGAATCCCCTTCTCCATCTCTGACTCCCTATGTTCTAATCCCCTGCTCCGTTTCTGACTCCCTATGTTCTAATCCCCTGCTCCGTCTCTGACTCCCTGTATTCTAATCTTCTGCCTGTCTCTGATTCCCTATGTGACCCTAGTTCTAATCATTTTATTTGCCTGTGCCTCAGTTCTCTCCTCATATTGATGGCGAAACCAAATGACGGTATACAAAACCCTTTAAATAAATACAATTAATAAATATTGGTTTTACCACTAAAGTCACCATTTTAAGAGGAGGAGGAACAGATGGGAAGGAAGGATAGATAAAACACATAGTATAGGTCAGCATAATAATACCAGGATATAGCCATGTGTGTGCCTTCCCAGTACTCTAGAATGTCCTAAGCAGAAAACCCACCTATGTAAAAACCTTTTTGGCTGTAAACTGTGTGCAAGTTTTTATTCAGCTTTAATATTTCTAGATTAGGACACAATGCATGTGATCAGTGCATACCTGCCAAGTGTGCATGTCACTGAATTATCTAGGTTTGTTTTCATTTGGACATCTGAACATCTCACAAGGTAACCAGTAATTTAGTCTGATGGCAAATACTGGAAACCTGCCATCCAGGTACAACAGCCACTGTGAAAAGAGAGTGGGAGGGAACGATACAGGCGAGGAGAATGCAAGGTACACAGAGAGAGGGAGCATTATTATTAGTAAAGGGTCAGAAAACCCCGATGTAAGATTGCAGTCCAAACCTGGCCTATAATGCACAAATTGCCTATTAGGTAAGGTTAAGTGAAGCACCAGGTCAGAAAGAAACAAATACAATTGAGTTCAATAAATCCCAGATACATTGATCATAATTATTATGAAGGAGCATGTTACATGGTCACAGGCATCACAATGCAATACACAGCAGCCGGGGTGCAAGAAAAAGGAGCATAAGGGAGAGATGGAGGAGCAGCGGAGAGAGAGATTAGGAGGAGAGGGGGAGGACAGGAAGGAGAGAGAACACATAAGGAATAGAGGAAGGAGAGATGAGATAAAGAGGAGGGAAGGAGAGTTCCAGTTTGGTCAGAGCTAAAAGTGGTGGAAACGTCTTTGCCTTCAGGCAGGGAGCTGAGAATCTCCTTTGTCTATTTTGCAGGGCTCAGATGAGAGAAGCTGCTCACCCTGGGTTCCTGCCTCTGATTTGCAGACACTGTTTCAGGAGCCGACTGACCTGCCTAATGGATATTTGCTGAATACTCAGAGGGCACTTATTGCTAATGTACTTTTTATTTTCCTTTTGCTTTATGGCGCTGCTAACTGCCTGTCAGTGACCTCGATTAATGGAATATGGGCCAGAACTGGGTAAAGGTTTCCTATGGCTGAGCTTCATGTGAGAGAGGGAGCGTCGCACTGCGGGTCTGCAGTGTTTCAAGTTTCTTAATCTTAAACTTTCAGCTTTCCTCAGGTACCTCGTGCCCCCTTTCATGGGACGTCCATCTGAGCAAGGGACCTTTGGATAATTCTGAGCTTGTTCAGTAAAATGGATCTCACAGTTTGCAGAGCAGAGGTTGTGGAGACCAGATTCCAGAAAGCATGAGATAAACACAGGGGATCTCCAGAAAGCATGAGATAAACACAGGGGATCTCCAGAAAGCAACACAGGGGATCTCCAGAAAGCATGAGATAAACTCAGGGGATCTCCAGAAAGCAACACAGGGGATCTCCAGAAAGCATGAGATAAACACAGGAGATCTCCAGAAAGCATGAGATAACCACAGGGGATCTCCAGAAAGCATGAGATAACCACAGGGGATCTCTGAAGGAGTGCTGGCAATTGTAAAGCTATATTAGTTGGGTGGATGGGCAGACTGCATAGGCCGTACGGTCTTTTTCTGCCCTCATGTTTCTCTGTTTCTAGACTCCACTTTCTCCAAGACCTATGCGGCACGCCAAGTAAAACTTATGATGTGCAGTTAGCAAATGCAACATACATTTAAAAACCCAGCAAGGCAGTGTTATAGGAGTTAGGAAACCTTGGATTTATAGCATGGTTCATTCTTTAATGGTTGCACTCTTTTGAAAATATTGTAGATGCATTGGTAACACATTCACACAACTAATTAGCACCTTGTCTGCAGCTCAGCCTCACACCCTATAAAGAAAACTGTAAGTGAGGCCAGTCCTTCAGCTGCAATGTGCAATACTGCATTTTAAGGAAACTTAATTTTTGTTATCTGACGAAATGAGTGTGTATCAGCCGCTCCGTGCAGGTTGCCCCCAAGTTTCTCTTAAGGGTAGTAACTGCCTCTGCGTGCAGGTTGCCCCCAAGTTTCTCTTAAGGGTAGTAACTGCCTCTCCGTGCAGGTTACCCCCAAGTTTCTCTTAAGGGTAGTAACTGCCGCTCTGTGCAGGTTACCCCAGTGTTTCTGTTAAGGGTAGTAACTGCCGCTCCGTGCAGGTTACCCCCATGTTTCTGTTAAGGGTAGTAACTGCTGCTCCGTGCAGGTTACCCCCATGTTTCTGTTAAGGGTAGTAACTGCCGCTCCATGCAGGTTACTCCATGTTTCTGTTAAGGGCAGTAACTGTTGCTCCGTGCAGGTTACCCCCATGTTTCTGTTAAGGGTAGTAACTGCCGCTCCGTGCAGGTTACCCCCATGTTTCTGTTAAGGGCAGTAACTGCTGCTCCGTGCAGGTTACCCCCATGTTTCTGTTAAGGGCAGTAACTGCCGCTCCATGCAGGTTACCCCCATGTTTCTGTTAAGGGCAGTAACTGCCGCTCCATGCAGGTTACCCCAATGTTTCTCTCTAGGGTAGTAACTGCTGCTCCGTGCAGGTTACCCCTATGTTTCTGTTAAGGGCAGTAACTGCCGCTCCATGCAGGTTACCCCAATGTTTCTCTCTAGGGTAGTAACTGCTGCTCCGTGCAGGTTACCCCTATGTTTCTGTTAAGGGCAGTAACTGCCGCTCCATGCAGGTTACCCCCATGTTTCTCTCTAGGGTAGTAACTTCTGCTCCGTGCAGGTTACCCCTATGTTTCTGTTAAGGGCAGTAACTGCCGCTCCATGCAGGTTACCCCAATGTTTCTCTCTAGGGTAGTAACTGCTGCTCCGTGCAGGTTACCCCTATGTTTCTGTTAAGGGTAGTAACTGCCGTTCCATGCAGGTTACCCCCATGTTTCTCTCTAGGGTAGTAACTGCTGCTCCGTGCAGGTTACCCCCATGTTTCTCTTACAGATAATAACTGCCGTTCTTTGCAGTTATCCCCAAGCTTTATGATAAGGGTAGTAATATTTACAATCAAAACCTAGCAACTGTCAAATCCATAAAAAATTACTGCTAGCAACATTTTTACAGGGTCTTGAAAATTCAGACACTGCTGCTTGACTTGCGTTCCTTATGGACTTTCCCTTATGTCTGCATTTCAATACCCTGAACCGTAAAAGTCCAGGCCTGTGTTGGTTGTCGTCTAAATCCAATTTACCTTTTTTTTTTTTTTTTTTAATTTTCTCTTTATTAAATCTTTAATCAATTACATTAAAGCATATCAACACACCTTAAGTTTCAGGCGGGGGTTACAACATTTTTATCAAACAAATTAAACTTTTCATCTATAGCAGTATTAAAGTTTCCAAACTGATTAACAATATTAATATATTTCTTAAATAAGAATTTCCTCAACATTTATCTCTTTCACTGCCCCCTTCCTATTTACTATGCAGTCAGGGAGAGAACAAAATGCAATTTAGAGCAAATAAATGTAACATTCCTATATTTTAACTGCCACTTATGTAAGAAGAGAGTAGTGGGGTTATGTATATAATACTGGTGTCATTTAACGGATCCATCCTTACTTCATCTCTAGAATTCAGGAAAAGTTCTAACTGTTCTGGTTCCATAAATACATATCTGTTATTTTCTGTGGTAAGCACACATTTACATGGAAACTTAACCATTACTTTTGCTCCAATCTGGCAAGCTCTAGGACTAAGATTCAGGGATTTCTTTCTACACAATTGCGCAGATCTTATAATGTCTGGATATATCCAGATCTTCCCTCCAAGGTAAAGTTTTTTCCTGTTGCGAAAGAAATGCTTTAAAACCATATCTCTTTCAGCAGATGTTGAAAACTTTACTAGCAAAAGACCTCTCTTTTCAATCTGTTCTTTTTGAGTCATCTCTAGAAAACCAGATAAATCGTCAAGTGGGGATGGTGATATTTATTTATTTGTGGGTTTTTATTTATTTATTTATTTATTTAAAGGATTTATATACCGGATGTTCCTGTATAATATACATATCACCCCGGTTTACAAGGAACTGTAACTATCGCTTCATTTAGCGGTTTACATTGAACATGTTGAAAAACGGTTTACATTGAACAGGTTAAAAACTAAGTAACAAAACTTTAACATGAAACAGAAACTAACATCCCATGGGAAAGTGAGGCATGCAGTTTTTATATACCGTCGTTCGGGTTTGCCATCACAAAGGTTTACAAAAGTGTTAGGTTAACATATCAACGTGTTCATATTCAAAGAAACCATATACAATTACAGATTTTGGTTAGATATTAAAATATGTTCTGTGAGAGGTTATAGTAATGTTATAGTTGGTATAGTTATCAAGCTTCTTGGAGTTGTGTGAGTCTGAAAGTGTAAAATTCGCTTATAGTATTTAATGTGTCCTTGTCTCGTTAGGTTTGATGGTTGTGAAACCAGATGTAAGGTTTTCATTGAGTATCTAAGTAGGCTTTGGTGAATAGCCATATTTTTAGGTCTTTCTTGAAGGTTTTTAGGTTGGGTTGTGTTCTTATTTTGATTGGCAGGGAGTTCCATAGCTTGGGGCTTCCAATGGATATGGCTCTTTCTCGAGTTGTGGTGAGTTGCGTGGTTCGAGTGGGAGGAATTTTTAGGAGGCCTTTGTTTGTTGAGCGAAGGGCTCGTTTTGGGCCGTGTAGGTCGATCATTTTAGATAACCAGCTGGTTTGCAGTCCTATGATTGTTTTGTGAAGTATTGTTAGTATTTTGTAGTCTATTCGATATTTAATTGGGAGCCAGTGCAGCGCCATGAGGGATGGGGTGATATGGTCATGTTCTTTTGTTCCTGTTAGTATTCTAGCAGCTGCGTTCTGTAGGATTTGTAGTGGATGGATTGTGGTGAGGGATAGGCTGAATAGTAAGGAGTTGTGTAGTCGAGGTTAGAGAACATAAGTAGTTGTAAAACTGTTCTGAAGTCGTTTTGAGAAAGGAAGGGTTTGAGTCATCTTAGGGTTAGTAGTTTGTGGTATCTTTCTTTTAATTTGTTAGTGATGTGAATCTTGAAGGATAGTTCGCTGTCGATGTTGATTCCCAAGTTTCTTGCATGTGTGACTGGCGAAATTGAAGATTTTGGGTTCTCCATTTTGAGTGGTGTTGAAGTAGCGTTGCTGTTTTTCCTGTCTAGGATGATTATTTCTGTTTTATCTATATTTATTATGAGTTTTAGATCATTTAGCAGTTGTTTAATTTCTGATAGATGTTTGACTGCTTTTTTGTAAGTTGCTTCCAAGTGTTGTGTAATGGGATTAGTATTTGTATGTCGTCTGCGTATAGGAAATGTGTCAGACCAAGGCGATCCAGCAGGTAACAAATTGGAAGGAGGTAAATGTTGAATAGTGTTGCTGATAGTGCTGATCCTTGTGGGGCTCCTGTGTTGAGGGTTCCTTTCTTCGAGAGGGTGTTGTTGAATGTTACTTGGAAGCTTCTGTGAGCTAGGTATGATGTGAACCATTGTAGAGTTTTACCAGTGGCTCCTATTTCAGTTAGTCTGTCCAGAAGGATTGTATGGTTTACTGTATCGAATGCAGCTGATAAGTCCAGTAGGATTATCAGGTAGCTTTGGCCCTTGTCGAAACCTCGTTCACCTTCACCTGCTCCCTCGCCACCATTTCTCCGCCCGATCCCGATAGATAATAGGCCTTCTGAATCGTTGGCATTTCTCCTATAGGAATTAATAGTAATTCCTGAAGATAATTTTTCAACTGCTCCTTGGGGAATATTACCGTAACTTGTATTTGGGAAAGTTAATTATTCTCAGGTTATTATACCTGAGATTATTTTCGAAACTCTTGAGTCTCTTGTCTAATCTAGAGTCTCCTTGGATCAGTCCAGTTTGAATTACTTTATTCTCATTTATTTGTAGGTCCATTTCCTGGATTTTATTTGAGTTTGCTGGTTTAAACAGCTCTTGAAAGCCCTTATAGATGTTGTTAAGGAAATGATAGCTTTTTCAAGTGTGGAAATACCATTCCACAAACATCCAAGGTAACAACTTCAGGCTTGTTTAGCAATTTAAGTTCAGATTCAATTACCGGTATGTTCTGTAGTGTAGTCTCTAAAGGTATGTGGTCAGTCTGTGTCCTTCCTTGAACGGCTGGAAATGGCAGAGAACTGCCCACTCCGCTCAATACTTCGATGTTTATTTATTTATTTAGATTTATATTCCGCTTTTTGAACTTTTTTAGCACTTCAAAGTGGATTACATTCAGGTACATTCATGTTCACCTCTCTCAGGGCGAGTAAGGTCCTCTCGCCCTGAGTTCGCCCCGTCACGCCTGCATCTGAGCCTGCCTCGACCGTTTCTTCCACTTGGTGCAGCTTCGGCATCAGGGATTTCACCAGCTCAGACGCACCGACATGGGCTGGGGGGGGCGGGGGAGAAGGAGTAACCGGTGCTCCAGGGCTCAATGATGTTTCATCGAGTTGTAAGGGAGTTTGCTCCTCCTCCCCTACTAAAGCCGACGCACCCGTGGAATCCCCCACTGCAGAGAAAAACTCTCCTATGTTCGTCTGAATCGGGGTCCAGGTTCCCTCCCTTAACCTCCCCTTTCTTTCCGTATCAGGCGTTTTAGTGACAAAGGTAAGCCAAAACAATAGCGAGTTCTGGGAGTTCCTCTAAGCGCATTTACCTTTTTGTATGTAATTATTGTAAAACATTTTTTTTACCATGAGTTTTATTGCTTAGGCCCCATTATCTGCTTTCTACCAAGACTTGGTGATCCCCCTTTAAGAACCAAAGTAGGACCTATGAACGCAGTAAAAGTTCTGCTTTACAGCACACATCGGTGGCTCCAGGCAAAAGGCACTGAAAAATACTTGATAATGAGAAGAAAACAAAAGAGGTTTTCGTGTGAAGAATGTGCATATTCAAGGAATGGCATTCATGTCAGAGAAGCAGGAAATGACTTTGATATCGTAGAAAATCTTGTAATAACTGGGACAAATATTCACATCTCTGCTGCCATTGAACATGCCCATCTGCACATTTACATGTATTTTCATCCAGGCAACTAGAATGAGCAATATATTACTATTTAGCACAGAGACAAACATGGAAGAAATGAAAATGAATCCTGGATTGTGTGATTTCATCTAGAAAAGAAAGTTCCAATCTGGCAATTGAAATTGAAAAGTAAACTGGTGAGAGAGAGGAAGTGACTTCTCAGGGGCTGATGTGGATAAAGGTGCCTCCTGAGCAAGAGATGATAAGTAGCACAAAGGAACCAGAGATCCACTCTTGGGCAGGAGCAGCTGCAGAGTTGCTGCTGTGGGGGAGGGGGGGGGGTGGTGCTGTGAGATCAGGACCCGGGACTGGTGTTGGTGAGAAGGGAAACTGGGAGTAGGACCGTGAGGATCCAGGCCGTGTGTCAGCTCTGAGATTGTGAAATAAAGATAAGCTGATGGAAGTTGAGGGATGTTTGAATATTGTGCAAATTCAGGAATTTTACATCTCATTCTCACACCATAAGGTCACTATCGGTCTCTCTTTTCCAGGTCTTTCAGGATCTCAGAGTATCTGAAAGTCAATGCATACTTTTATCCGGAATAGAAAGAGCAATTCCCGGGGTGGTGTTTAGGTTATGGAGTAAATTGCACTGGTGCATTGCATTTTCAAATGCACGTGCGCTGCTTTGCTTCCATTTTGCCCGAAATCTCCTTTCAAAATTGTCTACCAAGTGCGCGGCTTCACAGTAGCTTGGCATGCTGAAGGTTGCTCCCAGGGAGGGTGATTTTTAACTCCGCTTTGAAGATCCTATGGTTGTGCTGGTACACGTGTGGTGGTACAGGGTATGTGTACATTTACGCTCAATATTGTGTGAGATGAAAAGAAAAACTATGCATGAAAATGCTTTTCTGGCCCTAAATCCCCCCCAGAATGTCTGCCCCAAAGGATCAAGTTATACAAGTGCTGTTCCCTGCTCATCCCCTCCCTCCCTCCCTCCCACCCCCGCCTCCAGGATGATTTTCTAAAGCTGATTACATGCATAGACCTTTTTGAAAATGAGCCCTTACTTTCTCATAACTACAGTACTACAGCTGTGGAGGTAGTTTATCTAAAGCAGCCGCTGTTTGTCATCAGGAGGGCAGGGTCTGAGGTTAGTCCAGCCTCAATGGACTTTTCATCTTGTAAAACACCCATTCATTTTGACAGGAAGAGACAACCTCACAAAAGCGATTTTTATAAATTATTGCACATAGCAGTGTCTTCTCTGCAAAATTTACCTGACTCCAGTTTTAAAAAGTAAAAAAAAAAAAAGCAATTTGGGTTTTCTGCACACTTAGGCCTGGATTTTCCTACGGCGCATGCTTTCTGAATCCCGCAGTAACGGGGGGTGAAGCAGGGGGCAGGCCTGCAAAAGCCGGCAGCAATCGCACCACTGCCGTTATCGCTGCCGGCTTTCACACCCAATAGCACCACCATGAAAGTTTCCGCCGCGTCCGCCCCGATGCCACCCCGACTCCTCCTCTTCCGGTCCCGATGCCACCCTGACTCCTCCTCTTCCGGTCCCGATGCCACCCTGACTCCTCCTCTTCCGGTCTCGATGCCACCCCGACTCCTCCTCTTCCGGTCCCGATGCCACCCTGACTCCGCCCCTATCTAGCTATCACACGCAAAAAGTCCCTTTTCATGTGCAATAGGTAGAAAAAATTATTTATTTATTTAAAAAATTTTCTATACCGTCGTTAAGTTAAATACCATCACAACGGTTTACAGAAGGGCACGATAAAGAGAAATATGGGTGGTATAGATTACAAATTACTCGTGTGCCATCATAGTACGGTAACAATTTAAAATAATAAACTAGGTGTGTTAGTTAAACCTGATTGTTAGGAACAAATTAGGCAGTTTGATTTTAACATTAATATGCTTACATAGGTTACTAAAAACTTCTAGCTTGGTGCATCCTTGTCCCCTTAGGGGTAGATTTTCTAAATCGTGCACCAGGCGCGAACAAAAGTACACCGGATTTTATAAGATACGCACATAGCCGCGCATATCTTATAAAATCTGGGGTCGGTGCGCGCAAGGGGGTGCACATTTGTGCAACTTGCGCGCGCCGAGCCTGGCGCGCGCTGCCCATTCCCTCCGAGGCCGCTCCAAAATAGGAGCGGCCTCGGAGGGAACTTTCCTTCTACCCCCCTGCACCTTCCCCTACCTAACCCACCTCCCCGGCCCTATCTAACCCTTCCCCCTACCTTTGTTGGCAAAGTTACGCCGGCTGGAGGCTGGCGTAACTCTGCGCGCGCCAGCGGGCTGCTGGCGCACCATCACCCGACCCGGGGGCTGATCCGGAGGCCTCGACCACGTCCCCGGGCTGGAGCCACGCCCCGACATGCCCCCGACACGCCCCGAAAATCGCGCCGCCCTCCCGGCACACCCCCGACACACCCCCTTGCGAAGCCCCGGGACTTACGCGCGTCCCGGGGCTTGCACGCGCCGCCGAGCCTATGCAAAATAGGCTTGGCGCATGCAGGGGGGTTTTAAAAGGGTTACGCACATAACTTATGCGCGTAACCCTTTTAAAATCCGGCCCCTAGTTTTTAATGAGTGTGCAGTTTCCAAGTTTATGTAAAATTTTGCACTTAGCAAAAATATTAAGGGCAGAAATAGCCAAGATAGATGCAAAACTTGACAAGCACTCAAGAATGTGCCTTACTCTGTTGTGAATATAGCAATCAGTATTCCAACTGGCACTGCCATTCCCCTGCCCTCAATGCAAGGAATCAGTTTACAGGCACTTTCCATTTGTGTAGTATAGAATTTTCTATACTTTGTATCTACAAACCCCCCAGACACCTAAGATCTTTGACAAAAAACCTTTTGGATATCCCTTCACCTCGATTAGCAAGATTAGACATTACAAGGAAAAGGGCTTTTTCAGTAGCAGGTCCCTCCCACTGGAATGCGTCACCCGACTCACTGCGATTACTACCTAACCCTTTATACTTCAAGAAATCTTTTAAAACATACCTGTTTCAGATTGTCTTCAAAATTTCATCAACCAAACAGTAATTTTCATGTCACATTTTCATTCAATACCCCCCGCATTTCCCATCCATTTTTTACCCCCCCCCCCTTTTTTAACTCCCAATAGTTTCTGTATATATTTTGTATAAAAATCATCCCCTACCTCAATTTTCTCAATATATTTAGAGGCTATTACATGGCACTTTGATTTTTTATTTTGATTTGATTAGATTATTTATAATTGTTTTTATTTACTTAATTTTATTATTATATGATTTGTGTAATTTTTTAGCTATTTGTATTATGTTTATGTTTTTATATTAATGTAAACCGTTTTGACTAAACTCTGTTTGAAAAAGCGGTATAGAAACACTTTTAAATAAATAAATAAATAAATAAATAAAATAGTACTGTCAGTAAGAATGGTCATATGCCATTTTGTCCTTAGTACACTGGGGAAAACTAAGGCAGTTCCACTCTTCTGTCATGTCCTTAAAATCAGTTAACAGGTACAGAGTAAGGTGCAAAAGTGTCAGGTCCTGGTACTGAAATGAAGGCTAAATATTCTCTTGAGACTGCTACTGATTAAAGCAAATTACAGAAATGTGATACATTATGAAACTTCCAAGAGAGAGAATTAATCTCTTCTATCAAGTGTAACTCAGTGCAAGGTGATAACCATGGCAGGACTCAAGTACTGAGACAGCACCCAGCAACTCTTGTGTGCCACTCAGCAATACAAATGGATGAGTTAGATACATAAAGGAACCATTTCTGCCTTAAACAAGATCCAACTAATAACTATGGCATGCTGTATATATTGTATGAAAATTGCACTGGAGAACAATATGACTCATGATCAGTCCATCCTGTGTGGATGTGGAAGACATTGGAATGGTGACTTTCCATGCAACATGACATTTCAGTGCATCCTGTGTGGAAGGCACTAGAACGGTGATTTTCAGATCAACGTGACATTTCAGTGCGTCCTGTGTGGAAGGCACTAGAATGGTGGCTTTCCGATCAACGTGACATTTCAGTGCGTCCTGTGTGGAAGGCACTAGAATGGTGACTTTCAGATCAACATGACATTTCAGTGCGTCCTGTGTGGAAGGCACTAGAACGGTGATTTCAGATCAACGTGACATTTCAGTGCGTCCTGTGTGGAAGGCACTAGAATGGTGACTTTCCGATCAACGTGACATTTCAGTGCGTCCTGTGTGGAAGGCACTAGAATGGTGACTTTCCGATCAACGTGACATTTCAGTGCATCCTGTGTGGAAGGCACTAGAACGGTGACTTTCCGATCATCGTGACATTTCAGTGCATCCTGTGTGGAAGGCACTAGAACGGTGGCTTTCCAAGCAATGTGACATTTCAGTGCGTCCTGTGTGGAAGGCACTAGAATGGTGACTTTCCGATCATCGTGACATTTCAGTGCATCCTGTGTGGAAGGCACTAGAACGGTGGCTTTCCAAGCAATGTGACATTTCAGTGCGTCCTGTGTGGAAGGCACTAGAACAGTGACTTTCCGATCAACGTGACATTTCAGTGCGTCCTGTGTGGAAGGCACTAGAATGGTGACTTTCCGATCATCGTGACATTTCAGTGCATCCTGTGTGGAAGGCACTAGAACAGTGACTTTCCGATCAACGTGACATTTCAGTGCATCCTGTATGGAAGGCACTAGAACGTGGCTTTCTGAGCTACGTGACATTTCAGTGCATCCTGTATGGAAGGCACTACAACTGTGGCTTTCCGTGCAATGTGACATTTCAGTGCAACTAAACAGAGTGGACACACCGGAAGGAGTACAGAGAATGAGACGGGATTTAAGGAAGCTGGAAGAGTGGTCAAACATATGGCAACTGGGATTCAATGCCAAGAAATGCTGAGTCATGCATCTGGGGCGTGGTAATCCAAAAGAACTATTTGCATTGGGGGGTGAAGGGCTGATGTGCACGGAGCAGGAGAGAGACCTTGGGGTGATAGTGTCTAACGACCTGAAGTCGATGAAGCAGTGTGACACGGCGATAGCCAAAGCCAGAAGAATACTGGGCTGCATAGAGAGAGGAATAACCAGCAAGAAAAAGGAGGTGATAATCCCCTTGTACAGGTCCTTGGTGAGGCCTCACCTGGAGTGCTGTGTTCAGTTCTGGAGACCGTATCTCAAAGGAGACAGAGACAGGATGGAGGTGGTTCAGAGAAGGGCGACCAAAATGGTGGGTGGTCTCCATCGAATGACTTATAAGGAGAGGTTGAGGAACCTGAATATGTATACCCTGGAGGAGAGGAGGAGCAGGGGTGATATGATACAGACCTTTAGATACTTGAAAGGTTCTAATGATCCATGGTCATCAACAAACCTTTTCCATTGGAAACAATTTAGTAGAACTAGCAGTCACAATTTGAAACTCCAGGGAGGAAGACTTAGAACCAATGTCAGCAAATATTTCTTCACGGAGAGGTTGGTGGATGACTGGAATGCCCTTCTGGAGGAAGTGGTGAAGACTAAAACTGTGAAGGATTTCAAAGGGGCATGGGATAAACACTGTGGATCCCTAAAAGGCTAGAGGATGGTAATAAATAAAAAAGCTAAACCGACATGGAGCGGCAGTTACTACCCTTAAGAAAAACATGGGGGTAACCTGCACGGAGCGGCGGTTACTAACTTGCAAAGCTTGCTGGGCAGACTGGATGGACAATTTTGGTCTTTTTCTGCCGTCATTACTATGTTACTATGCTATGTTACTATGTATCATATGTGGAAGGCACTAGTACGGTGGCTTTCCGTGGAACGTGACATTTCAATGCACCCTGTGTGGAAGGCACTAGTTCAGTGGCTTTCCGTGCAACATGACATTTCAGTGCATCATATGTGGAAGGCACTAGTACGGTGGCTTTCCGTGGAACGTGACATTTCAATGCACCCTGTGTGGAAGGCACTAGTTCGGTGGCTTTCCGTGCAACGTGACATTTCAGTGCATCATATGTGGAAGGCACTAGTACGGTGGCTTTCCGTGGAACGTGACATTTCAGTGCATCCTGTGTGGAAGGCACTAGTTCGGTGGCTTTCCGTGCAACGTGACATTTCAGTGCATCATATGTGGAAGGCACTAGTACGGTGGCTTTCCGTGGAACGTGACATTTCAGTGCATCCTGTGTGGAAGGCACTAGTTCGGTGGCTTTCCGTGCAACGTGACATTTCAGTGTATCATATGTGGAAGGCACTAGTACGGTGGCTTTCCGTGGAACGTGACATTTCAATGCATCCTGTGTGGAAGGCACTAGTTCGGTGGCTTTCCGTGCAACGTGACATTTCAGTGCATCATATGTGGAAGGCACTAGTACGGTAGCTTTCCGTGGAACGTGACATTTCAATGCATCCTGTGTGGAAGGCACTAGTTCGGTGGCTTTCCGTGCAACGTGACATTTCAGTGCATCATATGTGGAAGGCACTAGTTCGGTGGCTTTCCGAGCAACGTGACATTTCAATGCATCCTGTGTGGAAGGCACTAGTTCGGTGGCTTTCCGAGCAACGTGACATTTCAGTGCATCATATGTGGAAGGCACTAGTTCGGTGGCTTTCCGAGCAACGTGACATTTCAATGCATCCTGTGTGGAAGGCACTAGTTCGGTGGCTTTCCGAGCAACGTGACGTTTCAGTCTTGGCTTCTCGCTGATTTTTGCACAGCAAGACTCTTTGTTGCAAAACTTTGAGGCTTTTTTTATTTTTTAACAGATATTTACCCAGAATCTGAATGCAGCAGCATCTGAAAGGTTCTTGCATTAGCTGCTAATACAGGAGCTCTGATCACACCTGTGTTCGACATTTACTAATTAAGTGCTTGTGTATGGGTCATAGACCTTTCAGAGACTGGATCTGGGTTCACATACATGCACTATTACCTGATTTCAGCCTCACAAATGCCTCTTAAACATTTTACATACAGGACATTTTGACCATTAACCATATGTTATCTGAGAAATCTGACTTTTGTATATATTGGATTCTGAATTTTAAAATATAAAATTTCATATACTAAATATGGGGGCCATAAGAGAAATCAAGCTCCATATTCAGAAGCATTTAATTATTTATTTACAGATCTTTTTTATTCACTGTGCTAAGCCGTTTACATTTAGATGGATAACTCAGAAGTTATCCGACTGACTTAATGTTGTCATCTAGCTGGCTATATTTTAGCTGGCAAAGTTAGGGGTGTAACTGGGAGGAGTTGAGTTATTTGGCTAACTTTGATATTCAGAGGTAGCTGACTATATTCAATACAGTTATCCCGCTAAATTAAACTTTGGCCATACTGTAGCTGTATAACCTATTCATGCAGCTAAGATAAGTTTTCCGGCTATCTCTGGTCATGCTGTAAACTCAACCTTACGTTAGCTAGATAAACGTATCCAGCTAACTTTAGGCTATCTGGGCATATTTAGCAGCGCAGCTGCACCACTGAATAGACAGCACTCATGATATGGACCTCGCTCTCCTCTCCATCACTCAGTGGCTGTTTTCTCTCTTCTCCTATGCTCTCCCTCTTGTCTTACTCTCCCCCTCTCTCTCCCTCCCCATATCTTCCCAGTTCCTTATCTTTGCCTCTTTTGCTGGCTCTCCTGCACTGTCATGCCCTGTAGTAACTGTTTGGGATTTAAAAACCTACTGTAGATCACAGCGTGGAAGAGGAGAGATACAAGATTATTTATTCAGATAAATCAAAGTGTCTTCATGGAGCCACAAGTGAAATACTCAAAAGCCAATACTTTATTTAGCTAATCACTGGAGCAGATAGAATAATAGAATTGAGATCTGTGCTTTCAAACAATTTAAAACAGTAACAAGGAGTTTTCCTCCAGAAGAGAGAAAGAGTTGGTGAATTTCCTGGCTTACAGCTACCAGAGGCAAACAAGGAAAGCAGAGTAAAATCTTACCAGTCACCGAATAGGCTTTATGATTAAAAATTAATTTACAGAAGCTATTTTATTCTCCCGAGTTATTTGCCTCATGTAAAACATTTTCTATAGGGACAAATTAAGAACTTGTTTTTGGCTTATTACCATCATTAGAGGAGAAAGCTTTGAAGTCGGTAAGGTCTGTGGCGTGCTGCCCTTGTTGAAGAGTTTGAAGTAAAAACATCAGAAGCTTTTCACAGAGAGGATTGTGACAGCTGGAAGAAATATTGTGCGGGAATGAAGGTGGGTGTGGGTGGGATGAGAGTAAGGAGGCTGCTGTAATTATGGGTCACTGAGTCACCAGGATATCATTTGTTTGAGTGTGTGCGAGTCTAGCTCACCGACTTTCTAGCACATGCGAAAACATGGATGTCATGCTCTTATTATTGAAAATACTCGTATAATATCCGTTTTTTTCGCGTGCACTAGAAAGTTGGTGAGGCACGTGCGTACTCGCTAAAACGGAAGAAACGAATGCCCATCCCTAAACTGCGCAGAATGTTGAGTGTTCCGCTGATATAGACGGGCGTCTCTCCTCTTTGTTTGACTTGAGGAAGGGCATGTAATCCAATGAAAGGGGATCTGCTTATAGCTTTTTGTTCATTGACCTTTATTTTTTTCTTTTCTCTTAGAAATTGACCAGGGCAGTTGCGGAGATCCTGGAATACCAGCCTACGGGAGGAGAGAGGGCTCGAGGTTCCATCATGGGGACACTTTGAAGTTTGAATGCCAACCCGCCTTTGACCTGGTGGGACAAAAAACAATTACTTGCCAAAAGAATAATCAGTGGTCGGCCAGGAAGCCAGGCTGTGTTTGTAAGTTAGCGAGGAGGCGGTGGCGTCTCTTACAGCTCTTTGGTTACCTGCCTCCCAGACAGTGTTGGGCACTGGGCTGGGATTCCTGCCAGGCCTTGACTGGTTTATCTGGGGTCAGGCTGGGCAGCCTACCAGGGCCGTAATAGTTACCAGGTGTGCCGGATTTGTCCCCATCCATGGTTTTGGAACCTGTGTGTACTGGAAAGGGACAGCGTAGGAAAGGACAGGGTGAAATCTGCTGATCCCTTCCTGGCAGGAATTTATATATGTGTTGAGTTTATTACTCGCTTAATACAAGGAGGGAGGAGGGGGACTTAGCTGGGCCCCAGGAACATAAAACAGTAGTATTAGCTGTTTCATGCTGTTTATTATTTGTTAAGATCAAGCTGCTGTAACTGCCGTAATGGCAGCATCTTCTTGGTGATAACGAAAGCTGCCTGTCCTTTGTTACTCCTGAAGCGCTGCACATTACTCTGGTTTGCCCTTTATTGTCCCATAGCACAGAGCTCATGTGATCCAGCTGGGAGCCAATCTGATGACCCGAGGTCACAAAACATTCACTTTCCTCTCCTGCAAAACTGCTTTTCCTCTTCCAAAAAGAAGAAACATTTTATTTCTTAGGATTTTTGCATTTGCTTTGTTAATTACTTTCTTCCACATCTAGAGTGAAACAACCCCTCAGAAACACAAAGTTAACAGGTGTTAGATGCTAATAGACCTCTATATTAGGCATTCAATTCTGTTCTCTCATCTTATGCAAATGTGTCTCAGGCTCTTAGTAAATCAATAAACCCTTAAAATGTTTCAGCTGTGGTAGATTGAGATGGCATCTCCCTACTGCGCCCCATACACATTAAGGATTTGTTTTCTGTTCTGACACTTTATATATTCCTTGTAAGTTTCTGGCTTCATAAAAACTCTGCATACTGATACCCAAACTATTAGAAATTAAATAATTACAATTCCCCCAGACATCATTTCCATCTTTCCCCTCTGGTACTGCATTGTGTTTCTCTGTAGTGTTACGTATTTGAAAGACATGGCGGGCCAGGACTGCATCTTTTATCCAGGAGTGCTTCTGAAGTATATACACTAGAGCTAGGCACGGATTAGAGAGTCCCCAAGTGCATGTCTTGGCAGCTTTTTTGGGTTATCTCAAGTTGCACCACACAGGGTGTGCAGTGCAGAGCCATCGTAACTCATTGTATCATAAATTAAGATCAATTTAAGGTGCATCGAGTTGGTGTCATAGCATGCTAATCTGATTTCTAGTGGACTGTTTAGGAGATGAAATCTTGGCTAAAAGCAGATAATCTAGTTTATGGGTGATTACTTTGAATATGGAAACCATGTCGAGACCTACAGATCCAGCTGTAAACATGTGCTGCACCACTGAGAAAAGTATTCTGTGCTGTCCTCTGTAGACAAGTAGGTGCCAGCTAAGCCAGGACTTGGTATTTATCCTGAATAATGGGAAATGCCAAAACGTCATGGTGACCCATCACCTGGGAGTCCCTGCACCGTAGGAACTCGGCTCTGATCATGTTACCTGGTGTTGTACTGAGGTATCCCAATTAGTTCCTAATTAACACTTCTCACTGCTGGAACATTTTACCAAGCCACACTTAGCAGTTAAATTAAACTTTAGGATAATAAAGTTTTCAAATCAGAAATTAAAAACAGATTGAGTATCTTTATTTTTCTGTCTCTGGAGCAGTGGCCCGGACCGAACTGATTCAGAAACTTTGCCGGGACTCTGTTCAACAACTTGCGCCCTCCTTCTTCCCACACCTGAATTACCATTTCTTTCCTGCACTATGATCTCATGCCTCTTCCTGGCGTTTCTCCTCTATGGCCATCAGCTCCAGTTTTAAGATGTTCCCCTCACAAGTGGAGGATGGCAGAGCTGGGAAGTGCCAGGGTTGTGGTTCTGGGGCATGTTTGCTGCATTGAAGGTGCATATTCTTGTTTCTGATGCAAGGACTTCATCCTCATCCTCATCACCGGCCGCCATGTTTCCACCTGCTTCCTGTCCTGTGTCGTAGGGAGGCACTGCAGAGATGCGCTTTTATTCATGTCTTTGTGTGTTCTTTGTAATTGCTGTAGGGCACTAACTCATGTGCTGGGTAGCCTGATAGCAAATGCCATAGTGAGACATGAAAGTGCGTCTGGGTTTGTGAATATATTAATGAAATATTTGTGTATTTATTTATTTATTAAAAAAACTTCTATTCCACCTTTCTGATCAGAGAAATTAATTCATAGTGCTGTACAACCAATAATGCATAAAAATGACAACAGTTAAAAAATTAATCTTCCACCTAAAACAGTAAGATAACTAAGTATCTAATGACAATAACAAAATTGTCAAGAATCTGCATATTCTGTTAGTTTCTTGGAGGTTAGAAAAGGGACATTTGCAGGCTATACCAGGAAGTAGGACCAATACATTTAGCTGATGCTGGTCACCTCCTTGGTTGCATGGTCAAATGAGCTCCTGCTTCTTGCTGATTGGGAAATCTGGGTCAGCAGATTATCCTGATTGTCTTTACATATTTCTTGCCCCATTTGATAGTACAGAAAAGTGTTCTGGTTCCTGACGTTTCCTAAGAGGCGTCAGGTGACACATGAGGCTGTTGTGCATTACTGGCCACCTCTAGAGATGTCCTGGAGGAAAAGCCATTTCCAAATGCCTCAGCAGGTGAGCAGTGGCACCAAAGGAAAAGAGACGACATCTGACCAGTGTACCACAGTATCAGGACCTGTAGCCAAGATCCAAGGGCAGGTTCTGAGTTTTGAGATGAGGATGGCCCCTCCTTGAACTTTTGGATGAGATTAAGAACCCACAGTCCATGGGGAGGGAGGGGGGAGGGCAGGTTTAATGGCCCTGCCACCCAACCCTGCAGGAACACCAGACTCCAGTCAGAGTGGGAGGCATAAACCCGGGGGTAAAAAATATCACTAGGATTACAGAGCTGCTTCCTGTGTCTGGTGGTGACATTACAGGCACATCCCGCAGACAACTTGTAGGGGGTGCAGAGTCTGCAAAATCACACTGTACAGAGACAGAAGGATGTCACTGGGCCTCACTCATAAAGGACTCTCTGCCTATGGTAAAACTCTATGGGGCAGATTTTAAAAGCCCTGCGCGCGTAAATTCAGCCGGATTTACATGTGCAGGGGACTTGAGAGCCGGCACGCCTATGTTGCATAGGCCGTCAGTGCACGCAAAGCCCCGGGACGCACGTAAGTCCCAGGGCTTTGCTTGGGGAGCGTGTCGGGGCGGCGCGGCATTTGGGGGCTTTTGGGGGGCAGGGCCGTGGGCATGGTGCCGGCCTGGGGGCATTCCGGGGGCGTGGCCGAGGCCTCCGAACCAGCCCCCGGGCAGGGGAATGGCACGCCGGCAGCCCTCTGGTGCGCACAAGTTACGCCTGCCTCGGGCAGGCGTAACTTTCTGAACAAAGGTAGGGGGGGGATTTAGTTAGGGCTGGGGGCAGGTTAGATAGGGGAAGGGAGGGGAAGGTGGGGGGGTGGAAAAAAGTTCCCTCCGAGGCTGCTCCGATTTCAGAGCGGCCTCGGAGGGAACGGAGGCAGGCTGCTTGGCGCGCGCAGGTTGCGCAATTGTGCACCCCCTTGCACGCGCTGACCCTGGATTTTATAACATGCGTGCGGCAGTGCGCACATGTTATAAAATCGGGCGTAGATTTGTTCGCGCCGGGTTGTGCGAACAAATCTACGCCCGAGCATAACTTTAAAAATCTACCCCTTTATGAATAAGGATCTCCGTGCCAGAAACCTCAGTAACAAATAAAGTAAAACAAACCTTGCCAAGATGCCTTCTCTCTATCAGGAACACTTATTCTGTTTTGCCCCACTGCTTCCCCCTGCTTCTTTTGGCTTCCAAACGAATTGGGAACCAGCCTGACCTGGCAGGTACAGTGCTCTGACCCCCCTCGTTCTTAATCTCTCTCCCTTGCATGCAGCGCAGTCCTCCAGAATCCGATGCACACTTCCTTCAGTCTCGCCAGTAAGAGTTAATGTGAGTAGCTGGGATTTCATCTCCTACCGATCCCCCACAGGCTGTTTAATAATGTAAATGCATTAGTTGTATCTCATTTCTCAGAAAAGAAATCACTTTTTCAGTCTACTGGATTGTTTCTTTTCTTACTGCAAAACCATAGGGAATATTTTGATGAATCTGATTTTCATATTGTTGCTGGGTCGATATGTGGATTGGAATTGTTGCTGGTGTGGGGGGGGGGGGGGGGGAAGAATTTGGGATGAATGAAGGTGTGAGTGATTCACCCATTTCTGGAGCCCAGAATGATAACCACCTATCAGCTACATAACAGGATAAAGTGAGGCATTTACGCTGGTACATATCAAGTTTACATTGGCAAATCATTATTTTAGCTTCTTGAAATTCCATTGGCCTACAAAATGTGATTAGATTTGTGAAATAGCTGTGGAAATCTGCTGAGGCATAGAGGGTTGGGGAAGCTCAATCAGTAGGGCGAGGGGAGAAGCAGAACACCAGGGCCTTGTAATACAACGGAGGATGAAAGGTGAGGAGAGGAAGGACTGCTCCTGATTGTCGTGCCTCACTTCTCCTTTCTCTCTTACAAAGTGAAACTCGGGCATCAAAAAGATGACTGCATGCATAAACAGTCTCTTAATAACTTTAGGGTTTGCTCTCAAATATTAATTTACTATTTCTTACTAAAGTCTTTGTAATATAAAACAGCTCTGTCAATGCAGCCCCTGCTACTCCAGTCTGTTTCTTGGATGAGTAATTTTGCTGTCTGGTATGGGACAGAAAGGGAGGAGACTAACTTCAGATCTAAGTGCTCATTTTATTTGTTAAATAAATTAGAAAATCAGACTTCCAGAAGTGATAGAATCATTCCTTAACCCCACTCCCTTGTGTTTCAGTCTGTTTATATAGTCTGCTCTTAATAAGATAAGATACTTTATTTACAGATGTTTGGGAAATTAGTTCATCTATTAACCTGAACAAATTAGACATTAATCTTAGGTACTCAAACCTGTACGAAACATGTCTTGGTTTCTCTCAGTGCTGTTGAGCTTATTGATCACTGCTTGGTCTTTCTCAGGTCTATTGAACCCAGTGGTCACTGCTTGGTCCTTTTCAGGCCTGTTGAGCCTGGTGATGAGTGCTTGGTCTTCCTCATGCCTATTGAACCCGGTGATCATTGCTTGGTCCTTTTCAGGCTTGTTGAGCCTGGTGATGAGTGCTTGGTCTTCCTCATGCCTATTGAACCCAGTAATCACTGCTTGGTCCTTTTCAGGCCTGTTGAGCCTGGTGATGAGTTCTTGGTCTTCCTCATGCCTATTGAACCCAGTGATCACTGCTTGGTCCTTTTCAGGCCTGTTGAGCCTGGTGATGAATGCTTGGACTTCCCGAGACCCATTGAGCCTGGTGATGAATGCTTGGTCTTCCTGAGACCCATTAAGCCTGGTGATGAGTGCTTGGTCTTCCTCAGGCCTATTGAACCCAGTTATCACTGCCTGGTCATTTTCAGGCCTGTTGAGCTTTGTGATAAGTGCTTGGCCTTCCTAAGACCTGTTGAGTTCTGTGATGAGTGCTTGGTCTTCCTCAGGCCTGTTGAGCCCGGTGATCAATGCTTGGTCTTCCTCGAGCCCAATGATCAGTATACGGCAGCTGTAACTGTCAGCATTAAGTGTATCATAGGAACCAGGGGCGGATTGGCCTATCGGGGGATCGGGCATCCCCCGGTGGGCCGATCGCTCCAGTCATGTGGTGTGCCGTGCGCGGCCGTGACAGAGCTGCACTCGGCAGAACATGTGACGTGTCCTGGGCCGGCCTGGGCGGCGAATACCCGGGCCGGTCCGGCATTTTGTGGCTGGTCAACTGTTTCAAAGAGGATTACAGTGAGTTAGATTAGGTCAAAGGGTTACATTGCAGTGAGATTGATTATACTGAGGTACATTCCAATGAGGTAGATTAGGTTAAAGGTTAGAAGTAAAAGTATAGTAAAAGTAAACATTACAAGGTGAAGAAGGAAGTATTAATTTATTGGTAGGTTTGCATTCCTGGCAAGTTTGCATTCAGTGTAGTGTTTAAATACATCAAAGCCTTTACATAGGTTAATTTTTCAAGTCACTCTGCTTCTTGGTTTTTAAGTGTTACGGTTGTGCTGTGATTATCGAATGGAAGAGGTTATTTTACAGAGGGTACCAGTCTGTAGTTGGTGCTGGAATTCCAGGTAGTCATTGATTCCTTGCAGGTATGGAGGGTTGAGTGCATTCTATGAATCTGGAGCTGCACCTCTGAAGGCTTTGGACTTAGTTTTTTCACGTGGATTGTTTTGAAGGGTGGGGCGGTTAGCTGCTGCTGTTGACTTGAGTGAAGGTTTTTTATTTTTCAGTCAGGCATGTGGGGCCACTGTTTTTCAAAGCCTTGAATGTAAGAGATAGGATACTCTGCATCAGAAATAATACTGTAAATCTCCTTCTGTCAGGAGTACAGCATTGATGTCTCTGTTCTAAAGACCAAGCTCTTTCAGGAAACACTCAAATCGTGATCCTAAAGATTATTCATTTGAAAGATTCGTGCAATATAGAAGGATTGTCTGAAGGTTGGAGCACTGGCCTTATAACCGTGTCTCTGCCTTTGGAGTTTCACGTGGTTGAGAATGCTCTTTAATGATCCATCCACCCCAGAGCTGGCTGCATTTCTATAGGAGATGTATGATTGTGGGAAATCAAGCTTGTGGCTATTAGACAATTGTGATTATGCATAAAATCATTCAAGCGTGGGTACATGTCAACTGATATGTGGTTGCAGAAATAGTAACATTTTTGGCAGTATTGTAACCTGTATAAGTCTGTTTCATGTTATGAATTACAGTGTATTTTAAAAGGAACAGTTATATATAGTGGACTGGTTTAATTTATACTTTAGGCATAGAATGTTCATTTATTTATTTTAAAATGCTTAGAGCCTGCAACATCCAATACATCTTGTTCTGGACAGGTAACAAATTCAACAAGCCCAATTTTAAAAAATGATGTGTATATAAGTAAAGTGAACACTTAACTTGCACCAGTGTATGTTAAAATGAACTTCATTCCAGCAAAAGAAATGGTCCCATATTTGGCAATCCTGACATGGAAGCACATTTTATGTAAACAGCTTCAGGGGGAGATTAACATACTCGGATCTCTTGATAATCTGTTGTTTCTGTGGACAGGAGCCAAGCATTAATAAAGGAGAGGTATTCATCAGCACTACCACACGTAATTACAGCAGCATCAGCTCAATTAAAAGCAAAACATTTTTCCACAATAGTCCCCTATATAAAAAAGGAAGAAACATGAGTTGTATCATGGATGGTGCTTGTTATATGATCCGTAAGTCCATACTGACCCCAAATAAAGAAAAAAATGACCACTCTGTTGGTTCAACAACACACAATCTAAAAATCCACTGTTGTCCTTTTGCTTCTAATATTGTCGATGCCAATGTAAATGTGCCTGGTCCAGAGCTCACCATTTCAGATCCGAAAAGGCATGCTTGGTCTTGGGGAGTGTACAGGCGACTATGGTGCTCCACTCGTCTAGTTCTAATCATGCATATACTACAAATTGTAAAGACCAGGCCGTATGAGTTCTAAGGTTAATAACTTGTCCAGAACTGAATAACTTGGCATGCATTTAAGAACTGTTATTGTTTTGATGGGGCTGGGCCATGGCACAACTATGGGGTCAGCCATGGCCCCTGACATCGCCAGTCTATATGTTTCAAATTTGAAGAAACGTTTCTTTATTCCTCACCATGATTCTTGCGTTGATTGATAGCAGTATATTGATGATATTCTGTTGTTGTGGACTGACAACTTAGAATCCTCGAAAGCTTTTTTTAATGTCTTAATATGTGTGATTCTAATTTAAAATTCACAATGCAATATGACTATTTGTCTATATCAATTCTGGATATTCAAATCAGAAAGCAAAATGATTTGTTTCACATCTCTACACATCGTAAACCCACCAGCATAAACAACTTCTGTGATATAATAGCTGCCATCCTAGGAAACTCAAGCAAGGACTCCCTGTCAGCCAGTTTCTGAGTATTGGGAGGTTATGTTTGAATTTCTTAGAGTTTAGACAACAAGCACAGGATTTGTCTATCAGATTGGCAGCAGAAGGTTATCCTCCTCATGTTATCAGACGGGGGCACACACTCTGTTCTAACAGGGATTTAGTTTTAACTTATCAACAGCCATCTCATAAACCTCATCTGGTGTGTGTTTAAAGGCACACAAATAGAGAGGAAGCAGTGGCCACAGTTATTAGGAATGTTGGTTGGCATTACCGCCAACCCATCCGCTCTCTACATACACAGGCCATCAGCAGTGAGGATCAAGTAGTGTGAGTGATCATGTAGTGTGAGTACTCAGGCCATCAGCAGTGAGGATCATGTAGTGTGAGTACACAGGCCATCAGCAGTGAGGATCATGTAGTGTGAGTGATCATGTAGTGTGAGTACACAGGCCATCAGCAGTGAGGATCAAGTAGTGTGAGTGATCATGTAGTGTGAGTACACAGGCCATCAGCAGTGAGGATCATGTAGTGTGAGTGATCATGTAGTGTGAGTACACAGGCCATCAGCAGTGAGGATCATGTAGTGTGAGTGATCATGTAGTGTGAGTACACAGGCCATCAGCAGTGAGGATCATGTAGTGTGAGTGATCATGTAGTGTGAGTACACAGGCCATCAGCAGTGAGGATCAAGTAGTGTGAGTGATCATGTAGTGTGAGTACACAGGCCATCAGCAGTGAGGATCATGTAGTGTGAGTGATCATGTAGTGTGAGTACACAGGCCATCAGCAGTGAGGATCATGTAGTGTGAGTGATCATGTAGTGTGAGTACACAGGCCATCAGCAGTGAGGATCATGTAGTGTGAGTGATCATGTAGTGTGAGTACACAGGCCATCAGCAGTGAGGATCAAGTAGTGTGAGTGATCATGTAGTGTGAGTACACAGGCCATCAGCAGTGAGGATCATGTAGTGTGAGTGATCATGTAGTGTGAGTACACAGGCCATCAGCAGTGAGGATCATGTAGTGTGAGTGATCATGTAGTGTGAGTACACAGGCCATCAGCAGTGAGGATCATGTAGTGTGAGTGATCATGTAGTGTGAGTACACAGGCCATCAGCAGTGAGGATCATGTAGTGTGAGTGATCATGTAGTGTGAGTACACAGGCCATCAGCAGTGAGGATCATGTAGTGTGAGTGATCATGTAGTGTGAGTACACAGGCCATCAGCAGTGAGGATCATGTAGTGTGAGTGATCATGTAGTGTGAGTACACAGGCCATCAGCAGTGAGGATCAAGTAGTGTGAGTGATCATGTAGTGTGAGTACACAGGCCATCAGCAGTGAGGATCAAGTAGTGTGAGTGATCATGTAGTGTGAGTACACAGGCCATCAGCAGTGAGGATCATGTAGTGTGAGTGATCATGTAGTGTGAGTACACAGGCCATCAGCAGTGAGGATCAAGTAGTGTGAGTGATCATGTAGTGTGAGTACACAGGCCATCAGCAGTGAGGATCATGTAGTGTGAGTGATCATGTAGTGTGAGTACACAGGCCATCAGCAGTGAGGATCATGTAGTGTGAGTGATCATGTAGTGTGAGTACACAGGCCATCAGCAGTGAGGATCAAGTAGTGTGAGTGATCATGTAGTGTGAGTGCGCATGCTGAGGTCAGCACTGTATGCACTCACTCAGATTCTGGCTAACTTATTCATTTTACAACCAATATGACCTGCTATTGCAGTTGGTAGTATATGTATTAGCCTGTCCTTGCCCAAGATTTTCGTGGGTAGAAGAAAACGTATGATTAACACCATAGTTGCCTGCACACTTGCGAGACTAATGCGCCCATTGGAGATCATCGTTTGAGACACCGGCATACTGTTTTGGATCGCAGATGATGTGTTCTGCATCAGGCACTTCAACATTGACATGAATTTGACCTTAAGGCAGTATTAAATGAGAAAGAATAACGGTGAAGTTTTAGATTATGTACTGTTGAACTGACAGGACTGAAGAAGAAATCAGAGTGGTACGCTGTATACGTTTTCTTGTTTATTTGGGGTCAGTATGGATTTACAAATCATATGACGAACATCATGAAATAAGGACGCTGTGTGATACATCTTGTGTTTCTTCCTTCTTTATATAGGGGACTATTGTGAGAAGTGTGTGGACATTTTTTTTTACTTTCAGTAAAGTTAATTGAGCTGATGCTGCTGTAATTACGTGTGGTAGTGCTGATGAATACCTCTCCTTTATTAATGCTTGGCTCCTGTCCACAGAAACAACAGATTATCAAGAGATCCGGGCAGTTTGCACAAAACCTGCTTCCACATCAGGATTGCCGAATTTGGGACCCTTTCTTATGCTAGAATGAAGTTCACTTGAAACGCTGTCAGTGGGCTAACATACACTGTTGCAAGATCAGCATTCGGTTTACTTTTATATACACATTTTTTGAAAAATTGGGACTGGTGATTTATATTTGTGTGTTTGGGAGTTTGTGATCTCATGGCAACTTTCTGAAATTCCCTCTTCAGAAATTTTCCTTTGAAATTTTCAAATCCTAAGGATAGATTATAGTTATTTACATATTCTATCCAATTGAACTTTTATTGGCATATCATTAGTGTCATGTCAGTTTGGGCAAATTAACGTAGAATAAATACAGAGCATTGCAATGTATCAAGTAATAAAAACATTAAAAATAAAATATAATAAAATGGTTTTGAAAGGTTAAAAATGCCAGCTAAATTTAAAAAATGGGTGAAAACCATTTCAGAAAGGGATCCAGTAGGTTCTTGCTATGAAATAAAGTTTTGCTTAATTTTATAAATATACAAGTAAACTGGGCAGTGGAGAAGGATGAATGATGGGAGAAGCCTCATAACCAAAATGTGATGAACAGAGACCTGCTTTATGAGTCCATTGGTAAACTGAGCTGATTTGTATCTCACCAAGGCGGGAGCTTGAAATAATGATTCTTAAATGGCTATTTTTTCCTGATTTTTGTTATAAGCATGCCTTGCTTTTTGAGAGACAGGTTATTACAATATCGTCTAGGCCAATGCACGTTATTGCAGAGTTGACAGAAGACAGCACCTCTTCTTTTGGATGCAAAATTACTATTTCATGGCTTCTGACATCAAACAATTTGACCAGATGCTCACAGGGCTCATGAAGCTCTGACACACAAGGTCAGAATTGAGCGTAACTAGAAGCAGCCTGACACCGCTTAAGGTTCTCTCCGCATTCCACCCGTTCATTATAAATCTTTCCCACAGTCCCTAGTTCAGTATTCTGTACAAGCAAGTAATCTTAAGAGACAGTTGTAACTATAATTACCCAAAATGCCTGTAGAGTAAGTAACGTTTATTTATTTAAACAGGTTTTTCTACATGAATTTTATTTAGCAGATATGCTGAATATTGCTGTTCATTAGGCATTACAATCAATAGATCTTTCGAGATAATGCTTATCACATTAAGGAAACTCTATTTAACTGTGAAAAACATTAGCAGCTCAAGCACATATTAATTGCAGAAAGATCATAATTAGTGCAGCCTGCGACTGGCTGGGGCTTTCTCTCTGCTGACTGCACCTTTTCATAGAAATGAATGCGTGAAGAGACTCAAGCATTTTGAACGACAAGAGTCTATGATATCAGACTAGTCCCCTAGGTTGCTGAGGATGCAGTTAGGATGCTGGGAGAGGTGCTCTGTACACCATTTCCCTCCCCCATAGTTTGCTAGCCCTGCAGAGCAGACTATTCTGACTAAACGTTGGGAGCATCAAGGATGTGGATCCTCTGTTGCTTTTCAGCCCTAATATTTTTATCTACCTATTTTTATATCTTAATTGCAAAAATTAGTCAGGACTTTATGATAGCAGTGTAAAGCTTACTATTGCTCTCTGAATCTGCTTTGTTTATCGATAATATATATAGTGCTGATTGTCATGCATTACTATTATTTCTGTCTCTTCTGACGTTTTCACCTGGGGCTGTTGTCAGATGCTGCAATAATGCTTAGTTATAGAGAGGATTTCACTTAGAGAAACAATGCAAGCCACTTCTAAGGAATTATATTTAGTGCTTTGCTTGACATAACTTCATATAAATAGACACTATTGACTGCACCATTTGATTGAGTGTCTTATGTCCTTAACTGAAAACGTGCTGAATTGTTTAAATCATCGGTCCAGGATAAAACCTGTTACTGAGAGTCCGAAATATTTTTTTTTTAGATAATTTTTTCATATACTAAGGTGACCACAGACGAAATAAAGGCAAAAATAATTGTGATCAAGGATGAACTTAAGCAACAAGTACCACTGGAAACATTCACTGCTACATTGAGTGAACTGCAGCAAACTATAGATAAGTTCAGAGGCGAACCATTGGGCTCAGCAGGACTATGCTGATTCTAAGGTTTACCCTTGGCTAAACCGCCAGTTCTACAGAACTGCCTCTTAAGTCTAAGAAAGTTACATTCGCTTCTTCGGATGATTCATCCAGTGGCTCTTATGACACCAGTTTCCCAATCTACAGACCAGCGACCTTCCATCAGTCCTTTTTTAGGACAAAGTCCTCGAGCACATCGGGCAGAACGCCCATACAGAAGACCTCAACATCGGTCACCAGCAGATGATTTTCAGTGGCACAAACTTTTTATCCCCCATTTCAAATGAACTTAAATTGGCGGTGATCAACTTATCTTCGTATACACTTATGACAGCAGAAGAATGGGTTTTGAATCGAGGCCTTTCATTTGTACCCACTATGTTGCACAGTCCTTTTGACAGCCACGTAGAATTGCATAGATTTTTTCGTATCTTGCAGCTCAAATTGTTTTTTCACAGTCACCTATATCCAACCTCAATATTTCAGTAGTTAGACTGCCTTCACGTTGGACTCCTCCTGGTCCACTACCTACATGCATCCAGATATTTCAAGATCTCATACTTCGCGATCTAAGCTTAGCAGAGAACGATTCCACCAAGACCTATTTTAATCTGCCTTCTAGTGAATGCACTGCATTGTATGATTTAGCATGCAAAACAGAAATCACTATCAAACCTGCTGACAAAGATGGAGCCATTGTGGTGTTAAATTGCACTGATTATACTGCTGAGATTCAGAATTAATTACAGGATGTCAAATATTAATCCAGACTGGATAATGATCCGACAACGGTCTTAGCAAATACCATCAATTCATTTCTTTATGAAAACTCCAAGAAAGAGTTTCTTACTGGCAAAGAATCCGCCCTTTTACAAATAGCACATCTCATATGCCTGTAATCTACGGGGTGCCTAAAATACTCAAGTCATTATGTAATCCACCGTGTAGAACCATCATATCTGCCAATGGGTCTCTTCTGGAAACTTTAGCTCAATTTTTGGGCATATTTTTACAGACCTTTGTTCAAGCAGCGCCCTTGTATATACAGGACTCGGCTCATATGCTAAGTAAACTAGCTACAGTCTACCAACACAAGAAACTTTTCTTGTGTGCCTTGATGTTGAGTCATTATATATCAACAGCCCTCTTCAAGCAACACTGTCACTGGTGGAATTAACCTTAGATCAACGTTCAAGTCCTTACAGAGTACCTACTTCTGTCCTTTATTCTTTGGCGGAATTTATATTTCACTTTCAATTCACTTTCAATTTTTTCAACAAACCCATGGTGTGGCTATGGGGTCTCCCATAGCCCCTGACATAGCCAATCTATATGTTGCAAAATTTGAAGAGCAATTTGTCTATCTTTCCGAACACTTTCAATATGTCCGGCTTTTGAGTCACTACATCGATGACATTTTCTTTATTTGGGAAGGCCCTGAAACTACTTTACATACATTCTGTCAGTGGCTCAACCATTAAGATGTCAATCTTCATTTCACAATGACCTATCACCATAAACAAATCACATTTTTGGACTTCCCTATCCAATGGTTGAAGTTGTACCTCGACGCTGCTTTTCATCACAAATTAACTGAATGCAATAATTTATTGAGATTTGAAATTTATCATCCTCGGCTTTCAAATGTGGATTCCCAGTAGGGCAATTTCTCAGACTTTGTCAGGGTCTGTTGCACAACTGAGGAATTCAGTCTACAATGTGGGAATATGGCTCAATGTTTTATTCAGCGAGGTTTTGCTAACAAGATAGAGCGGCATGGTTACATGCTCGTTTCTCTGACCGACAACAATTGTAATATAAAGCGCCTCTTAAGCATGATGATGTGGGCGTTTTAAAATTTTCCAACCTCACGCACAAGATAGTCTCTTCAATAAAAAAAATATTGGTACATTTACAACAGCACCCTGTATTCGACAACCCTCCGCTTTTTTATTATAGATGTGGCAAAAATGTTAGAGACTGTCGGGCCGATACAGTACAGTGCGGTCCGATGGCGAGCACTGTTAACCCGCCATTGGACGCACGTTTTCCACGTGCTAGCGTTACCCCTTATTCAGTAAGGGCCGAAAACGCGTGTCTAATCCCCCGAACCTAATAGCGCCCGCAACATGCAAATGCATGTTGATGGCCCTATTAGGTATTCCCGCGAGATTCAGAAATCAAAATGTGCAGCCAAGCCACACATTTTGCTTTCAGAAATTAGCGCCTACCCAAAGGTAGGCGCTAATTTCTTCGGGCACCGGGAAAGTGCACAGAAAAGCAGTAAAAACTGCTTTTCTGTGCACCCTCCAACTTAATATCATGGCGATATTAAGTCGGAGGTCCCGAAGGGTAAAAAAAGTAAAAAAAAAAAATTTTGAAGTCAGCCCGCTGCTGTCGGGTCGAAAACTGGACGCTCAATTTTACAGGCGTTCAGTTTCTGAGCCCATGGCTGTCAGCGGGCTCGAGAACCGACGCCGGCAAAATTGAGCGTCGGCTGTCAAACCCGCTGACAGCTGCCACTCCAGTCCAAAAGGAGGCGCTAGGGACACGCTAGTGTCCCTAGTGCCTCCTTTTGCCTGTTTTTACCGCCGGACCTCATTTAAATACAGAATTGCGCGCACAGGAGAGCGGGTGTTCACCCGCTCTCCCGGGGACTTTACTGTATCGACCCGTATGTTATGTCCTCCATGCCTTGGATCTCAGCATCGTCAAGCACTCACATTTCCGGCCATCTTTCTTGTGATTCTTGTGACATGTGTCCCACCACTTTATCCAGCACAGAATGGAAACATCCTCTTACAGGTAGAAAAGATGTTCGTGTCAACCCCACAGATTGCAATTCTCAATGTGTGGTTTATCTGCTTCTTTGTCCTTGCTTATTCATCTACATAGGTCAAACCACCAAGAAGATTTGAACCCATCTCATAGAACATAGGAGCCGGATTAACACTCAGGATTTATGTGCTCTGTGTGTAGTGCATTGCATTAAAATGGGTCATTCTGTTGTAGATTTTCAATGGACTTTCTTGGAATAAGTTCAAGTCCCTGTCTGGGATGGTGACATCAAAGTTTTTTGAAATAATTGTGAACAATTTTGGATTTTTTATATGGACTCAATGGCACACCATGGACTAAATGAAAAATTAGAATGGCACTTTCATTAATGCTTCAGCTTTTTTGTTTTGATTGTTCAACAGAACTCAATTCATGATTGACAGGTTCTCTTCCCGCACTTGGAGGTAGATCTTTAAAAAGTACACCGGATTTTATAAGATACGCGCGTAGCCGCGCGTATCTTATAAAATCCGGGGTCGGTGCGTGCAAGGCTGCGCAAAATCGGCAGCCTGCGCGCGCCGAGCCGCGCAGCCTGCCTCACTTCCCTCCGAGGCCGCTCTGGAGGGAACTTTCCTTCCACGTCCCCCCACCTTCCCCTACCTAACCCACCCCCCGGCCCTACCTAAATCCCCCCCCCCCACCTTTGTTGGGCAAGTTACGCCTGCTTGAAGCAGGCGTAACTTGCTCGCGCTGCCTCGCATCCCTGGCACAGGCCGCAGTGCCAGGGGACTCGGGACCGCCCTCCCGGCCCGCCCCCGAACCGTCGCCACGCCCCCTGACCTGCGGACACGCCCCCTCCCGCCCCTTTTACGAAGCCCCGGGACTTACACTCGTCCCGGGGCTTTGCGCGCGCCGGCGGCCTATGCAAAATAGGCGCACCAGCACGCAAGTGCTCTGCGCGGGTAAATCTGGGAGGATTTACCTGCGCAGGGCTTTTAAAATCTAGCCCTTGTTCTTTTAAAATAGCGTCTGACAACGGCTGTTTTTTCCAGCCAGGAGTGCCACGGGAACAGCATCAATCCTATGCTTTACATAATATAAGTAAGTTCTGCACTTTACAAATCATATTACCTTATTCTTTAACTAAATACTACTTCTCCTGAAACAATGTACGTTGTTTATGGCTTTATGCATCTTTTGTCTCTTGTAATTACACAATGCTATCCAATTGTTCTGTTTTCTGCTCCAGGATTGGATGTAGACTCAATAAGCTTTTGTCCATTGCCGCACATTCCATGGAGCCCTAACAAAGATATATAAAATCGAAATGCAGCATTGGGTGATCTGGATAACCTAGGAGACAGTGGGTTGTAAATAACCGGTTCCTGTAGATTTAAAAAGACTCTTGCAAGTAGTCTATGGCTGAATCTATCTATCTGGAGTTTAAAAAATAAGTATTTAATTTTTATAAAACTTTGCTATGATTTTTAATTGCATATGAAAGCATATGCAAAAACCATATTTGAGACTCTCAGTAAGAGGTTTTATCCTGTACCGATGATTATAAACAATACGGCACGTTTTCAGTTAAGGACATAAGACTCTCAATCAAATGGTGCAGTCTGTAGTGCCTATTTATATGAGCTCATGTCAAGCAAAGCACTAAATATAATTCCTTAGAAGGGGCTCGCATTGTTTATGTAAGTGAAATCCTTGCTTGCATTCTTATTCTTTTTCACTTTTGGGGTTCCTAGGCTTCCTATAGAAAGGGTCATTTTTCCAAGCCATTTCAGAATGTAAAACAGTGCTTTACCCACAGAATTAAGTTTCTGAGGCAGGGTTGAGGAGAGCTCTGCATTTGCATGCTTAACTCTTTCTTGCTGTATAGATGTGCAGATAGTTTTCAAATGTAAAGTACATGCTTCAAAATGAATGTACAGTCCACAGGTACAAGATAACCACAATGTGGCACTTACGAACTGCCCTCCAGATGTCACCAAGTTGTAAGAGCAGTTACAAGTTTCAAAATCCCAAACCCTTCAGCCTTTGGGAAGGTCCGATGCAAAGATTCAGTTTTGCGATTTATACAACCTCAATAGCTCAGCTTATCAAAGAGCAAAACTGCCCCCCTGATAAAATACAATAAACTTAAAATGCCCAGCAGAATCATGCCAGATGCACCTATATCCCTCATCCTGAATTAAAATGCAGCTGTGGTTCTCTTTCAGTGGCTTGTACTCACCAGTTCTTAGTTAATGGTCTGTAATGTCTCTTAGATTGTCTGGTGGGTTGGACTTCAAGGTTAAAGGGGGCCCATGAAGCAGTATAATTGGGAGTAGATGCTACCAGAGACCAAAGAATTGTATAAATGCCCAATTAAATCCATTTTCTTTCTGAATTCTTCCTGTCACTAATTAGCATTAAATGTTGGGACCTGCATTTTTGAGTCTTCAGCTATTAGTGTGGGATCGCAAGGTGAAGTTGCAAATAACAGAAGATGCAGAGCAGGGAGACTCGTAGAAATCACCAATTAGTGAATCAGCCCCAGCCTGAAGCACAACTCTCTCAGGGTTGTCCCAGCTACAGCCCAGCAGGATCTGAATCGAACTGAACAGTGTGTTCCTGAGGCTGATGGGCTTTCAGAAAGACAAAATGAAATCCCTAAGATTTTAAAAAGCTATAGGCATCCCAAGGAATAATGTCACATATTTAGAGGCTGATTAGCTTACCTATTTCTTGCATGTCATTTTTATTTCAGTCATTTCTCTCCTATCGCAGCTTACCACAATCCGTTAGTTTGATAGGAAAAGAGAGAGGAAGGGTTTATGGTTGTGCATTGTGGCTCCTGTTGGTTTTCTTGTTCTGCGCTTGCGTCCCATAAATGTGTAGGGATGACTGCGACGTCACAGGCACATTTTGGCTCAACTGCCGGGTGGTCTGCGGGAGATGCTGTCTGTGCAGTCCATTTGTTGCACTCCAGTACATGTCAGGGACTTATGTTCTACAAAATCTGGAGATAAGGGGGAAAAAAAGCATTACACACAGAAGTAAACCTCAGCAGAATGTAATGAAAAGAGTTCCCGTGTGGGCCCACGTGTAAAGTCCTATGCTGAATCCAGATATGCAGCCCTTCAAGGGGCTCAGGGATTTTGCAGAACTGAGTCCCCGATGAACAAAGGTAGCGTGCACCTGCCATAGGATGTACCTTTCCAGGAGTATTCTGCGGTAGCCATTTGTTTCTCAAACTGGTCTCCTGAGGTACCACCTAGCCAGTCTGATTTTCCAGAAATCCACTAGGCCCTTTTTTCGCCTACGGTGTCACCAGATCCCTGGAATGAAGAGCAGCTGCTCCCATTTGTTTCACTGTCGTGTGCAGGATCGTTTCAAAAGGATGCTGCTGTGGCAGTCTGGAAGCCCCCACTCTCTGGAGGAATTCCCCTACCTCACCCCTACTCTCCAATCTCCAGGGGAATCCCCCACCCCTGCTCCAGTCCTGCCTGTGAGTGCCAAAATCTTAAATCTGGCCCTGATCAGCCATAGTGAATGTATGTGAGATAGATTTGCATGCAGGAGAGGCAATGCAGACTAATCTGTCTCATGTATGTTCAGTGTAGATCTGCCGAAAATCAGACCGGCCAGGGGGTACGCCAGGGCCAGCTTGAGAAACCCTGAATCCTATTGCGCAGAAGATTGGAAGGGGTGCTGTTCTTTGCCCATCCCCCATGCCTTCGGAGCCTTGTTTGACTACAGCAGTGCTCTGAGCATTGATCTGTGTGATGGAAGCAAAGATTAATCATGGCATCAGTCATGCATTGCGCAAAAGCTGAGTGTGTTTGTTTATGGTTAGAGGATGAGCTCCGGGAACTGCTCTATATCTCTCTGTGTTTTTCTTTATTTACAGTTTCTTGTTTTTTCAACTTTACTACACCATCTGGCACTGTTCTATCACCCAATTACCCTGAGGAGTATGGCAACCACTTGCACTGTGTCTGGATAATCATAGCCAGACCCGAAAGCCGCATCCATTTAGCTTTCAATGACTTTGATGTGGAGCCGCAATTTGATTTCCTGGCAGTGAAGGACGGAGGGACCGCGGAGTCACCGGTTTTGGGCACTTTCTCAGGGAACCAGGTCCCATCTTCTCTGACCAGCAGTGGCCACGTGGCTAGGCTGGAATTTCAGACCGACCACTCCACAGAGAAAAGGGGCTTCAATATCACTTTTACAAGTAAGTGTGTATGGCACAAAAATTCACAAGTATGGAACTGCACAGCAATCGAATCACTATTGCTTCCCATTTCACTGACTATATCTTGCAGATGCACATCATCTACAGAGGCATCTGGTACTCTGAGGAATAACACTATACTCTGTAACATGCAATATCCCCTCGTACCAAGTATGTGCCCCCAGGGCTATGTGCCCAGGAGGGAAGAGTTGGGGTGGCCATTGCAGTTGGTGATTGAATCATTAGGAAGATGGACGGCTAGCTGGGTGCTTGGTTGGCAGGATTTTAGACAGTGCTAAGAAGAGGTTGACTGTCATGCTACATGTGGACACCAATGACATAGGTATGGGAGGGAGGTTCTGGAAGCCAAATTAGGCTTATAGGTAGTTTGCAAATCTATCTCCAGGGTAGCATTCTCAGAAATGTTTCTTATTCCACATGCAGGATCCCCGAGGTAAGCAGACCTCCGTAATCTCAGTGCAAGACTGAGGTGCAGGTACAAGGAGGAACTGGACAGTATCTGGGGGAAGAGGGGGCCTATTCTGAAAGAATGGGCTCCGCCTTAACCAGGATGGAATGTGGCTGTTGGCACTAACGTTTAAAGAGGAGACAGAGCAGCTTTTAAACTAAATAATGGGGAAAGCTGTAAGGTATCTTCAAAGCATAGTGGTATAACGAAGAAGTTACACTATCCTGATAGAGAGGCAGGAGTAGCCCAGGTGTATTTAAATAAAGAGCACTTAGAGATAAATAACTCCAAATGACCCACTTCAATGGCTAAGCAGGTTATGAATATGATTTTAAAACATACTTTTGAATTGTCTGTATGCAAATGCCAGAAGTCTAAAAATTAGGATTGGAGAGTTGGAATGTATTTCACTGAACAAAGATGTAGACATAATAGGCATCTTAGAGTCTTGCTGAAAGAAGGAAAACTAATGGAAGAATGTGATTATGGAACAAATTATATCGAATTGATAGGCCAAGTCAAATTGATGGAGGGGTGGTGCTATATGTTAAAGATAGCATAGAGTCAAACAGGAAAAAAGTCTTGCAGGAGACAAAATGCAATATTAATCTTTATGGGTGGAAATTCCATATGTGATGGGGAGAAGTATAGCAGTGAGAGTATACTATCATCTACCTGGCCAGGACAAAAAGACAGACAGGAGTTAGAAAATTTAACAAATTAAGCAACACAACAATAATTGGAGATTTCAGTTACCCCAGTATTGAATGGGTAAATATCTCATTGGGCCGGACTAGGGAAGTAAAGTTTTTAGATGCCATAAATGACTCCTTCATGAAGCAACTGGTCCTGAAACCAAGTAGAGGCACTACTCTGGATTTAATATTCAATGCGATGCAGGATCTTGGTAAGGTAACAGTGATGTGGCTGCTTGGGAACAGTGATAATAACATAATCAAATGTAATACAATCACTGAAGGGTGAATATTAAGGGAAACTACTGCAGTAGCATTTAACTTTAAAAAGGGAGACTATAATAAAATGAGGAAATTAGAAAAAAAATTAAAAGCAGCAATTACAAAGGTTAAAAGTTCACATGTAGCATGGATGCTATTTAAAAATACTTATTTATTTATTTATTTGTTTTTCTATACTGATATTCAATGCAAAATATCACACCGGTTTACATACAACAGGATGTCTAAAAGGCAGGCCTTTTGGTGACATGATACATTATAACAGATTAACCGAGTAAAAATAATGAAATTTGTTTTACATAATGAAACAAAGACTCCTAAATACTGTGTTATACGTTCCCCTCCTCCACTCTAAGCTTATCCTACCCTGTCTGTCTCTCCTTCTCCCCTCCCCCCCCCCCCCCCCCACCTCTCCCTTTCACTGCCATCACTGGTCTGGTACCTACCAGCCCACCTGTGCATACATTGTCTATTGTTAATTTATTCTCTTCAAATGTTCCTATCAAATTTCTCTCTTTCCCTATCTTTCCTACTGCTGTCCTCTCTCCTCCTTCATTGCTGCTCCCCCCTTCCCCATCCCTGTTTATTGTATTTCACTCTCTTGTTAATTTGTTGCAATGTAAACCGGCAGGATGTTCCGACGAATGTCGGGATATAAAAATCAACAAATAAATAAATTAAATAAATAAATAAACAATAACTATACTAACAGTAAATATGTTCTGAATTGAACTTACTATGTACAATGGCGGGGGGGGGGGGGGGAGGGAACTGGCTGTGCCAAGGGAGGGTAACCAAAAGTGTGGCGGGGGGGAGTTGGGTGGGAGGGAGGGGGGACAGGGAGCGGGGGATTAATTGTCTGGAGGGAATGCTTTCCTAAAGAGCCAAGTTTTTAGATTCTTTCTGAAGGAAGGTGTAGAGGGGTCAGTTCTGAGAGGAGCCGGGAGGTTGTTCCAGTTGTGGGGGCCTGCTATTGATGTAGCGCGTCTCTTGTGGAGACTCGATGAATTTCCTTAATGGAGGGAGTTGTTAGTAAACCTGTGTTGGTTGAGTGGAGGTTCCTTGAAGGGTTGTAGGGGTGCAGTGGTCCTTGTAACCATCTGGCCTTGTCATTGTGGATTGCTTTGTGGATCAGCATGAGGATCCTTATATTGAGATCTGAATGGGATGGGAAGCCAGTGGAGTTGTTTGAGTAGGGGCGTGATGTGGTCTGTTTTTTTGCTATTTGTTAGTGATCTTGCGGCTGCATTCTGAAGGAGCTGGAGGGGCTTGAGGGTGGCAGCGGGCAGGCCTATTAGGAGGGTGTTGCAGTAATCTAACTTGGCGAAGAGGAGGGATTGTAGTATAGTCTGGAGGATGTAGCAGGGGTTGGAGTTTCGTAAGGATTTGTAGTTTGTAGAAACCTTCTTTTATCAGTGTGTTGATATGATATTTAAAATTTAATTCCTTGTCCAAGGTGACTCCAAGGTCTCTAACTGTTGTGAGCGATTGTATTTGAGCGGTGTTGTAGGGTCAGTGGGGGGTGTTGAAGTTTTTCTGGAAAGGTGAAGAATTTCCGTTTTGCTCTGGTTGAGCGTGAGTGCCATTTGGGTGAGGATGCATTTTATATCAGTAAGGTATGTTTCCCATCGGCTTAGTGTATTATTGATGCTATCTATGATGGGAAACAGAATCTGTACATCATCGGCGTATAGGAAATAGGAAAGGCCTCCTTTGTCTAAATAGTTGCATAATGGTAGCATATAAACATTGAAGAGGGTAGGGATAGGGATGAGCCTTGTGGGAGGGGCCCTGTGAAAGGGGTATTAGTTCTAATGTTGTAGGTTACCTTAAAGGATATGTTAGAGAGGAATGATTGAACATGGATGGTGCCATTGAGACCAATTTCTCTTAGTCTGTGACTTAAGATCTCATGGTTGACAGAAATGTCAAGAAGTATTAGGAGGAAGGAAGTGCCTTTGTCAAACCCTCGCAGTATTGTATCTGTGAGGGTGAGTTGAAGTGATTCAGTGCTGTGAAATTTCTTGAAACCATGTTGAGCTGGAACAAGTATATTTTGGTTTTCTAGGAATTCTGAAAGTTGGTGGTTAACTATTTTCTCGATGACCTTGGCCAGGAAAGGTAGGTTAGAGAAGGATCGGTAGTTGTACAGGATGGTCGGATCCAGTTGAGGTTTCTTTAGGATAGGTTTAACCACGGCGCTTTTAAGGGAATCTGGGAGGAGACCTTGTTCGAGGGAAAGGTTGATGATGTCCGCGATGGGTTTTGCTAGGCAGTTCGGGATTAGTTTGTGGGTTTTCGTTGGAATGGGGTCAAGTGGATATGCCGCTGGGTTGATCTTCCGAACAATAGTTTCCACCTCGGTGGAGGCAGTGGTCTCAAATTGTGACCATTTTGATGTAGATTTATCTTATCTTGGAAGCCCAGACCAAATGTGTTCCATGAATTAGTAATGGTCAAAGTAGATTGATGCCTGTATGGTTAAATGGTGAAAGAGGCTATTAAAGCTAATAGGACATCTTTCAAAAATTGGAATTTGTATGCAAATGAAGAAAATAGGAATAAGCATAAGCACTAGCAAGTTTGATATAAATAATAAAGGATGCCAAAAGACAAATTGAAAAGAAACTTGCCAGAGAAGCAAAAAAAAAAATCTCAAAATAAAAAGTTTTTTCAAGTATATTCAAAGCAAGAAGCCTGTGAGCGGGCTGGTTAGACCATTAGATGATCAATCAGGGAAGTCAAAACCATAGAAGAAAAACCAAATCAATTCTTTGCTTCAGCTTTACTGAGGAGGGTGTTAGGGAGATATAGTATCTAGACTGGAAAAATTGTATGAGGTCAATGATTCAGAGGAACAGGGAGAATATAATAGAGGAAATTGATAAACTAAAAAATATACGCCCCAGAACTATGAAAGAACTAAAAAATGAAATTGCTGACTTATTACTAGAAATCTCTAATTTCACATTCAAATCAGCTGTGATACCTGAGGATTGGAGGATGATCAGTGCTAATGCCCATCTTTTAAAAGGACCCCAGGGTAATCCAGAAAACAAACCAGTGAGCCTGATATTGGAGCCAGGCAAAACTATAGAAGCTATGCTAAAGAACAAAATTACTGGCCATCTGTGACAGCGCCAACGTGGGCTTAACCAAGGGAAATCTTGCCTTACAAATCTGTTAGATTTTTTTTTTTGAAGGGGTTAACAACAAGGGTGAGTGGGTTGATAGTATATCTGGAAAGACATTTGATGAAGTCCTTCATAAGAAGCTGATCAGGAAATTAAAAAGTTATGGGATTGGAGACAGTTTCCTATTGTGGATCAGTAACTGGCTAAAGGACAGAATAGTCATTCCTCTCAGTGCAGATGTGCCCTAGGGATCTGTAATGGCATAGGTGCTTTCTAATATATTTATAAATGATCTGGAAAAGGGAGTGAAGAGTGATGTGATCAGATTCACAGATGATGCAAAATTATTCAATTGTTAGATCATGAGCTGATTATAATAAATTGCAAGAGGACCTTGCAAGATGCGGGGATTGGATGGCCAAATGTCAGATGAAATTTAATGTAGATAAATGCAACGTGATCCACATAGGTAAAATTAATCCAAACCATAGTTACATGATGCTGGGTTCCACATTAGGTGTCACTAACCAGGAAAAAAACATCTTGGAATCATTTTGCACAATACTTTGAAATCATCAGCCCAGTGCATGGCAGCAGTCAAAAAGAAAACAAAGTTAGAATGTTAAAGGAATGGAAAATAAAACAGAGAATATCATAATACCTCCCTATAAATCCATACTATCACTGCACCTTCAATATTGGGTGCAGTTCTGGTCACCAGTACAGTAGTGGAACTAAAAAAGGTACAGAGAAGGACAACCAAAGTGATAAAGGGGATGGAACGATTCGCCTATGAGGAAAGGCTGAAGAAGTTAGGGTACTGCAGCCTGGAGAAAAGACAGCTGAGAGGTAATATGATAGAGGTCTATAAAATATTGAGTGAGGTGGAACAGGTTATTCACCCTTTCTAATAGTACTACAACTAGGGGATGCTCCATGAAGTTAATAGGTAGCACATTTAAAACAAATCAGAGAAAGTATTTTTTTCACTTGGCACACAATTAAACTGGAATTTGTTGTCAGAGGATATGTTTAAGGTAGTTAGTGTAGTTGGGTTTAAAAAGTGTTCAGACAAGTTCCTGAAGGAAAAGTGTATCATATAGACTTGGGACAGCTATTGCTTACCCTGCGTTTTCAGCAAAAAAGATTGTATCTATTCTTTGGGATCCTGCCAGTAACTTGTGACCTGGATTGGTCACTGTCAGAGGCAGGATGTTGGGCTTGCTGGACCTTTGGTCTGATTCAGTATAGCATTATGTTCTTACCAGACCTTGCGGAACTGCATGATACTCTACAGAATAACATTATACCCTGAGGAGTAACATCAAATTCGGCAAAGTGACACATGATATGAACTCCATGATGCTCTTCAGAGTAATATTATTATGCTGAGTAGTAACAACATATTCTGCAAAGTGACACATGATATGAACTCTATGATACTATTCAGAGTAACATTATACCCTGAGGAGTGACATCATATTCTGCAAAGTGACAGATGATGTGAACTCTATGATACTCTTCAGAGTAACATTATTATGCTGAGGAATGACATCATATTCTGCAAAGTGACAGATGATGTGAACTCCATGATACTCTTCAGAGTAACATTATTATGCTGAGGAGTGACATCATATTCTGCAAAGTGACACATGATGTGAACTCCATGATACTCTTCAGAGTAACATTATTATGTTGAGGAGTGACATCATATTCTGCAAAGTGACAGATGATGTGAACTCCATGATGCTCTTCAGAGTAACATTATTATGCTGAGGAGTGACATCATATTCTGCAAAGTGACACATGATGTGAACTCCATGATGCTCTTCAGAGTAACATTATGCTGAGGAGTAACATCATATTCTACAAAGAAACACATGATGTGGAGCTCCATGATGCTCTCCAGAGTAACATTATTATGCTGAGGAGTGACATCATATTCTGCAAAGTGACACATGATGTGAACTCCATGATGCTCTTCAGAGTAACATTATGCTGAGGAGTAACATCATATTCTACAAAGAAACACATGATATGGAGCTCCATGATGCTCTCCAGAGTAACATTATTATGCTGAGGAGTGACATCATATTCTGCAAAGTGACACATGATGTGAACTCCATGATGCTCTTCAGAGTAACATTATTATGCTGAGGAGTGACATCATATTCTGCAAAGTGGCACATGATGTGGAGCTCCATGATGCTATTCAGAGTAACATTATTATGCTGAGGAGTGACATCATATTCTGCAAAGTGGCACATGATGTGGAGCTCCATGATGCTCTCCAGAGTAACATTATTATGCTGAGGGGTAACATCATATTCTACAAAGAGATCCATGATGTGAACTCCATGATGCTATTCAGAGTAACATTATACTCTTCAGAGTTGCATGATTCCCTGTAGAATAACATTCTAGTGCTGAATTATGTAGTTCAACTTGCATGTCATCCTGCAGGGTTCCATTATATACCTCACAATTGTGCTGTACTGTTCGGATTTGCTCTGAATCTAGAAATAGAGTCTGGAAGCTAGAAATATGAGTAAAATTTAGGGAATTATTTGGAAGGCCCATATTCAGTGGCATGGTGGGATTTACAAACCAGGCCATACTAACCGGCCACAAGATAGCTGGATAACTGTTTATCCATCTGAAAAATTATCCAACCTGACTGGAGGAGGGGTGGGAGCATTGCAGGGCAGAGCTGGCTATCCAGCTAAGTTAGCCACATTGACCATTGATTTTCAGCATTATCTAACTAATAAAGCCAGATAACTTTAGAACTATTATTTTTAATTAACTTATTTAATATACCGCTCTTCCATTATCTATACTATGTAATACACATGAAATAAAGAAAGATGTAGTAATTACAGGCATGAGAGAAAGTTAAAATATCAAATATAACATAGTGAAGAGCAGTCTTAAAGTAAGCCGCATTACATTGTTTGGCATGGCTGGGTATATTCAGCAAGCAGTGTCTGTCGTTGCAGCACTGAATATCTCAGCAGATACATTTATCCCAGTAACTTTGCTAACCAGCCAGTGCCTGAATATAGACCCCTGGAGTTTCAGCTGAGGCCGAGCACCCAGCCACAGACGGCACTGCTAGCAGTAAACCCAGCCCTGGGATAAGGCTTTTCACCAAACTGGCAACCCTAGAATGGTATAAAATCCAATTGTTTCGTTGTCTTACATTCTGTGCAGAGCTCAGCATGATTACGAAAATGGAAATGATTCCTTCAGCTGGAAATGAAGTGCTGGGCAGTCCAGCCCTGTCCTGTACCAGCAGATAATGTTTCTTCTCTTCATGCTTCTTCCTTCTCCAGCGTTCAGACACAACGAGTGCCCTGACCCAGGGGTTCCAGTCAACGGCAAGAGGTTTGGGGAGAGCCTTCAGCTGGCCAGCTCCGTGTCTTTCCTCTGTGATGAGGGCTTTATCAGGACGCACGGCTCGGAGACCATTACCTGCATCCTGAAGGAAGGGAACGTGGTGTGGAGCAGTGCAGTGCTGAGATGTGAAGGTAACTGCTGGCGGTCCCTTAGGCCTCCATGTCCTGCAGTGGTCAACGCAGTAAGAATTATAAAAGCAAATGCCCAGGAAAATAAACTGGAAGAATAGTTTCAGGGATTGCTAAGTTCAGCCGCCAGCCCCTTTGGCAAAGCGCATGTGAGCGGTACTGCTCTGCTCCAGCCTCATGCTCCCTCTACCCATGAGAAGTACAGAGTTGCCCTTTACCTTGTTTGGGTTTCTTCCTGCCTTGCTAGGGACCCCTGTGCCAGTCTGTTGCCGTTGGGAGTGCCTTCTCTTCTGATGCGCTGGCCAGCACAGCTTTCTTCTGATACTGGGGCACCTGCTGGCATTAGGACAATTTTATTTCTATTTCTTTTTTTTTTTTTTTTTAAGACCCAAATATAAAAATAAAATTTAAAACCACACCTCAGGCTGCTGAAGCAGGTATATCATTGATTATTGTGGTTACATAGCAGTGGAAATCCAATATTGATCTATGGCATTTTCTTGTATTGCATTGAACACACTGTATCCTGCTAAAAGTGGAAACGTGACTCACGTCTTTATTAAATTTTCCAACAAAAGAATCAGAAGCAGCAATGATATCAAGGTGGGGGGAGGGGGGGTAGTTTGCATTAGATGAAATGCCTTCTACCGGCTGGGGGGCAGCAGAGATTGCATCTGTGGATGGCTGCTCTGCCCGGATTTCCCTGCCGCCTGCCTACCAGGGCAGCTTTCAGAGCCCTTCCCACGCCTTTAACTTCCATCCTGGAAAGACGGGCTGATGTCAGAGAGGTGTGGCTGCTAGTGGAACACGTGCTCTTTCAGTGCCTCACAGAGAGGATGCCGAGGAGGACAAATGGGCAAGTGCCTGAACTGATGATGGCCCATATTGAAGTTGTGGATGCAATTGCCACTGCATGCCTATTCTTCCCTGTGCACGTCAGTGTGATGGCAGTTCTGCAATCATCTCCTCCACCTCTCCCAGCACTACCCGCACACCCAGCATCCAGTCATCCCGTTCATAGTCTCCTCCGTCGCATGCGCGTGATTCTTTTATCATTTGTGAGCCCAGCATACAGCTCTGACCCCAGCACGCCTCCCTGAGCAGGCGTCTGCCTCTTCCTACGGCCTCCATAGTCACGTCATAGGCCTGACACATTCTGATCAGCTCTTTGCTTCTTTAATCTCCTCGTGCAATGCTAAAATCAAGCAGCCTGCTAGGCTGAAGCTTAGTCTGAGTTATACAGCAGCAACTTTCCTGCTTCCTTCCTGGCGGCACTCAGCTGGGAAATGTGTGATCTTATTAAAAGCCTTTTAGTGACACAGAAACAATGAGGCCCTGCAGCTTTTGTATTGTCAGCCAACAATTCCACTTCTCAGATGGTGGGTGCAAGCCTGCAGCTCAGTTGCTGAGAGCCCTGGGAGGCTTGGAAATGCAGACTGTAAACCTCTGTCAGGTGGTTCTTCTCATTCATTTAGCTTACAATAAGCAAGCTCTCCCAGAAACGCGCAGCCACTGCTGAGGAAGCAGTAACCCTACGGCACAGGGCACCAGTTCTGCAGGTACAGTGGGCAACCATTGGCAAACCCCTTGATTTAGCTGCAGATGCAAATATGTTCCCCACAGCTTTTGAGTGGTTTCAGCAGCACGTGCAATTGATTGGCTAAAAAGAAAATGCCGTTTTATATAATGTGGAAACAGATGTGGTTTATTCTCTCTTCCCAGCTCCATGCGGTGGGCACCTGACATCTCCCAGTGGGATGATCCTGTCGCCAGGCTGGCCTGGCTTCTACAAGGACTCCCTTCACTGCGTGTGGGTCTTAGAGGCACAACCAGGATACCCCATCAAGATCACTTTCGACAGGTGACTATTGTTTCTGCATCCTGATCTGCTTGGATTAAAAGCCGGTGACAATGTGCAGTAAGTACTTCAGACTGAGAGACTTGACTTCAGACTGAGAGACTTGACTTCAGACTGAGAGACTTGACTTTGATTGGGCTCCTCCACAGTGATTGGTTCTGGCACTAACTTGGGTGACATCATCGCCTGTGTTGTGACATGATGTCATTTCACGCCAAAGCCAGGTGGCCTTAGATGACTTTAGCACGCATCATGCGAACCTGTGGGCCCGATCTCATGTCCATTTTATGTCTGCATAATTCCTGTGGGGAGTTGATGCAGGCGTCCTGCGGGCTGAAGGCTCCACCGTTGTTGCACACTGACTCTTTGATTCTGTTGCAGGTTTAAAAGCGAGGTAAATTACGACACTCTGGAAGTCAGAGACGGCAGGTCCTACTCCTCCCCATTAATTGGCGTCTACGATGGCACACAAGTGCCCCAGTTCCTGATTAGCACCAGCAACTTCCTTTACCTCCTCTTCTCAACAGACAAGAGCCACTCAGACATTGGCTTCCAGATCCGGTATGAAAGTAAGTAGGGGATCGGCTGGATTATTCTGTCCTGAAGTCCCAAGATCCTGACTGTCATTACTGTAAATTTCCTCCATTGTAACTTCTGGTTTCCTTTATTAATAACAGCTGGAATAATGTTCCTGAATAAGCAAAGCACATGTTCTGCTTTCTTCTTTCATCCCATGGGTACAAAATTAAGGTTTTCTCTGGCTGGTCAGCTTGGACTTTTTTGCATTTCCAGTGCCACATAGCAACCCTGCAGTGTACACAAGAGCCATCTGTACTGGGAGCCACTGGCCTGCTTAAGGAGGACTTCCAGGCACACCTTGATGTGACGTCCACAGGAAAGCTTCTCTGCTACAATGCAAGCACTGACATTGCAATTTCAGAGACTGAGATTGTATCCAGCATACCCTGGTGCAGGAGTGGTTCATGCCTAATGGGGGCTGGGGGGGGTGTTAAACAAATCTCTTGGAGACATTATCCCAAAACAATCAAAGTTTGAAGGATATTTAGGGGGATGTGCAGAAAAAGGAAGATGTCCTACTGTAGAGAGCGAGATTTGCTTGAATGTTTGGGGCCTGACTAGCACTTGTCTCCCTCTTATAGGTAATACGTTGATATCGTTGGTAAACTCCAGCTCTGTCTCATGGTTTCTGACTCTCTCCCATGTGAGTAGAGAGCAAGAAGCTGTGTTCCTGGACACGACTGTGGCATGAACCCTCCCCTCCTCGGCTGAGTGTGCCCTGCCCATAGTCTCTCACTCTGGGATACTGCATAGGGACCCGCTTCTCTCTCTGTGCACATATTCACTTTTAATGGGACTTGGAAAAACACATTTATTTGGAAAGAGAATTCTGTATTTGTCAGAGGTCCCTGGTGGATTTAGGTTATCCAAATTGTCAAAGTCAATACGGTGTGCTCCCGTGCTTTTCACAGACAGCAGAACGTCTGCCGTGTGCTCGTCATCTCCTCCCACAAGTACATCTGAGCACTGATTTACAGCATCTTTTATCCTTAATTTCTCCTATGCAAGCTTCTCATCTTTCTTCAGAATTGCTAGAGCAGATTCAGTCTTCATTGGCAAGATGTTACTGCTACTTTTCCCAGTACTGATGACTTCAGTGCTAGGTTTCTGAAGTTTAGGGGAACTAAGGTATTTTGGTGCCTCCACAAGCAAATGGGTTAAAACTGGCATTGCCAGACTGATCCCAGTCGCCAGTATAAAGTCTTCCACTGATTTTTCCTCACCTTCATTCACAGACTTCTCACCTCTGGTTTCTTAGCAAAAGCCTTTACCCCCAGTGATCTCTTGCTAGCTTTTTGCTAGCAGTGAACAAATTCCACCTTCGGGGCTTCAGGGCCACTCCCAGAGGGCTCTGGAACACCTTCAGGAAAATCCTGCACTTCTGAAAGGAGCAATCAAACCTAGTTGGTCAGGGTAGACGTTGTAGGATGCTTTAGAAGCAGGTATAAGTTAAAGGCCTTTTGTGGCATCTGTAGAAGGATCAATGTTCACAAACTCATTTCCGGATACTTTGATCTGACTTTAGGAATACTTAAATCCCACAAAGCAGATATCCCAAGTCTGAACTAGGGCAGGATGTTGCCACCTTCAATGACTCAGATAACGAAAGTGAGCTTGTAATTATGGGATAAGTGTGGTTTCTGGGAGTAGTGATTCCTTTGCTGGAAATGTGTCCAAAGACTACTTTTAAATCACTCTGTATGAGTTTCCCATGCTATTGCTTTCCTCCCAGTATACAAGACAGATGTAGAAAATTCAAATGCCGTAGTTCTTTTCTAGAGCCTGCTTCTTAGAGGATGGCTGTGGGGAGAGAATTCACTGCATGAAGGAAGTAAGCCAGACACAAATACTGACTTCCAGAGGTCAGAGAGATGGACGTTTTAGAGAAGGCCACGGTGCCTGTCCAGAACTGCTTACCAGCCACTGATGCGGGTCTGTCTCACACTGTAAGGCCACCACATAGATCTTTCCCTCTATCATGCACTTTCTGCCGTTCCTGATTTCAGACCCCAGAGTCAGGACACGTGGACACCCAATGCACACCTTGTACTGTACATTTTAAAGAATTTGTTTATAGAAGCAACAAAAAAATTCCCTCTTTAGAAAACAAAAGCACTGACGTCTGTTTCATGGCTTACAAAACATAGTTTGCTATAATTTATCTCTTGTACTGGTACATTTTAAACTCTTGAGAAACAAAAATGTACCATTGTGGTAGAGCCATATAATTTTCAGTAAAGAGGGATTACTGGAGAAAGGGTTGGTACAGAATTGAATTAGTAGTCCAGAAACTATTAGAGCCATGAATCAGCCTGACCCCTCTGCTTCTGACTCGCTAGGTATAAACTTGGGAAGTCACTTTTATCTCCCTGTGCCTCACTTTACCCAGCTGGATGTGGATAATAGGTCCATTCATTTTCATTTCATCCAGCTGTCCGGTGATGCATCATAGCATAATAATGACGGCGGAAAAGGACCAAGTGGTCCATCCAGTCTGCCCAGCAACCTGTTTTCGGTAGTAGCAGAGGTGGTTGCACGTATGCTATTGTGGTATTCACGCTGTAACCCTAGTCTGATGAAAGATAGGCACTGATGACAACCTAGTGAAGGCCTGCCCATCTCTGTATTTCAGCTGTGAAGCTCCAGTCTGATCACTGCCTGGATCCTGGGATTCCTGTCAATGGCCAGCGCCATGGGAATGAGTTTTATGTCGGGGCGCTGGTGACGTTCAGCTGCGATCCAGGATACACGCTCAGCAACAGTGAAGCTCTAGAATGTGAACCAAATTTCCAGTGGAGCCGGCCTCTGCCCAGCTGTGAGGGTAAGGATTGTGTTCCTTTCAGCAGATCCAGACTCCAGTCACTCACAGACAGGCACAGTCATGACTTGAAAGATTCAGCCCAAATAGCTCAATATTCAAAGGGTTTCTCCAGGTACCTTTTTTAATTACGTAGACAAGAAATGTAACTATTTTCCCCCACTCCCGAGCTAAATTGTATCTGGGTAAAAAGAATAGGACCTGGGGAAGTTCTGCGGAAGGGGCTAAGCTTTATCCAATAAGCAGTGAAATTCAGCATTGCCAGCTCAAGTTAGCTGTATAAGTCTGGGCGGAAAAATAAGTTGCGTGAATAATGTTAGTTGATTATATTTGGCAGAACACTTATCTGGGTGCATTCTGCTCAGTATCCGGACACAGTTACCTCATTCGCTGGATAACGGTCTCTAAGTTCTCATCCCCAACACCTTGGACTGCTAAAGCCAAGATGTTCATATCAAACATTACTGTTCTAATACTGATCAGACACTGCCTCTGATGGGTTCTAATACTGATCAGACACTGCCTCTGATGGGTTCTAATACTGATCGTACACTGCCTCTGATGGGTTCTAATACTGATCAGACACTACCTCCGATGGGTTCTAATACTGATCAGACACTACCTCCGATGGGTTCTAATACTGATCGTACACTGCCTCTGATGGGTTCTAATACTGATCAGACACTACCTCCGATGGGTTCTAATACTGATCAGACACTGCCTCTGACGGGTTCTAATACTGATCAGACACTGCCTCTGATGGGTTCTAATACTGATCGTACACTGCCTCTGATGGGTTCTAATACTGATCAGACACTACCTCCGATGGGTTCTAATACTGATCAGACACTGCCTCTGACGGGTTCTAATACTGATCAGACACTGCCTCTGTCGGGTTCTAATACTGATCAGACACTACCTCTGTCGGGTTCTAATACTGATCAGACACTGCCTCTGATGGGTTCTAATACTGATCAGACACTACCTCCGATGGGTTCTAATACTGATCGTACACTGCCTCTGATGGGTTCTAATACTGATCAGACACTACCTCCGATGGGTTCTAATACTGATCAGACACTGCCTCTGTCGGGTTCTAATACTGATCAGACACTGCCTCTGATGGGTTCTAATACTGATCAGACACTGCCTCTGATGGGTTCTAATACTGATCAGACACTGCCTCTGACGGGTTCTAATACTGATCAGACACTGCCTCTGTCGGGTTCTAATACTGATCAGACACTACCTCTGTCGGGTTCTAATACTGATTGTACACTGCCTCTGATGGGTTCTAATACTGATCATACACTAACTCTGTCGGGTTCTAATACTGATCGTACACTACCTCTGTCGGGTTCTAATACTGATCGTCCACTGCCTCTGATGAGTTCTAATATTGATCGTACAATGCCTCTGACGGGTTCTAATACTGATCGTACACTGCCTCTGACGGGTTCTAATACTGATCAGACACTGCCTCTGACAGATTCTAATACTGATCGTACTCTGCCTCTGATGGGTTCTAATACTGATCGTACACTGCCTCTGTCGGGTTCTAATACTGATCATACACTACCACCGATGGGTTCTAATACTGATAAGACACTGCCTCTGACGGGTTCTAATACTGATCATACACTGCCTCTGTCGGGTTCTAATACTGATCATACACTACCTCTGTCGGGTTCTAATACTGATTGTACACTGCCTCTGATGGGTTCTAATACTGATCGTACACTAACTCTGTCGGGTTCTAATACTGATCGTACACTACCTCTGTCGGGTTCTAATACTGATCAGACACTGCCTCTGACAGGTTCTAATACTGATCGTACACTGCCTCTGACGGGTTCTAATACTGATCATACACTACCACCGATGGGTTCTAATACTGATCGTACACTGCCTCTGACGGGTTCTAATACTGATCAGACACTGCCTCTGTCGGGTTCTAATACTGATCGTTCACTACCTCTAACGGGTTCTAATATTGATCGTACACTGCCTCTGTCGGGTTCTAATACTGATCGTACACTGCCTCTGATGAGTTCTAATATTGATCGTACACTGCCTCTGACGGGTTCTAATACTGATCGTACACTGCCTCTGTCTGGTTCTAATACTGATCGTACACTGCCTCTGACGGGTTCTAATACTCATCGTACACTGCCTCTGATGGGTTCTAATGCTGATCAGACACTACCTCTGACGGGTTCTAATACTCATCGTTCACTGCCTCTGACGGGTTCTAATACTGATTGTACACTACCTCTGACGGGTTCTAATACTCATCGTATATTGCCTCTGACGGGTTCTAATACTGATTGTACACTACCTCTGATGGGTAGATTATCTGAAGGAGCAGTGTATAAATATTTTAATTAAATATTTAAAATGTGCTTGAACTAAGATAAAACATGTTGCTGCAGAGCAAGGATATTTTCTTTATTCATTTGTCAGTCAATAAGTGGATTCTAGAAACTCCAAGGGCAAATAATAAGAGGCACTTCTAGGAATAAAACAGTGTTTTACCCACAGAAATGGCAACTTTGAGTATTACCCAAGTTCAGTGCAGGCAAGGTGGACCCACAAGCCACATTGATAATTTGGTAATTTTATCCCAATTACAAAAAGATTTTCCGAGTCCAGGGAGAGAGCAGGAGATGGAACAGCACAGAGAGTTCTGTAAATACATTGCTTCTGACCAAAAAATGACCTGCATAGAAATCACGTGCTCTCTCTGCAGGTGATTTTTCAGGGGCAATAACTAAACCAAAAGCATGTGCATTACTGCAGGAAACCTCATGGGTGAAAATTACCCATCTAGTAACGACCACAGGTCGTTTGATTATTTACCATGAGTAACATTGAACTGCTGGTCGTATGTCTCGCCATCCGGTGGGTTTAAGTTGCCAGCAATATACCCATCCCATTCCCAAAAGGATTTGTTAACAAGACTTCTGTTGGGGTCAGCCAAGAGGAAGATGTGGTTTAAATTCCTGGCTCAGCCAGGACTGGAGATGGTGCACTCACAGCCCTGGAGGGGAGGGACTCCCAGTCATTGCACCACAGTGGCACCTGGTGGCTGGATTTAGGGCTCACGGAAGGAGCCCTGGTCCTGGCGAGAGGGCATGTGAAATCCCTGTCCATTGCAAATGAAGGCTCATCGTGCTAGATCCCAGCCCAGAGGAGGTGGAAGAGAGTGCCAGATCCAAAAAAACCAACACGACCTCTCTTGGCAGACTGCTCTAGAACCTTCTCCCTAACTGACCCCTTAATGCTCACCTACATGTGCCCTTCAGGAATCTCAGCACTGTTGCATTTATGCCTGGATAATGCTTGGACTTTGTGTGTATGTTGTAGTATCGCGCCTCCCCTCACTGTGGAAATACAGCTTGAAAGTTTAGCAAGCTGCGGTCAAAGAAACCCTTACCAGTGTTGTCTTTTGTCCACCCCTTTGCATGAGCAGGATGAGTAGGACCTTGCTTCCAATACATCCTTAGTCCACAGCTGTGGGTGTCTCAGGCTGGCTGTTGTGTTTTGCTTTCACTTCCTGCAGCTCTATGTGGTGGATATATCCAGGGTGCCAGCGGGACTATCTTATCTCCAGGTTTCCCTGACTTCTATCCCAATAACTTGAACTGCACCTGGGTGATAGAAACATCACATGGCAAAGGTGAGTAGCACTGACAGTATATGGGGAGTAGAAGGGGGATCCAGGTGGCGTTCTGTGGATGTGATGTGCAGTAACACAGAGATTCCCGATCTTTCCTATTGATTTTTAAATGTAAACAGTCATATTGAAATATATAGAACAGCTGTGAAATAAATCCTGTTTGTAATGTTACCGTCTTCTCATGTTATCAACCATAGCACTTTTGAATAACAAGGTTTGTTACAGCGAATCCAACCAATACAGCATTGGATGCCCCTACGTGGCGGACTGCACTAAGCTAGGCTGCAATCTCGCTGAATTGTTAATAGAACCTGCATTCTGCCACGTTTCTCTTATGTTTTGAGTACATGAAATCTAGCAGGGGGAACATCAGAAAAACGGGTGTTATTGCAAAATCTAAGGCACGGGGCAGTTTGGAGTAAAACCTTTTGCTGGGTCAGAGGCAATTTCTCCAGTCCAGCAAAAAGCTTTGAGGAATTGTGAAAGAGGAGGGCAGCAGAAGTAGGCGCGAGGTCTCTGCAGAGCGCCTTGAGGAAGGCGGCGTGGGATGGAGAAACTGTGTGGCGTTGCTGGAGCACAGGATTTCTCTTTACTCACCTATGGTGATTGTTGCAGGGGTGTTTTTTACCTTTCACACCTTCCACCTGGAGAGTGGCCACGACTTTCTGCTCATCACAGAGAATGGCAGCTTTGCCCAGCCACTGAAACGCCTCACAGGCTCTCGGCTGCCAGCATCCGTTGGCGCCGGTCTCTATGGGAACTTCACGGCGCAGATTCGTTTCATCTCTGATTTCTCCATGTCCTATGAAGGCTTCAACATCACCTTCTTAGGTGCGGTAGGAATTCACTATTTCCTTTCTCCCCTCTGCCTTTGTATCATTCCTGTCTTCCCGTCATCAACTCTTCTCCCCATAATTCTCTGTAGCCAATGTCCCCCATAAGGAGATGCAACCTCTGTACTTTATCGTTTCCACTTCCTCTCTCCCCATCCATATGTCTGACAGTTTCTCTTCATTGCTGTTAAATGCCAAGCAGGGTGAGCAGGGAGGACCTCCTAATCACCCAGTAACTGTCTGAGCTGGGTACGTCCTGAGTGGGACTTTCTAGGAAGGCACCCGTGCATGGGGGCTTTATCCCGTTCCCCATCTATGCACAAAGAATTTGTGTCTGATAAGAATGGGGGGGAGGAGAAGATGGCAAGGGTCCCAGGGAAGCCTGAAAAAACTATAGCATGGGGGAAATTAGTATAAAACGGAAAGTAAAAAAGAAATATTCTCTGGCTAGTGCTCTTGATCCCAGTTCCCCTTCACTTGTGCCAACATGAAATAGCTTTGATTTAGATTCTGCCGACCTTGGCCAATGAACCCTGTCTTAATCTGAATGCTCCAGTCAACATATCTCTTACCAGTGCAGCAACAAGAGACCTTTTCAGCCACTGAAACACAAACACAAAATGCACTGCCCCGCTGGCTGGGGACCCTCTATTACCAGATTGTTAACACAAAACAACTTGCTCTCAGTAAGCATAATGCATGTCCCTACCACACGACATCAGTAAAGGGACCAGTGGGATAACATAGGTTGTGGTTAGCGATGGAAGAGCTGCTGATTATTACTTGTTAGGTGAAATCATTTATTTTGTCTGAAAATAAAAGGCCATTCTTTTGCTCTCAAAACCCCTTTGAACCCCGTGCTTGTCAGGAGGGTACTAAAGAATGATGCTCCTTCCTCCTCCTTCTCCGACAGAGGCAAATGGATGAATTTCCCCATGGTCCCAGGTAATGCCTACGGGCATCTGGCTGCTTTATTTCAGAGTACAGTCTGGAGCCCTGCGAGGAGCCTGGTGTCCCAGCTTACAGCATTAGGAAGGGCTTGCAGTTTGGTGTGGGAGATGTTTTGCTGTTCTCCTGTTTTCCTGGATACCGACTAGAGGGAGTGTCCCGCATAACCTGCCTCGGAGGTAGACGGCGTGTTTGGAGTTCGCCTCTGCCAAGGTGTGTTGGTAGGTGGTCATGTGCTTTCATTTTGCTTGGTTGATATTTCTGTGTAGTTGGGGAGGCTATTCAGGGATCTAGCTTTAGAACATAAGAACCTGCCATACTGGGTCAGACCAAGGGCCCATCAAGCCCAGCATCCTGTTTCCAACAGAGGCCAATCCAGGCCATAAGAACCTGGCAAGTACCCAAACACTAAGAAGATCCCATGCTACTGATGCAATTAATAGCAGTGGCTATTCCCTAAGTAAACTTGATTAATAGCCGTTAATGGACTTCTCCTCCAAGAACTTATCCAAACCTTTTTTGAACCCAGCTACACTAACTGCACTAACCACATCCTCTGGCAACAAATTCCAGAGCTTAATTGTGCGTTGAGTGAAAAAGAATTTTCTCCGATTACTTTTAATTGTGCTACTTGCTAACTTCATGGAGTGCCCCCTAGTCCTTCTATTATCCGAAAGTGTAAATAACCGATTCACATCTACCCATTCTAGACCTCTCATGATCTTAAAGACCTCTATCATATCTCCCCTCAGCCGTCTCTTCTCCAAGCCTTTCCTCATAGGGGAGTTGTTCCATTCCCCTTATCATTTTGGTTGCCCTTCTCTGTACCTTCTCCATCGCAATTATATCTTTTTTGAGGTGCGGTGACCAGAACTGTACACAGTATTCAAGGTGCAGTCTCACCATGGAGCGATACAGAGGCATTATGACATTTTCCATTTTATTAACCATTCCCTTTGAACTTTTAGTAAGGGAAGAAGAAACCTACAAGCAAAGATGGAACTATAAAACATGACGGCAGATAAAGACCGTATGGCCCATCCCGTCTGCCTTCCTCTCCCTCAGAAGGATGCAGTGCAATGTACAAATAAGAAGTGTGAAGAGAGTGTAGCGTCCGGTACCTGCAGTACTTTCAGGCTGACTGTCAAACACAACCAGTGCTTTAGCTGGAACAATTTAATGTGAAAGTCACAGGGGGCCCACATCATCTTCACATGACAAGTGGCAGCTCAGGACATGAATAACAATTGCAATTCACGGCAAGTTAATCATGGAAAAAAAAGAAAAGAAATTGTATGACCGCTTTAGATTTGACCCTCAGCAGCCAGCGCTAATCATACATAATGATCTGTACTTAGGGCCTCAGTGTGCTTGCTTTAAGTTAAAATAGTGGTTTTATAGTAATGGATCATGTTTACCACCTGCTGGGGCATCACCTGCCTGTAACATGTTATAAGGTAGTAGGTGCTGTATGAGATGTACCATCTAGCACCCTTGCAGCCCCAAAATACACACAGCAGTCTGCTGTGTTAAGAGAGTTCCTGCCTGGCTGCCTTACTTACTGAATGAAGATGATTTTGCAGAATAAAAGCCCGGGCTGTTTACAGGAAGTGCTGTACTTCCACAGAGCTACACACATAACCTGCTTACTGTCCATTGCCGTTGCTGGGTGCTGTGCGATCTCTTACTAACTGGACCTTAAGTGACCTTTGTCCTGTGACTGCTCACAGAAGAAACCCCCTCCCTTCTGCCTTACCCTCCTGTCCGTTCTCTGCCTGCCACGTTCAGACTTGCTCCATTTCTGCTCATCAGGCAGGAAGAGGGTTGAAGGCTGTTCTGGGGGATCCCTAAAGGATCATGAGCACCCGAAAATTAGAACTTATTCTGCTTTGGGTATAAAAAGCTCTGGCCAGGAGAGAAGAGTGTGGCAATTCATTGAATCTCAGGGAGGTGAACATTCAGGATAGGAGACAGCAGCTTGTCAGGAGTTGCATGCAGGATTGTGAACTCCCAACAAGTGCTGAAGAGCACAGAAAAGTCCCAGGCTATTCACTTCTCTTAAACTGTGCAAGGTGCAGACAATTAAACGAGGTTCTGCTATGACCCATTGCTTCCCCTGCTGAATTTTTTCCCGATGTAATTAGACATGACCGGAATGAACGTGGAGAGCCTGTAGGGCGAGCACAAAGCGCTATGTGTGCTGTACAGGCAGATAAACATCACAGTCAGTGCAGGGATGCAGATTTGTGCAGAGAAGTGTTTCAGCTCACTTTCAGTCTCAGTCCTTCACGTGCCTCGCACCATCGACTCCTGACAGCACTGAGCTCCTTGTATACATAACATCCTTCTCCTGGAAGACCTGCACTGCACCAATTTAGGGAAAGATGATAGAAATACAAGTTCTATGACATTTTTACAGATCAAGCATGACAACTATATTTCAGAGGATGTTAGGTTTCTGTAGGCACCATGGTAATTCATAGGTAGCTGGGCTGAGGGATAGGTAGGCAGATAAAGGCCTGTATAAAACCACTCCCAGCGAGGTCCACAGAACAATACCCAATCCTGATAAGCTATGCTGAGGTGGTAGGTAAAGCTTTATGACACAGGACTGGCATAAACCTCTTTATCCACTAGAGCAGAGTCAGTTAATTAAGTGTTAAGCACTACAGATCTTAGTCTGCGTTATTGCTTTCTGAAAAGAAAAGTTAAAAAAATGCAAAGGTAGCTGTGTGTTCATTTTTCAGTGATTTCTTTATACACAGTAACTTTTACCTTCTGTGTCTGTCTTAGGTTCTTCACCTGTAGCTTTGCTTATTTGTTTTAAACTGCGATTCTGTTATATCATCTTTATAGCTGAATGCGGTTCATCTATCAGTGGAACTCAGGGTGTTCTCCTATCCCCCAACTACCCAGCCAACTATAACAACAATCATGAGTGTATCTACTCCATACAGACCCAGCCAGGAAAAGGTATCCAGCTGAAGGCTCGAGTGTTTGACCTACAGGCAGGAGATGTCTTAAAGGTAAGGCTATTAACGTTTTGGGGAGATTTTCCAAAGAGACATTTATCAAGACAAGCAATTAGGGAAAATATATTACTGCACTTTTTTTTTTATCAGGGTCACAGTGATTTCTCTACAGCTCATTCCAGTTTCAGTGAAGCGGCTCCCATAAAAAAAACAAAAAACAGGTTTACAACTTCATCAAGCAAAGAACCCCAAAGGTCACCTTCAAACCTCCATCATTGCTCCACTGGCTCTTTAGAATTAAACAACAGAAAAGAAAGGCTGATGAATTTAAGACAAGGCTGAGGTACCTTTGTACAAACGACCACTTTCTGGTGGACTCAGTGTGCCCACTCTGTCATAGCCTTGTCAGAATTCTCTGCTTAACTTGCATTCCTGTGCAAATGGCCTGAAGCAATCAAGCTGTATTCTAGCTCTTCCTTGTCTACTTTTAGATCCTATTTCCTTCTATCTAGTTAGTATTTTCTAGACTCCTATCAGCCATGGCAGAGATCTTCAGCAGGGGAGCAGGGCGTTCTGTGATGTCATATCATTGACGTTCTAGACTCCTATCAGCCATGGCAGAGATCTTCAGCAGGGGAGCACAGCGTTCTGTGATGTCATAGCATTGACGTTCTAGACTCCTATCAGCCATAGCAGAGATCTTCAGCAGGGGAGCAGGGCGTTCTGTGATGTCATAGCATTGACGTTCTAGACTCCTATCAACCATAGCAGAGATCTTCAGCAGGGGAGCAGGGCGTTCTGTGATGTCATATCATTGACGTTCTAGACTCCTATCAACCATAGCAGAGATCTTCAGCAGGGGAGCACGGCGTTCTGTGATGTCGTAGCATTGACATTCTAGACTCCTATCAGCCATAGCAGAGATCTTCAGCAGGGGAGCATGGCGTTCTGTGATGTCATAGCATTGACATTCTAGACTCCTATCAGCCATAGCAGAAAGAGATGTAGTCTGGAGAAGGTATCTGTGAGCCCGGTAAGCTGACATTTCAAGATTCTTCTCTCTTACTCACTGATTCCTCATGCAGGGGGTACACAGTTTGGTGTGGGGGTCAGTAGCCAGGTATGGAAGCCTGGGAAGGCAATCCTCTGCATCCAAACTCAAGAAAGTTTCTCTCAAGATTTTGCTTTCCAGAGCTAACTAGTAGCAGCAGGTTGCAAACTCTTCTAAAGGACCTTAAACCAGCAAAAGCAAAATTGTTGCAGAAATATGCACACCACTGATGCAGTTTTTACACTTCGAAGTGCTTATAAGTGCTATTCATGAAATAATCTTTATATTAATAATAATGCTCTTCAGAGAGTTACTAGTAGTAGAAAATTAACCAGCTTTGCTTTAAAAGTCCAGGTGACTTTTGGATTTGCATTGGCACCTCTCTCAGGGCACTTACTGGGTGTTTTACCGAAGGGAATGCTTGTCACAAGATCGATACACACACAATTGACATGCAGTACTGTACCCACATTAAGTACATTAGTCCGCAGTGCTCAACAAACTATTAAGCCAACAAATACATTCAGCTGAAAGTCACCTACAAAAGCAGAGTTGTTTGTTTTTATTATTTTGCTCATAATTAAATATTAATTTAAAAACAGTATGCACATATACGATTAGCCCGGCAACCATAAATAGCATCTCCAACCCACTTTTCAATTAGAGTATATTATTGAACAATGTAAGCGTAAAATATTGGCACCGCTTGGATAACTTAGAAAACTATCAAACCTATTTTGTGCCTAAATGTAAACTGTTGTGATGGTTTTTAAATAAAATAAAATAAATTGCATAAAAAAGTCATAACCAATGGAAACTTGTCCCAAACATTGTTTTTTTGATAAAAGAGGGCAAAGAGGTGAGGAGGAGGCAGACACAGGAGAATGGGAAGGAGATTCAGGAGACAATGCAGAACGGGTGTTCCGTACCTCCTTTCTGAGAAGCGGACTTATGTTTACAGCCCCTGCATAAACATTCAGTTTGGACTTAGCTGGCTGAGTGGTGCCACTCTGAATATCCACGCATGGTCAGAGGCTGCCACTGGTTAAATGAGGAGGGGTTCCTTGTCTGGCTAAGAAACAGATAATATCCAGCTTAGGGGGTTATTTTCTAAGGGCTTATCGTATGCGATAATATGCAAACTAGGGGGAGGGGCAGAGTCGGTGGTGTCTTCGCTGCCGGCGATGATGTTACTAACATTATCGTCGGCAGCAGCGCACCGAATAGCACCACCTTTCACAGTGGCGCTATTCGGTGCGAAAGCCGGCAGCCGGCGCACCGCCGTGGTGCGAAGGCTGCCGGCTTTCGCAGGCCCGACCCCCGTTTTCACAGGGTTCATCATTCTGTGAAGAATGATGAATCCTGGCCTTAGTGAGCTGGATAAGTCTGACTTCAGCTATCCTAAAGTTAGCCGGATAAACTTATCTGCTTAACTATAAAATAGCAGAGGCTGTGCCACTGAATATCTCATCCAAGTTAGCTGGCAAAGTTTATTTGGGCGATTTGTGCAGTCGGATAGTGGCTGAAAATCAGCCCCTCAGTGTTATCTCAGAGCCCCAGGTGTCTTCCTCCATCTGCAGGCCCAAAACATGGTCAGTGAATGCCAGATGCAGGGTTGCTGCTTGCAGACACTGCCACGTGTGGATGCCAAACTTCCTCTTACTCAGGACGATTGCTTTTTGCTTTTTTCCCAGGTGTATGATGGCACTAACAACTCTGCTCGCTTGCTGGGCACCTTCAGCCAGGCGGAAATGTTGGGGAGGAGTTTAAACAGCACCTCTAGCAGTCTGTGGCTGGAGTTTATCAGCGATGCAGAGAACACAAGCAGAGGATTTCAGCTGCAGTATCTGAGTAAGTGCTGCAGGACTGAGGCATGAGAAGGGCTTTACCTGCTGCAGTTTCTTATAAAGTCCTAACTCGTTTACAAATTATTTGTAAGTGTGCAGTTTTGGAACTGCAAAGGCCATGGGGATCTGGTGCCTAATTTTCAAAGGGTAAATACACAGGTCGTTTCCCTTTGAAAATTGCCCTCTGCTGACTTTCCAGCTGTTTTTTCTTCTGGAAAACAACGTACAGAGACAGGAAAATCCAGTGTAAGCCCTATAAGCACCCCCTGCGGTGCACACACTGAGCGAGAACCCAGGAGCACAGTTTTCACCATCAGTTCACCCAGAGAAGTAGCTTTTAAATTGCCCTTGAAATATGAGGCAAAAATGCACATCTGAGAACCAGAATGTTTTGGGAACACGTTTCATTGCCCATCGGCAACTTAGCCCATGCACCTGCAAGCTCCCAGAAGAGTTTCCATTTTAAAATTTGGGGTTGGCATGACTGCAGTTACAGCAGGTGCAAAGTATGCAGAAGGAAATCAAAAGAAATCGCCACATGGACTCTCCCATGCTCACCCCTTTCTGGCTTCCCACTCACGTCTGCTTGCACTATCAACCTACCCTTGGACGCGCGTTTTCCCTTACCCCTTATTCAGTAAGGGGAGGAAAACGCGCGTCCAACCCGCGGCACCTAATAGGGCCATCAACATGCAAATGCATGTTGATGGCCCTATTAGGTATGCCCACGCGATACAGAAAGTAAAATGTGCAGCCAAGCCGCACATTTTACTTTCAGAAACTAGCGCCTACCTTTGGGTAGGCGCTAGTTTCTGCCGGCACCGGGAAAGTGCACAGAAAAGCAGTAAAAACTGTTTTTCGGTGCACCCTCCGACTTAATATCATGGCGATATTAAGTCGGAGGTCCTGAAGAGTAAAAAAAAGTTAAAAAGAAAAAAAAAATTTTAAATGGGCCGGCGGCTGTCGGGCCGAAAACCGGACGCTCAATTTTGCCGGCATCCGGTTTCCGAGCCCGTGGCTGTCAGTGGGCTCGAGAACCGACGCCGGCAAAATTGAGCGTCGGCTGTCAAACCCGCTGACAGCCGCCGCTCCGGGCTAAAAGGAGGCGCTATAGACGCGCTAGTGTCCCTAGTGCCTCCTTTTGCCCGTTTCTACCGCACCACCTAATTTAAATACTGAGTCCCGTGCCGGGAGAGCGGGCGTTCATCTGCTCTCCCGCTGACTTTACTGAATCGGCCTGATTGTTTGCAGCTGAGGGGAGCAATTTAGAAATGGCCCCATCTAGCTGCTTTTTAACTTGACTACTTCAATTTGTAAATAAACCATAGGAAAGTGACATCTGTCCATCATCACTCTTAACCCTAGCGAGGGTCAGCATGGCTGTCGGGGGTTTTGGAGTTATACAAAATTATACTTTGCAAGGCAGACCTGCAGTTTGGTTCAGGGCCATTTCTGTGCACCAAAGATCAATGGCCAGCATGCACCCTTTCCAGCTAGCACGCACCTGTTCCCTGCACCCTTTCCAGCTAGCACGCACCTGTTCCCTGCACCCTTTCCAGCTAGCACGCACCTGTTCCCTGCACCCTTTCCAGCTAGCACGCACCTGTTCCCTGCACCCTTTCCAGCTAGCACGCACCTGTTCCCTGCACCCTTTCCAGCTAGCACGCACCTGTTCCCTGCACCCTTTCCAGCTAGCACGCACCTGTTCCCTGCACCCTTTCCAGCTAGCACGCTCCTGTTCCCTGCACCCTTTCCAGCTAGCACGCACCTGTTCCCTGCACTTTTCCAGCTAGCACGCACCTGTTCCCTGCAGTTATTAGAGCAAGTTTCTGGGGTTCCTGCAGGGTCTCACAGTGCAGGTTTCTGCTACAGGCAGGAATAGTTAGTCTGTCCGCCTAGCTCTTTCCTTGTAAGTGTAACACATTCTGACTCTTGTAATGTTTCAGGTTTCGAGCTGATTAAATGTGAGGACCCGGGCATTCCCCAGTTTGGCTACAGGGTCCATGATGAAGGGCACTTTGCAGGCAGCTCAGTGGCATTTAACTGTGACCCTGGATACACACTGCGAGGCAATCGCGTGCTGACGTGTTTGACTGGCGAGAGAAGGGCTTGGGATGAACCGCTGCCTGTATGCATTGGTATGATTAGCATCCTTCAGATATTTCTCTTGCTGATGATTCTTTCACTTGGTGTGGGCATGGGGTTATTATCAGTGATATTAAGCAACATTTAACACCCTTTCCTCTTAAGGAAAAAAACATCCTTTTTATCATGCAAAGGAAATTATTTTCCACTGAAACTGCAAGACTACTGGATCTCTTTCCCTGTGTGGAAACCCCTCCTGCCCAAGGGTCTGTATCAGTGAGCACTCATGAGCACGACAGGCCGGCAACCGCACCAGCTCTGAGCATATAGAAAGGGAGGGGACATGAAGCACCTCCCCCCCCCTCCCCCGACCCGGGACCCCCTCCCGCTTCTCAGTACTAGCCCTCAGCATCTCTGCTCACCCGCATCAGGAAGAAGTATTTGTATCCTCAGATTACTTCAGGTCTGAATACCTTCAAATCATTTTCCTCATGGCTATAATTAACCCTGCCTTGTAGATACAATTTCTTTCTGTTCATATTACATCCCACCTCCCATCTAAAACGAGAGAAACAAGGTTTGTAGTGTTCAGTGACACACACACAATTGTGGGGAAATGTTTAGGCACCAGTGGTCAAATTGTGTGTTTCGAGAAATCTCAGGAAGCCTCACTTTCAAACCTATCTGCAATATAGATTTTACGCAGATAAGCAGTCGCCCGGAGATTGATCCTAGTGTTTTATAAACTGTGCAGCAGAAGCTGCAGTTTACAAAATACCACGGATTTCTGCTCAGAAAGTATGTGCAAATGTTTCACTGTGCACGAATATTTCTAATGCAAGAAAAAAGGCTTTCTCTACATGCATGTATTTTAGGCACATAAAAGAGTAATGTATGCGTAATAACCTCAAATTACACAGAGACAGGTATTTTATAAAGTATACACATATGCCTTTTTCAAAATACTCGTGCATGTATTGAAATCCCCAGCTTGCTGATACCTACACCACTTCACCCAGTCCTTCTCCAGTTTATTTATTTAAAAAATGTATCAAGCACAACACTCCAGTGTTCATGGCGGCTTACGATTATAACATGCATAGATATACAATATAAAACAACAAATACAAATTATTTATTGGCACTTATATGTCTCCTGTGCCTAGGCTGTAGGCGGCTAACAATTCAACAAACATAATCTAAAAACAACGCACATAATCATTAAAAGAAAAAAATACAAGAGCATACAGATCAGCATTCCTGATCGTGGCAGGTAAACAAGAGGGGCTCATCACAAAAGCCTATCTAAAGGAATGTGTATTTAACACCATCTTGAAGCTTTTAGCACTCGATAGCAGGCGTTAACATTTGCAGAAGCAAATTCTTAAGAATTGGCAGTGCCACAGAGAATGCTCTCAGGCGTTTCTTCCAATTGAGCATGGTGTACAGAAGAAACGTCCAGCAGGCCCCTCTGCAAAAGGCATAGGGACCTTGTCAGATTATAAATATGCAAAAGAGGTTTAGTCCGAGAAAAGGAATCTAATGCAAGGAGTTTATGGACAAGCAATGCTCCCTCGTAGGTTCCCTGCTATTGAATAGGCAGGCCGGTGAAGCTGGTATAATACAGGGGGGATACAGTCTCTCATAGTGCGAGCAGATATCAAGCTTGCGGCAGCATTCTGCAATAACTGCAGGGCTCTCAACAAAGTGACGGAGGCCAATGTGCAATGGTCAACTTAAACATCGAGACATAAATAGGAGGCCACTGAGCATAAAAATCAAGACATATACTATAAAATTATATTAAAAAATAGACCCTCTAGTACTTTATCCTGAGCCCCCACCAGTTCACCCAAAATCTGCAGACAACAGACAAATCCAGTTTCCCTGTACGTACCCAGATCCATCCAAACTTATGGGTTTTGCATACCTGCCAGCAGATGGAGACAGAGAAAGTTTTACTGACACTGTACATAACCCAATATGCCACCTGCATTCCCTCAGTATTTCTCTGTCTCCAGCAGATCATAGATGGTGCAAAACCTGCAGTTCTGCAGTCAGGGAACTATAATTGGTTTAAGAGCCTTCCTCCCAAGGGGTTTTTAGGTCCTGGGGGGACCATCCCTTTTGGTTGAGATGGACAAGCTGGGAGTTGGTGACCCTTTTTTATGCTCACTCCTTGCTTCCATGGGGTGTTAAATCTGGTGGTCCAGATCCCTCTCCTTCACGAGGCTGCTGCTAGTAAGCTCAGGGCCAATTCTGGAGTCCCGGGGCCACTCTGGAGCCACCAAAATTAATTTGCCCGGGTTCTCTCCATCCACTGCAACACCTTGCCTACTAGAGGCCAAGGAGGAAAAATTTAAAGTAGAACCTCCGAGGCCAAGGAACCACAGGAGCTCCAACATCTGCTCAGACAAAGGATAAAGCTTCGCCATAGCCCTCCCCACCCTCAAGCCAGCGTCGGGAGTACCCCACTCTCGATCTGCCAGCTTCTTCATGGACTTGTGGCATGGGAAGGCTTTTGCTGGACTTCTCTGCCCATCCAGGATTGGATCAGCCCCTTCCAAATTTGAGTCCTCCTGTGGAACCTTAACACTGAGAGCCTGAAGAACCTGAGGAATCAAAGGCCGTAGCTCCTTCGGAAACTGGAATCTCTTCTGGATCATCTACCGGATCCATGCTGCCCGCATCTGGATCTAGGAGCATCAACCAAGTCTTCTGACTCATCCACAGTGACTCCTAAAGATGGAGAAGGGCCTCGATTCCTCATTGACTGATCAGGTCTGGAACCTGCAGCCAGACCCTCGGAAGCCTGGGCCCGGGTTCCTAAACTGGATGCAGCCGCCCGCTGCTTAGCTAAATAGGCCTCATGTAAAAGGCCTGGAGTTGCCAGGCAAAGGTTGAGAGGACCCAGGAATCGACAGAATGGGAACATTTTCCCCATAGGCACCCCCCCAACCCCCGCTCCTCTTCGGAGTCTGAACACACTGGGGATAGCAGTGGAGGAAAATCTCCCCTGCCGGTGTGGCAGAGGCGGCATGAGACTTCAAAATGGTCGCTGTTCCCGCGCCGATGGAGGAAGAAGCCTGAACCTGGTGCGAACCCCGACGCGCATGAGGGACAGGGGCAGGAGCCCAGCCTCTGGTTTTTCGTGGCCGCCAGGCTATTGGACGATCCCTCACTCTCTGATGAACAGCCCGAGCACAGGCCGACACGATTCAGCCACAACTGCGCCAAGCCATGCACCATTAGACCCGCGGCGGAAAGCTCACCTTAAAAACAGCCACTGCAAAAGCAAAGACCCCGGCCGCCACGCAGCAAAGGCAGGAAATCGTCTCCACTTTAGTTTTCTTTTTGTAACTATAACAACATTTATAACACTTCCCTGTCTGTCTGTCCTTTTTGCAGCTCTGTGTGACCCCATCACCTAAAGTATGCAGAGCAAAACCTTGATATGCCTGAAACTTAGGTACAAAGTACTTTGGACTGATGAAATGAAAATAGAAATGTTTGGCCACAACCACAAAAGATGCAGTAATTTCTATTTCATAACGATATTTCTGACAGGTGAAATGCTAGCTGGAAGCATTTAGAGATGGTTTTTTTTACAGCCTTCCCCTGCTTTGTAAGAGTGGATTACATTATCTTCATTTTCAAATGCTCAGGCAGCTGTTTAGAGGAGCCCGTGGTTGTTGAAAGTAGGCAGAACAGCATCTCTTCACCTGACTACTTAAAGGCCTAACAAGTCAAACAACATTTTGGGCCTTATTAACAAGTTATTTTTTTTAAGTAGTAATGAATCTACTGGAAGAGTGTCCAAACTTTTGCCCATGCCATATTCCCTGTTTTATTATTTTCAGTCTGTTAAAATCAATAGTAATTTTGCATTAAAAATCGCAGAGAGATATCATGTTTTACTTTGTAGCATATAAAGATTTTTTTTCAGCTTCTGTTCATTTACAGATTCATTGAAACCCGTTATTTGACCAGGGGTGCCTAACCTTTGCACACACTTGTGTGCGTGTATGGCTGTGTGTATATATATATATATCTATATATCTTTGAATTTAACATGCCATTATACTCCTTTGCCTTTTTTCTTTCTTCCTATTCTTGAAACAACCTCAGTGTTTACATTCCTGAATGCTGTTTTCACTTTGCCAGTCACACGGTCCTGCTGTGCTTGTCTTGATCGGAAGCAAACACAGTGCAGTGTAACCTTCTTAATTACCCTGATTATAAATGCATTCAGCCCAGCCAAAGAACAGCCCATGGGGAAGAGGCTGCTAGAAACAACAGGGTGCTACCACCTTTCTGGTGACTGTACACCATCGTAAAATTCCTTTTAACATTAAGTGCCCCCTCCCCCAGGGAAGACTCTTTAAGGGCTCCACTGTCAAGGATGCATTGCTGCTCTCCCCCTTCTCGTCTGATTTTATGCTGCATTGACGAATCTTGACACCCAGGAATAACTCCCTTGGTGGTGATATTTTTTCCAGCGGAGTGTGGTGGCAGCATGCAAGGAGAGCTTTCTGGCAGAATTTTGTCTCCTGGCTACCCTGCGCCTTACGACCACAACCTGAACTGTGTTTGGACAGTGGAAGCAGACAGCGGGTGCACAATTCGGTGAGTGAGCAGGGTGTGTTTGAGCAGAGGGAGAGGTTTTGGGCAGGTGTTGGGGCACACCGTGTAAGGAAGCTAAGTGTCACATTCACTGCAGTGCAAAACGCATATCATTGAGCACATATAGACACATAGGGGCCGATGTAATAAAGGACGCTGAAGCTGCCGCAGGTCTATGCGCGCTTCTTTGCGTGTTTGTACGTGCGTTTTCCCGCACAAAGCCCTATTACGGGTATGTAATAACGGTTTTGTGTGCAGGAAAAAAAAGCATATACAAATGCGCTTGCCAACCTGCAGTATTTCCTGTGCGTGTGCATGCTAATGGCTTGCCAAGGAGGTGATTATCTATTCACGGGCAGTGCAGGGAGCCGCGCCTGCAGGGAGATCGGGTTAGTGCGGGTCAGGGCAGGAGGTAAGTAAAAGCTCCAATGTGGAGACCGGTTTTTTGATGCTTGTGAGCCAAGCGGCGGACGGGACAGGTAGACATGAACTTGTGGACCACTAATTTATTCATTTTTTCGAAAAAGAAAGGCTTTCTCCCTGAGAATCAGTTAGGGGTGTTCACACGCCGATGGATGTCCGCATGCTTTTCTGTGCGATTCACCTCACAGGGCAGTGAGCGCACGTTTCTGCATGCATTATGGCGCATTTGTCTGGCGTGCATGGATTTTACGCACGTATCTAATTAGCATATGCGGTCATTATTACATCTCGCACTGCCTCTGGTTTCTGCTGCATGCACCAAAATAATCCATGCAGAAAAATCAGCGCGGATCTTATTACATCAGCCTCACAATATGCAATTGCCGTGTGCCATCAGGCATATTAGCTGTTCCTGAAGTAGTAGGGAAATGTTTTTCCATGCTCTAAATCATGTCCATGAGCTGTAAACAGTGCATACCGTTAATCCCTGAGAAATAATTACTGTGCGTTGCAGGGCATATGCCACCGTCAACAAACCACCTTCTAATTGGCACAGAGTTTGCCTGTAGTTGGCAGAGGTATATAGCGCTGCCAAGGAGATAATGTCAGCCAGTCAAGATGGGGCCATGTGAGAACCCTGGAAAGCGGCAGCCTATGAATAAACCATTAACCAACATGACGTCTTGATGCAGAATGCATGTAGCACCTCTAATTATTAATACTAAACAATAACATCTGGGTGCTTAATTTTTTTCTGTTTATCCTCCTGTGCATAGATTCTGTTACTAATCTTCCATCTTGGTCTTATCAGAGACCCAGCACACACAGTCTCCAGTACTTCTCTGTCTTGAGCTCACCTACAGAGGGTAATTTTATAACATCATGCATCGATTAGCAAGCAAATATGCATGCAGTTTTACTGAGAGAATTTACACAAAATATCTGCACACAAGTCCCAACCCAGCCAGAGTCCACCCCTTGGAATGTGTCTTCCCATGCATGTAAACGTTCATGCACATCAGTCGCACATTTATCTACAGTGCCATTTCCACCCATAGAGGTCCCTTTGAAAATGAGTTTCATAAAGCAGAAATAGCGCAGTGATCTCCTGTGGCTCCTTTAAGAAGCTGCTTCCATTGCTGTTTTCTGATGAACCACTAGGGGTCTCTGTCAGGGCACACACCAAGGGCGCAGGGCGAGTCAGGGAGCCCTGGCAGGATGGTCTGACAGCTGCAGTCCTGTGCATTAATCACACAAATGGTGCTAGTTCCCGCCCCCCTTCAGCTCAGACAGAACAATCTTTGATCGCTACAGAATGAATTTGCTGTGGCATAATCCTTGTCACACACATCTTTGTAAATTGAAGCCCTTGGAATAAATCATTAAAAGGTAGACGTTCAAAGATCAACCTTTAGGTAAGTTAGCCGGATAAAAGTTACAAAGGATATTCAGCAGCACAATTATGCCACTGAATATACCCCCAGAGTCACTAGTTAGCTAGATAAGTCTTCATCTGGCTCACTTTAGATCTGCTATTGAGCAGGTCTAACCTACCTGCTTCACTTAATCAGAGAAGTCTGAATGCTGGCACTTAACTGGATAACTAACTCCTCCCCAAAACGCCCATTTCCCACCCACTACTTAGCCAGATAAGTACTCATGTGGATAAATGGTGGCCACTAAACGCGGTCAGATAATCAGCCACCGCCACCTATCCTGCAAAGGGACGCTGGATATCACCCTCCAAGGCTTTGCAAGAAATAATCAGAGAAAGATGGCACAGACTTAATGTAAAGAGACCGAGGCCCCACCTGAAGAAACCATCCAAACTGATTTCTTTTTGATTTGCTACTTGGGTGGTGTTGTGCTTTTCTCATGTGCGGGTAACTCACCTGGAAGCTGTAGGTATGGAAGGCGAGAGGTCGATCCCTTCTACCCTCAGCCCAAGGCTGGGGAACTGCTAGGAGCAGGGAGCCAGCACTTCCAAGCTCTCATTCACACTTGGCATCATTTTGAAGACATTTAGGATATGCTCGTTCACTCCGGGCGCTGCTTCACTTGAGAATGCTGCGGAGGAGAGTTATCCCCAGATCTGACATTTCTTAAAAGTTCATCAGACTACAGACAGAGGAGGAAATTATCTACCTTATGGGTCCCAGCAGCCAAGATCTCTGAAAAGGCTAAATGGACCTACTCTGACTGGCCAACTTAACTTTATGCAGTGACCCAACACTTGCTATCTGGCCCTGTACCAGCTCTGTGTGTGTGTGTGTGTGTGAGAGAGAGAGAGAGAGAGACTGGCTGTACTCACCACCTCCTCACACATGATTGCACTCTCTGAGGTTCATATTCAAAGGCCATTTCCATGGATAACTTTATGCAGTGACCCAACACTTGCTATCTGGCCCCATACCAGCTCTGTGTGTGTGTGAGAGAGAGAGAGAGAGAGACTGGCTGTACTCACCACCTCCTCACACATGATTGCACTCTCTGAGGTTCATATTCAAAGGCCATTTCCACGGATAACTTTATGCAGTGACTCAACACTTGCTATCTGGCCCCATACCAGCTCTGTGTGTGTGTGAGAGAGAGAGAGACTGGCTGTACTCACCACCTCCTCACACATGATTGCACTCTCTGAGGTTCATATTCAAAGGCCATTTCCACGGATAACTTTATGCAGTGACTCAACACTTGCTATCTGGCCCCATACCAGCTCTGTGTGTGTGTGAGAGAGAGAGAGAGAGAGACTGGCTGTACTCACCACCTCCTCACACATGATTGCACTCTCTGAGGTTCATATTCAAAGGCCATTTCCACGGATAACTTTATGCAGTGACTCAACACTTGCTATCTGGCCCCATACCAGCTCTGTGTGTGTGTGTGAGAGAGAGAGACTGGCTGTACTCACCACCTCCTCACACATGATTGCACTCTCTGAGGTTCATATTCAAAGGCCATTTCCACGGATAACTTTATGCAGTGACTCAACACTTGCTATCTGGCCCCATACCAGCTCTGTGTGTGTGTGTGAGAGAGAGAGACTGGCTGTACTCACCACCTCCTCACACATGATTGCACTCTCTGAGGTTCATATTCAAAGGCCATTTCCATGGATAACTTTATGCAGTGACTCAACACTTGCTATCTGGCCCCATACCAGCTCTGTGTGTGTGTGAGAGAGAGAGAGACTGGCTGTACTCACCACCTCCTCACACATGATTGCACTCTCTGAGGTTCATATTCAAAGGCCATTTCCATGGATAACTTTATGCAGTGACCCAACACTTGCTATCTGGCCCCGTACCAGCTCTGTGTGTGTGTGTGAGAGAGAGAGAGAGAGAGACTGGCTGTACTCACCACCTCCTCACACATGATTGCACTCTCTGAGGTTCATATTCAAAGGCCATTTCCATGGATAACTTTATGCAGTGACTCAACACTTGCTATCTGGCCCCATACCAGCTCTGTGTGTGTGTGAGAGAGAGAGAGAGAGAGACTGGCTGTACTCACCACCTCCTCACACATGATTGCACTCTCTGAGGTTCATATTCAAAGGCCATTTCCATGGATAACTTTATGCAGTGACTCAACACTTGCTATCTGGCCCTGTACCAGCTCTGTGTGTGTGTGTGTGAGAGAGAGAGAGAGATCCTGGCTATACTCACCACCTCCTCACACATGATTGCACTCTCTGAGGTTCATATTCAAAGGCCATTTCCATGGATAACTTTATGCAGTGACTCAACACTTGCTATCTGGCCCCATACCAGCTCTGTGTGTGTGTGAGAGAGAGAGAGAGAGAGACTGGCTGTACTCACCACCTCCTCACACATGATTGCACTCTCTGAGGTTCATATTCAAAGGCCATTTCCATGGATAACTTTATGCAGTGACTCAACACTTGCTATCTGGCCCCATACCAGCTCTGTGTGTGTGTGTGAGAGAGAGAGACTGGCTGTACTCACCACCTCCTCACACATGATTGCACTCTCTGAGGTTCATATTCAAAGGCCATTTCCACGGATAACTTTATGCAGTGACCCAACACTTGCTATCTGGCCCTGTACCAGCTCTGTGTGTGTGTGTGTGTGTGAGAGAGAGAGAGAGAGAGATCCTGGCTATACTCACCACCTCCTCACACATGATTGCACTCTCTGAGGTTCATATTCAAAGGCCATTTCCATGGATAACTTTATGCAGTGACTCAACACTTGCTATCTGGCCCCATACCAGCTCTGTGTGTGTGTGAGAGAGAGAGAGACTGGCTGTACTCACCACCTCCTCACACATGATTGCACTCTCTGAGGTTCATATTCAAAGGCCATTTCCATGGATAACTTTATGCAGTGACTCAACACTTGCTATCTGGCCCTGTACCAGCTCTGTGTGTGTGTGTGTGTGTGAGAGAGAGAGAGAGATCCTGGCTATACTCACCACCTCCTCACACATGATTGCACTCTCTGAGGTTCATATTCAAAGGCCATTTCCATGGATAACTTTATGCAGTGACTCAACACTTGCTATCTGGCCCCATACCAGCTCTGTGTGTGTGTGAGAGAGAGAGAGAGAGAGACTGGCTGTACTCACCACCTCCTCACACATGATTGCACTCTCTGAGGTTCATATTCAAAGGCCATTTCCATGGATAACTTTATGCAGTGACTCAACACTTGCTATCTGGCCCCATACCAGCTCTGTGTGTGTGTGTGAGAGAGAGAGACTGGCTGTACTCACCACCTCCTCACACATGATTGCACTCTCTGAGGTTCATATTCAAAGGCCATTTCCACGGATAACTTTATGCAGTGACCCAACACTTGCTATCTGGCCCTGTACCAGCTCTGTGTGTGTGTGAGAGAGAGAGAGAGAGACTGGTTCTACTCACCACCTCCTCACACATGATTGCACTCTCTGAGGTTCATATTCAAAGGCCATTTCCATGGATAACTTTATGCAGTGACCCAACACTTGCTATCTGGCCCTGTACCAGCTGGCTGTGTGTGTGTGTGTGCGTGTGTGTGTGAGAGAGAGAGAGAGAGACTGGCTGTACTCACCACCTCCTCACACATGATTGCACTCTCTGAGGTTCATATTCAAAGGCCATTTCCATGGATAACTTTATGCAGTGACTCAACACTTGCTATCTGGCCCCATACCAGCTCTGTGTGTGTGTGTGTGAGAGAGAGAGACTGGCTGTACTCACCACCTCCTCACACATGATTGCACTCTCTGAGGTTCATATTCAAAGGCCATTTCCACGGGTAACAAAGTTATCCGTGTAAATGGCAAGATTTGGCATGTTCAGCCCATGTCCCGCTAGATTGTAGCCGGATGATTAATTATCCAGTTAAAATGTAACCGGATTAAACAAATATATTTCGGGGAGGAATCAAGTTATACGGCTAACTTATTTTATTTATTTATTTATTTAGCATTTTTCTATACCGACTTTCCAATAACAGAATTATTGATCAATTCGGTTTACATTCTCAACAATAACAATGACAAGTAAATGTCTTACAATGAACAGGTCGAATTAACTTGGGTTAAGATATATGGGGTTAATAACATAATTAAAAGGTACGGTGCCTAATGTAGTCTAGCTAAACAGGTGGTATTATAATGTTGTTAGATAATTAGACTGCCAAAGAATATGTGATTTCTAGAGGTCTATATAGTTCTCTAGCGTCTTACTTAGCCTCTAACTTAGCGTCTTACTTAGCGTCTAACTTAGCCTCTTTTAAAGTATAAGCAGCTTCAGAGCAGGCCTAAAGTTATCGATAACTTGCTAATTATCTGGATGTCTTTAAACGATGTCTGGGTAATTAGTTCTGGAAAAAAAAAAAAAAGTACAGGACCCTGTGGCCCGATTTCTTCTGGACCCTCCCCCCCCCCACCAAATTTTCACAGATGCCCTAGCGAACTTGCCACCTCCCCCATCCCAAATTCCCTCCTATATTTCATAAATGAACCTGGTCCGCTGCTGCCCCTCCCCCCCAACACCCTTTCCTGGGTTGAAATGAATGGGTGCGGCCAGGCCTCCCATCCCCCTCCGGACCCTCCCTCCATCCCCCCAAATCCTACAAATCCGTACAGGGAGCAGGGTCTGAACTTGACCACTCCCGGTGAGCTCCAGCACAGCCTTTGTCAGATCTGCGCTGGCAGCGTAAACTGCTTTCAACGGGAATATTCTGCCACAAGTTATGCGGATAACTTGCCACCTAACCGGCTTCTAATGACCCGACACCCGTCTCCAGCCCTGACCTGATCTGGAAAGCATCCACAGTTTGCTAAGCAATCAATGAATATATTCCGCAGCGAGAGGGTAAAACATACTTTCTACCTGAGAAAAGGACCCATTGCTTTTGTGTCTGTTCATTTGCTGAGTCTCTGTAACTTGCTGTACAATGTTCCCCACAGTGGTGAATGTGTACAGAAAAGACCAAATGTGGACTGTGCCGTGGAGCTGTGTAAATAGAGCAGAATAGGGACGCTGTATAAAGAAGCAGATAGGAATGGCTTCTGGCGCCTCCGTGGTGCAGAACACAGAGACCCTGTATCAGATGCAGTTTTCATGCAGGTTGCAGGACCTTTTGGAAGATGAACCTAGCAATAACTCAGGCATGCTGCACAGTAAGTTCTGAAGCCTCAGTAATGACCTCATGATTACAGTGTTAACTATTATTTTTTAACAACCTTCAGTGCACACAAGACTGGACCTACATTGGGAATACAGGCACAAGAGTTAAATAAAAGGTTTCCAACATAAGAACGAGACAATCGGATCCTGCCCCAAAGAGCTGATAACGAGGGGAAGGGATGTGTGCAATATATGTGAAGGTGACTTGAGCTGAAAGCTTGCCGTTCTCTCTCCCGCAGGCTTCACTTCATGGTCTTTCACACAGAGGAAGTCCACGACGTGCTGAGGATCTGGGATGGCTCCGTGGAGAACGGGATCCTTCTGAAGGAGTTGAGTGGCTCCAGAGTACTGAGCGACATCCAGAGCACGTTCAATTCCGTCACGTTGCACTTCCACACCGACTTTTTCACCAGCAAGCAGGGCTTCGCCATTCACTTCTCAGGTGCGCAGAAAAGCCCTGTTCTTAGCAATCCCCTTCCAGGTGATAGCTGTAAACTCCTCTTTACTGAGAGATTTAAACCGGCCACTCTGTGGGGACAGTGTGTCTCAAATGTTCTGAGCCTGCCATTGAAAATGTGAGCGTCTTTAGGTGCTAGCCTGCCACAAAGGCATGCCCTAAGGAAAGCGCTGGTGTGCCATCGCAAACTCTTCTGTCAAGAACATTGTATAAAGAGCCCGGTTACAGTAGCGTTGGGACACTCTGACCTAAGGTCACAGCGTGATGGAAAAGGCAGGGGGCATTCAGGGGTGCTCAGAAATCTCGCGTGTCCCAGGAGATCTCCCAGAAGCTTTGTGTGCATGGATGTGTGGGTATTTATTTCTTTTCATTTGATTATAATTTTTCTAGCAATTGTAACAGACCAAGGGTAGGCCACTCCAGTCCTGGAGTGCCACAAAGAGGTCTAGTTTTCAGGATAGATTTGTGTACCGTGGAGGCAGTGCATGCAAATCCATCTCATGCACATTCTTTGTGGGTATCCCAGAAAGCAGATCCGTTTCTGACAGTCGAGGATCGGACTTGCTTATGGATGTAGTGCATGTGTGTTCTCACTCCTTGTCTTGCTGGTACCCATGCACCAAACGTGTTCAGCACTGGCACACCACTGTCTGCAGTAAGGTGCTGGAGTATCAGGCAGCATCACGCCCGCCGTTGCCACGCCCCTCAGAGGTGCCGTCAGGGCCAAGGGATGCAGAGCCTGGAAGGTCCTTCATGCCACAGTGATGGGGATCAGTTTTATTTATGCTCTCGATCTGACTGGAAGAATGTGCAGAGTTACAGGTCGGGCATACATGGGCCATTGCAGTCCAGGGATAAGATTGCAAAGCAGACCTGCCCGGTGCCGTAGGAGTGCAGCTTTCATGTGTGCCTTGCTTTCCCTGATTGCTCAAGATTTCTCTTCACCTTCTCCCCTTGTCCTGGGATTCTCTCCAGGACATTGTGACATCCCGTCAGCCTCCCCCTGCAGCTTCCCCTCATCTTCCCGCCATTAGCAATGCCAAGGACATGCCGAAGAAAATTATATTCATGAATTTATTGCCAAAAAAGAAACAAAACCCCCAGAACTTTGTGAAAAGTAATGTTTCTTTGAAATGAGATTGGATTAGAAAGCTGATGAAGCTTTAAAGGCATTCTCACGCTCCCAGAAATGTGAATCTTTTCATGTAGGTAACAGGCAGTGAGCTTAATCCTTCCTCAGCATCTCCCTGTACATCACTTTCTCCTTAAAACAGTGGGAAAGTTGTGTAAAGTTTCCACCATTTGATTGAATTCGTGCTGTCAGAAACCGCATTTAATTATCTGATCTCTGTTTTAAAAGCCAATTCAACTGCATTCCAGGATGAGAGCAGAAAATCCTTCTCCTGTCCCACCCTCCCCAAAAAAGGAAAGTGTGATTCAATTGGGGGCTTTTTAACTGTGCTGGGGGCTAAGAAGCTGATCTGCAGTTTAGCTCCTTAGAAAGCAATAAGGGGCGTTCTGCTCACTGGCCCCCTGATGTACTAAGCTGCACTCAGCTGTTGCACAAACTCCTCCATACAAATCCCATGGCATTCAAGGTAGTCCAGAGCTGCACACAGGCTGGAAATGTAATTCCTGCTGCACTACTCAGGATTTATGTGCATAGAACAGAGTTTGTGCACATAAATCATGTTTTATGTGCAGAGAGCCCCATTTCCAATAATCTGTATAGGTCACCAAATGTGTGTGCAAATAGGCCCCTGGAGCTGTGCAGTAATATTGTATAAAGTGTGTGGTGGGAGCTGAGTTTATGAAAATACCATGCATTTCTGCTCCAGAGGTATGCCCATATATTTGTAATGCAAGAAAACAGCTATCTTATACCTCTACCTATCTTATAAAAGTTTATGCAGGTAGTAATTAGAATGTGGGCAGGTATTTTATTAGAATGCATGTACTCTGCTTCTGAAAATACTTCTTTGTGCATGTAATTGCAATCACCAATTCTCTGACACCTCCACCGCTTCACCCAGAACCTCTAGCACTTAGCTAAGACATCCCACCCAAAAACAGAAAAAAGACAAGTGTGACTGCAGTTGCACAGGTCAATTAGAAGGTATAAAAGCATCCGGACACGTCTGGTAATGAATGTGCATTTACCACTTAGAAACTAGCAACTTGTCTGCAAACTTCCAAATCCCATCCCAGAATATGCTCCAAACTGCCTCTCTTTCTCATCTTTAAAATGTAAATGCGTCAGCACAAGCACATGTGCACTCCTGATACTTTGAATAAAGCAAATATGTATGCACATGCGACTAACGCAAGTATTTGCCAGTTTTACATGCATAACCACCACATAACTAAGCGTGTTTTGGGGTTTACAGGCAGTTTTAACTCTTGATGCATTTGCACACCACTAGCTTACTGCATTGGGAGTTCACTTTTCTTTTGGCTGTGGGTAAAGGAAATGTGCACTGAAGTTCAGTGCACATTGGGGCCTGAGAGCCCTGGAAACAGGATGCACGTGAATGGAGTATGCAAGCTTCACTTTACTCTTGAGGTCTGCTGTCCTCCTGTCTCCTGCTCAGTCCCTGACGAATTTGTATGTTCAAGTGCCTGACAAAAGCAAAGATTTAAATAACCAGGGAGTGGTGGTTTCTACGCAGCAGTTTCAGTCGTTGCAGCTTGCACGTCTGGGCTTCTCTAATTTCTGAGTAAAAACTGGAATGGAGTTTCCTGTGAGAGAGCAGCAAGTTGCATGAATGTGAATGATCAGCCTGCTCTGTGCTCCATGTCGGCAGCGGGGATTGCAGGCTCTGTACTCCATGTCCGCAGGAGGGATTGCAAGCTCTGTACTCCATGTCGGCAGCGGGAATTGCAGGCTCTGTACTCCATGTCCGCAGGAGGGATTGCAAGCTCTGTATGCCTTGTCGGCAGCGGGGATTGCCGGCTCTGTACTCCACGTCGGCAGCGGGGATTGCCGGCTCTGTACTCCATGTCCGCAGGAGGGATGGCAAGCTCTGTATGCCTTGTCGGCAGCGGGGATTGCCGGCTCTGTACTCCATGTCCGCAGGAGGGATGGCAAGCTCTGTATGCCTTGTCGGCAGCGGGGATTGCAGGCTCTGTACTCCATGTCCGCAGGAGGGATGGCAAGCTCTGTATGCCTTGTCGGCAGCGGGGATTGCAGGCTCTGTACTCCATGTCCGCAGGAGGGATGGCAAGCTCTGTATGCCTTGTCGGCAGCGGGGATTGCCGGCTCTGTACTCCATGTCCGCAGGAGGGATGGCAAGCTCTGTATGCCTTGTCGGCAGCGGGGATTGCCAGCTCTGTATGCCTTGTCGGCAGCGGGGATTGCCAGCTCTGTACTCCACGTCGGCAGCAGGGATTGCAGGCTCTGTACTCCACGTCGGCAGCGGGGATTGCCGGCTCTGCACTCCACGTCGGCAGCGGGGATTGCCGGCTCTGTACTCCACGTCGGCAGCGGGGATTGCCGGCTCTGTACTCCACGTCGGCAGCGGGGATTGCCGGCTCTGTACTCCACGTCGGCAGCGGGGATTGCCGGCTCTGCACTCCACGTCGGCAGCGGGGATTGCCGGCTCTGCACTCCACGTCGGCAGCGGGGATTGCCGGCTCTGCACTCCACGTCGGCAGCGGGGATTGCCGGCTCTGCACTCCACGTCGGCAGCGGGGATTGCCGGCTCTGCACTCCACGTCGGCAGCGGGGATTGCCGGCTCTGTACTCCACGTCGGCAGCGGGGATTGCCAGCATTCCTCTGCTGTGCATGGAGTTCAGACAATGAAACAATTGCTCCTTTGAAACCCCACTCCTGCCCCAGACAAGCATGTTGGAAAAATCAGTTTTTTTAGGTAATCAGATTTGCACTTGGAGCCCATGTAGAGAAGAGTTTGTTAAAGCTCACTGGTAAGGAGGTGCAGTGAAGGTGGTTATGAATCTGATGGGGAGTCTAGCGTTCAGAACAGTGCACGGGGCTGCAGTACAGGCCTGGCCTTTTTTTACATGGAGTCACCCACGAGCTCCTGTACTATATCGCTCTCCAGAGGGGACCTGTATCTCCCCTGCACTATGGGACAAGTGCCCAGCTTAGCTAAGAACAGGAAGCCTAAGCCAGTATGTGGCCTTCTGCAGTTCCTGAGCCCATGGAAGGCTCTGGCAGGTCCCCTCTGATTCTTCTTCCTTTATTCGTCGGATGCTCCAGCTTCCCTCCCAGTCTGAGCAGCACCTGTGCAGGAGGCTGGAGTCAGCATACATTTATTTGTTGTCTTCCTTCACCTCTTGTTAACTGTAAACCGGCATGATGCGATTCTCATCACAAATGCCGGTTTAGAAAAACTCAAAATAAATAAATAAATAAATTTAGCTCCCCACTGTTTCTCGGGGCCACAATATTCATATCCTGGACTGTCTTTCTCTCATCTTAGAAAGTCTTGAGCCAGGCTAGAAGTGACCTTACTCCGAGTCTGCAAACAGCTCTCCTGATAAGTGAGAGGCAGATTTTATAAAGGTCAGATCGACGTCTAAGACTGTGGCCTGGATTGGACTAGGAGATGTTAAATGAACTATTGTTATTTTATATTATTCCCTATAATTGTACATTTTGTATATACCTGCAATCTTCGCTTACAATAATTCACTAATCTAATTTTATTCTTCTGTCACTTCTCCCCCCCTTTTTTTCTCTTCTTTTACCTTCTTGTAATCATGTTATTCTAATTTTAGTTTAATGTTTTACTTCCCCTACCTTTCCTCATGCTCTAGTTATTATGTTCCAATATTTTTTAACTGTATTATGTTAAACTTGTTCGATGTAAAGCGCCGCCACTGGCACTAGTTTCTTGTTACGCTGTGAACCGATGTGATATCTTTGATGAATGTCGGTATATAAAACCGTTAAATAAATAAATAAATAAAATAAAATAAATGCTGGTAGTGTATTTGTTTATTTAACAACATATGCTTGAAGTGAAATTGTTTAAAAGTGACATGCAAGATTAGTGGTTGCCTCAGTTTATTAAATAAACAGGATAGTTTGCGATTATACATCAGCGCGCTCTCTGTGTATCACATTTGAACTATTGTTCCCAATGGCTTATTCCAGCTGGAGTAACAGATGCTCTCCCAGCAGCTTTAACTGGCAGTAAACAAAAAATGAATCAGAGAATCATGCTTTCCAGTTTCCCCATCGGGCTGACCTCCCCCAGGGAATTGTAGATCCTACGGTCAGTGCTTGGGGTTACTTCTTTTAAATGAATCAGTAGCATAGAGTATGCTAATCTACTTCATTAAAGCCTCAGTGCAGCACAATTTGCTTACCTGTAACAGGTGTTCTCCAAGAACAGCATGATATTAATTCTCACAAGTGGGTAATATCATTCGACAGAGCCTGGATCGATGCAATGATCGCATAGCTTCTAGAGCTTCAACTTGCTCTCCTGAGTATGTGCAGGTAGCGGTGACTAGAAAGCAAATAGACTGCTAGGAATGTAAAACGGAGAATATCATAATGCCTCTGTATCACTCCATGGTGCGTCCTCATCTTGTGTTCATATATCATACACAAACAGAATGCTGGGGATTATTAGGAAAGGAATGGAGAATAAAACAGAGAATATCATAATGCCTCTGTATCACTCCATGGTGCGACCTCATCTTGTGTTCATATATCATACACAAACAGAATGCTGGGGATTATTAGGAAAGGAATGGAGAATAAAACAGAGAATATCATAATGTCTCTGTATCACTCCATGGTGCATCCTCATCTTGTGTTCATATATCATACACACACAGAATGCTGGGGATTATTAGGAAAGGAATGGAGAATAAAACAGAGAATATCATAATGCCTCTGTATCACTCCATGGTGCATCCTCATCTTGTGTTCATATATCATACACAAACAGAATGCTGGGGATTATTAGGAAAGGAATGGAGAATAAAACAGAGAATATCATAATGTCTCTGTATCACTCCATGGTGCATCCTCATCTTGTGTTCATATATCATACACACACAGAATGCTGGGGATTATTAGGAAAGGAATGGAGAATAAAACAGAGAATATCATAATGCCTCTGTATCACTCCATGGTGCGACCTCATCCTGAGTACTGTGTGCAGTTCTAGTCACTGCATCTCAAGAAAGATAGAGCAGAATTAGAAAAGGTACAGAGAAAGGCGACCAAGATGATAAAGGGGATGGAACGGCTCCTCTATGAAGAAAGGCTAAAGAGGTTAGGAACCTTCAGCTTGGAGAAGAGACGGCTGAGGGGAGACATGATAGAGGGCTATAAAATAATGAGTGGAATGGAACAGATAAATGTGATCAGTTGTTTATTCTTTCAAAAAGTACAAAGAGTTGGGGTTATGCAGTGAAGTTTCTAGATAATAATATTTAAGACAAATAGGAAAAAATATTTTTTTAATCAACGCATAAGTAAGCTCTGCAATTAATTGCCAGAAGATGTGGTGAAAGCTCTTAATGTAGCTGGGTTTAAAAAAGGATTGGAAAAGAAGTCCATAAACCATTATTAAGGTGAATTTGGGGAAATCCATTGCTTATCCCTGGGATAAGCCGCATGGAATTATCAACCTTTTGGGATCCTGCCAGATGGGCTTTTGGTCTGATCCAGTACAGCAAATCTTATTTTCTTATGTTCCCAAGAAGTGCTCTTGACCAGCCAATCATCCAGATAGGGAAATATGTGCACCCCCAGTTTGTGAAGTGGCACCAACAGAACCATTAAACCTTTGGTGAATACTCGTGATGCTGACACTAGGCCGAAGGACAGAATGCAATACTGGAGGTGGTGTTTCCCTGTTACTAATCTAAGATTCTTCATCTATCCAGGGAACACAGCCCGTTTCCTTTCTGAAGGAAGGGAAATAAGATACCTAGGGAAAGCATTTTGAACTTTTCTCTTATGAGAAATTTGTTAAAGGCCTTAGGTCTAGGATGGGATAGAGGAGTCCTGTTTTCTTTGGCATCAGGAAATACTTGGACTTAAATTCACTCCCTCTTTCCCCTGATGAAACAGGTTTGACTGCTTTGGCTCCTAGAAGGAGGAGAGTTCCTTGAATAGTCCGGTGCAGAATCTGGAGCCTTCCATATTGCATTCCAAAGACATTTTTCATGAGCTCTAAGTGGAACCAACAACCCTGGGAGTCATCTCTTTACAGGTGGAGGATCCTGAGACATCGTAGTTGGCCTCCGGATAGAGTACACATCTATCATGGGGATCCATAACAGTCATGGTACATTTGCCCCGGGGGCACCTTGTAAAACCACTGGCCACTTTCTCTGTGAGGGACAAAAGCTGAAAAATAGCCACTATGAAATCAAACAACTCGATTTTGAACAAACAAAATCCTGACCAGGGCTGCTTGATGCACTAGTGCTGTTGCAATAAGCAGGTGTGCGAAAAAGAAAACTTGAAACATGTCGAAAAAATCTATGTAACAATCTAAGCAGGTCAGAGTGAGGCTGAACTGAGGGAAGCTACAGAGAAAAAAACTTGGCTTTGAGGCAATTTACCTAAAAACTTGCAACCTTTAGGCTCTCCAGGAAAAATGAAAAGGAGGGGGTTCCTGCGTGACAACCATGACATGGATGGCCCGCACATGCTCAGTAGAGCAGGATGAACACTCTAGAACCTATGAAACCATCACACTGACCAGGATCTGTGGGATGACATCACACACTTGTGAGGGCAAAATAGAGCAACACTTTCTTACCACCACCACCTCCTACCATGTTTCATGTGAATTACAGAGCCCAGTTTACATAGAAATGGGAGCTCTTAGTGATGCAGGGCCCAGGGCACAAAGACAGAGTTTGTAATAATATCCGTGCGAATGAAACTATGTGGGGGGCACAGCGCCCCATTATAGGATTGTGAGAACAGTTTACTTGGCACGTGTCCCTCTCATTTCCTCTGAATACAGGACCAGGCTGTATAAAAATAACTTCTCTTCTTAGTTTCTATGGCTACTTCCTGCAATGATCCTGGCATCCCGCAGAATGGCAGCAGAAGTGGCGACAGCAGGGAAGCGGGGGACGCCATCATGTTCCAGTGTGACCCAGGATACGCCTTGCAAGGGGAGGCTAAAATCAGCTGTGTTCAGATTGAGAACAGATTCTTCTGGGATCCTGACCCCCCCACCTGCACAGGTAGGTGTCAGCCATGGGATGGTAAAAGCGCTTTGCATATGTACAGAATAGCAGCAGGTTGTACAGTCAGAGGAGGTGCAGCCAGCTGCCTCTGCAGTGCGTATCATGATCATGGATTTCAGTCAGAGACTCTGAAGTGCATAGCAGGGAGAGGCATTGCTAAGGTTCCCCTTTTACATTCATGCAGGCTGAAGCACAGGTAGTCGAGGATCATATGAACTAGATCGGGGGAGGAAACGTGTGCGTGTAGATGACATTTTCAAATCTGTGCACGTAATTTTATTTATTTATTGAATTTGTAGACAACCTCCCCAGGAGAGCTGCCAAAAGTGAAGTTCAGTAGTAGGACAAAAGTGCCAGCAATATAGTTACAAACCATTTATCATATAATGAACATAATTTTAAAAAGCCCTACAGTACAGATATAAATATATAGCTTAAATCCAATGCCACCCTTCTAGACAAAGTATTGGTGATTTAGTCAAACAAAAAACCTCAGCTAGCATCGGTAAATACCCACCTACATCTTATAAAAATCACTGCAGCACAGTCGTAAGCCAAAACTCCCCCATCGTAGCAAAGCCAAGCCACACACAAGATACTGAAAGATCAATGACAAGAAACCTCAGCTAGCATCGGTAAATACCCACCTACATCTTATAAAAATCACTGCAGCACAGTCGTAAGCCAAAACTCCCCCATCGTAGCAAAGCCAAGCCACACACAAGATACTGAAAGATCAGTGACAAGAAACCTCAGCTAGCATCGGTAAATACCCACCTACATCTTATAAAAATCACTGCAGCACAGTCGTAAGCCAAAACTCCCCCATCGTACCAATGCCAAGCCACACACAAGATACTGAAAGATCAATGACAACAAACATCAAGCAGCATCAGTAAATACCCACCTACATCTTATGCCAAAACTCCCCCATCGTAGCAAAGCCAAGCCCCTCAAAAGATACTGAAAGATCAATGACAACAAACATCAAGCAGCATCAGTAAATACCCACCTACATCTTATAAAAATCACTGCAGCACAGTCGTAAGCCAAAACTCCCCCATCGTAGCAAAGCCAAGCCACACACAAGATATTGAAAGATCAATGCAAAAACATCAAGCAGCATCAGTAAATACCCACCTACATCTTATAAAAATCACTGCAGCACAGTCGTAAGCCAAAACTCCCCCATCGTAGCAAAGCCAAGCCACACACAAGATACTGAAAGATCAATGACAACAAACATCAAGCAGCATCAGTAAATACCCACCTAATCTTATAAAAATCACTGCAGCACAGTCGTAAGCCAAAACTCCCCCATCGTAGCAAAGCCAAGCCACACACAAGATACTGAAAGATCAATGACAACAAACAGCAAGCAGCATCAGTAAATACCCACCTACATCTTATGCCAAAACTCCCCCATCGTAGCAAAGCCAAGCCACACACAAGATACTGAAAGATCATTGATGACCTTTCCAGCAAAAGTCCACCTGCAGAAAAAAGCAGGTGCGAGTGACCATGTATACTTTGTACCCAGGGCAAATTTCAAAGAAAACTATGTTTACTGTTTACAGCAGAGCTCTCACTACAGTGTTGCCAGTGTGATTAGACGCAGTAATTAGTAACATAGTAGACGATAGCAGATAGCAGCTGAATTGGCCTGTCCAGTCTGCCCTATTATACCATCCACAGTGGCTTCAAGCCACAGAGGGGCCTGCTAGTAAGATCTCTCCTTATTAGAACATCTGCTTCCTTTCCATTTCACACTCTTGGGCAGATAAGCACACACGATCCCCACTTATTTATCACCCAGCACACCTCTCTTCTCATGTTTAATATTCTGAATTGCTATCCATACCATTGTGGCTGATGCCCAAACATCTGGCTGTCTCGTTCCCTTGCACAGCCTGCCAGACAGATCTGGCTACAAGAGTGGCTGCATTTTCAGTAGGATTTCTGCTTATTCCTGTTCTTGCCCCCTGCCAGATGGACTCGGTGGATGCCTCTGTTTCTGTTAGGATTTCTAGTTTCCTTATTCAATCATCTGAGTACAACACTTTAAAGCTGCTTCTCTCTTTTCCTTCCTTGCAACTTGGGATCTTCTGTGCTTATCCCATGTCTTCTTGAAGTCCATTACTGCTGTAGCCTCATCCGTTCCATGACAAAGTTTTTTCTGATGTTCTCCCTGAGTTCAGTCCCTTGGAACCTTACATCACGGCCCCTTGTTCCAGTGAAAAACGCTCACCTCCTGTGCATCACTAATCTCTTGCATCTCCCCTCCCTCCTTTCCTCATAATAGGAGAGATGAAATTGGTCAATATCGCCAAGAACCTGCAAGCTGATGTTCAAGGGGAAACTCCCTTGCAAAATTCATGGTCACAGGAGACTGCAGACAAACGCCGAGTGTGCGCCAGGAAGTACATGCAAGGATTTCAAAATGAAATCCTCCCATTACGTCACCTTTCCTGCTCGAGCCACGTCCCCCAGCTCCACCTCTTTCCAAAGCATGAGGGAAGAGTGGGCTTCAGCTCAGAGCCTTTACCTTAGGTGATTGCTTAGTTACTTCGAAATTGTCTTTATTGTGCATGGAGGGTGGCCACGAGAATAACTGCAAATAGGCGGAGACGGCAGAGAGCGTCTCTGTGCGCAAGGATCAGTCAGGATCTGGGAGCCTGTTGACCAGGTGAATCTGGGCTATTCAGAACTCGAATATCAACTAGTTAGGTTAACAGATTGATTTATTTAAATCGTTTATTTCTCGCCTTTCCAGCAAAAAATGCACTAGAGCTAGAGCCTAGCTGATGGCGAGGATAGATGGGGTGAAGGGCCTCCAGTCAGCCCTTTCATTCCTGAGATTCGTTTGATAAAAGAGAGGAGAGGAAAGGCTAAGAAGAAGAAGTCCCATGGGAAACGCTGTCAGGATCTAAACCCCACGGAAATGAAAGGCCATTTCCCACTCCTGGATGCATGGCACATCCGTTTTCTAGGAGGTGACTGCCCAGAGCCTGCCTTCTCATTGAGATGAAGGACCTTGGCTCACATTGGCCACAGCTCTGCCTCTAGCAATGAGCAGCGCCCGAGGGAAGGAAAATAGCAGAGGTGGAAGCAAAGCCTTCCTTGCACGTCTGCTGCTGCTGCTGCTGAGGCTTGCACAGGGAAGGTCTCGCTGCAGCTGCCAAATGTTATTCATCTCGGACACTGTGCTGATGACAGGGCCTCATCCAAAATATTGTTTTGCAACCTCGAATAAAATGCAGTGGCTCACACTCCGCCACTGAGGCTATTGTTTAAGGGGCTTGTGTTGTTTTTGTTTTGCTTTGTTAAATCCTTTGGTGGGCTAATGATAAGAGAAATGATAAACTGTAAATCTGTAGAATGGGTCATAGCCTCTTATAGCTCCATCGATAAACTGTAAATGTGGTGACATAGAAAGACATTCTTAAAAACTGATAGAGTGAAATCCTTTCACAATGAGCTAACAATTCCCTGCCATGAGGGCTGCTTTCCCTATGACTTCTCTCAGAACATGCAAAACTATATCAAATGTATTACCATAAATCTTTCTTTTTGCAAACTCTGTCCCAAAGCTAGTAATCTGATTAGTATCTCACCTGCCACTAACACTGAGCTGGGGCTCTGGGTAAGGAGGCGCTGCCTGCACAGCCTCCAGCCCTGTCCTGATGTTTACTGCAGCCTCCTGGGATGTGACAGGGTCCCAGCTCACATCTGCACACACAGGACCCCTCTCAGCATTACATGCTGGGGCTCTGGGTAAGGAGAGCGCTGCCTGCACAGCTTCCAGCCCTGTCCTGATGTTTATTGCAGCCTCCTGGGATGTGACAGGGTCCCAGCTCACCTCTGCACACACAGGACCCCTCTCAGCATTGCATGCTGGGCTCTGGGGAAGGAGAGCGCTGCCTGCACAGCTTCCAGCCCTGTCCTGATGTTTATTGCAGCCTCCTGGGATGTGACAGGGTCCCAGCTCACCTCTGCACACACAGGGCCCCTCCCAGCATTGCATGCTGGGCTCTGGGGAAGGAGAGCGCTGCCTGCACAGCTTCCAGCCCTGTCCTGATGTTTATTGCAGCCTCCTGGGATGTGACAGGGTCCCAGCTCACCTCTGCACACACAGGACCCCTCCCAGCATTGCATGCTGGGCTCTGGGGAAGGAGAGCGCTGCCTGCACAGCTTCCAGCCCTGTCCTGATGTTTATTGCAGCCTCCTGGGATGTGACAGGGTCCCAGCTCACCTCTGCACACACTGGACCCCTCCCAGCATTGCATGCTGGGCTCTGAGGAAGGAGAGCGCTGCCTGCACAGCTTCCAGCCCTGTCCTGATGTTTATTGCAGCCTCCTGGGATGTGACAGGGTCCCAGCTCACCTCTGCACACACAGGACCCCTCTCAGCATTGCATGCTGGGCTCTGGGGAAGGAGAGCGCTGCCTGCACAGCTTCCAGCCCTGTCCTGATGTTTATTGCAGCCTCCTGGGATGTGACAGGGTCCCAGCTCACCTCTGCACACACAGGGCCCCTCCCAGCATTGCATGCTGGGCTCTGGGGAAGGAGAGCGCTGCCTGCACAGCTTCCAGCCCTGTCCTGATGTTTATTGCAGCCTCCTGGGATGTGACAGGGTCCCAGCTCACCTCTGCACACACAGGACCCCTCTCAGCATTGCATGCTGGGCTCTGGGGAAGGAGAGCGCTGCCTGCACAGCTTCCAGCCCTGTCCTGATGTTTATTGCAGCCTCCTGGGATGTGACAGGGTCCCAGCTCACCTCTGCACACACAGGACCCCTCCCAGCATTGCATGCTGGGCTCTGGGGAAGGAGAGCGCTGCCTGCACAGCTTCCAGCCCTGTCCTGATGTTTATTGCAGCCTCCTGGGATGTGACAGGGTCCCAGCTCACCTCTGCACACACAGGACCCCTCCCAGCATTGCATGGCCACTGGCTCTATTTGCTGCATTGCTGGGTCCCTGAAATTATGCATCGATGTAGTCCTGGAGTCAAGATCTTAGTAATCTTAATGAACTGTTTCACTGCTGCTTGTGTGGAGCATCCCTTAACTCTGCTAACTAGATCCGTTTGTAGAACATGGGTCATATGATCATATAAAAAGCACAAATGGGCGCTTTCAGTATCTGACAGAGACATTTTTAATGCAGGTGCACTGTGCTTTTTAAAATAAATAGAGGGAAGATTGATTTTTTTTCCTATCACCATGACATTTAGGGTGCTGATAAGAGTAATAAAACACAAATGAATCCTCCGTGTCGGAGAAATGAAGTTTTCCTTTGCCATGGCCATGGAATTGATTTGGGTCCATTGTGCACAACCCCAGCCTGCAATGCAGGATGGAAACGCTCTGCTTAGGGATGAGGAGTTTGAATTACATTTCAAGGTTCCAGCACTCTGGTTCCCAGCAGTAAATCATTATGTTCTCTGCTCTGTTCTCTCCCCAGCTCCCTGTGGAGGAAACCTGACGGGACCGGTGGGAGTCATCCTGTCCCCACACTACCCAGAGCCTTACCCCCCAGGAAAGGAGTGTGACTGGAGGCTGGCCGTGTCTCAGGACTATGTCATTGCCCTGGTATTTAATACGTATGTAATAATCAATAACTTACCTTCTGTGTCGATCACCGTGTAATCCGCTTAGTATGATCATTTTAAAATAAGAAACCGTCTCTCTAGCTGCTGCCACCCCGTATCCCAGTGCGGCCACTGCACCAGGCAGACACACACGCAGCCACCTCTGGGGTGGATGACTGCACAGAGCATTTGAACAGGGAAGGAAAAAGTGATAACTAATACAGGTTCAGCCGAAAGTAAACGTAAAATACCGGCTTTTACTGAAGTACCAAGGAGGAAAGCAGCCAAGGGAGGGAGGCTCTTCTCTCAGAAGGGTTTACCCAACTAAACGAGAGGATGGGTATCTTCCTGTCTCCAGCAGGCTCCCGGGGGGGGGGGGGGGGGGGCACTGGAAGAGAGAGCTCAAGCAGTGCTTTACACCTGGGGCTCTGATGACTCCAGGTCAGTGGGAACAGACCCAGCCTGACCTGGCTTTACCCCACCACCCACCTTACATTACATGTACAGCTTTGCACTTGTGAAAATAATAATGAGCCTGTACTCAAAAGGGTGGGTCCAGCTAACTTTAAAGAGAGCTGGGCCAGCCCTCTCAGTGGCAAACGTTTACCCAGGCAAGTCATTATCCAGCTAAAATGTATCCGGCTAGTGCCGACAGTCAGTAGTAAACAGATAAACGTAGCTGGGTAAGTCTGCTGTCCCGGAATTATCCCTGTAACCTTCCTGCTCACCAGCTCACTAAATATTGGCGATGTGCATTCTTTCCTTCTGTGCTTTCTAGTACTCACAAAAAATTGGATATTATGCGCATATTTCTAATAGTGACTTATGTGCATAATATCCTTTTTTTCGTGCTTACTATAAAATCGGCAAGGTACTCACCATACCTGCCGAAGGAGAAGAAACAAAAGCCCATCCCTACTAATCATCCACCTCCGTGTGAACAGGAAGTCCTTTTACCATTACAATTAGACTTTTTGGGAAAAGTGAAATGTAACTGAGAGGCCCTGCTGTCATCCTTCTTGAGAGGAGCTCTGTTGTGGCTGGTGTTGTGTCCATTCCCTGTATTTAGTGCCTCGCTCCTCTCTCTCTCTTCAGCTTCCACCTGGAGCCGGGCTATGACTTTCTGCACATCTATGATGGACCAAATTCTCTCAGTCCCCTGATCGGAAGTTTCTACGGCTCCCAGCTGCCGGACAGAATTGAGAGCAGCAGTAACAACCTCTTCCTTGCCTTTCGCAGTGACGCCTCTGTGAGCAATGCTGGCTTTGTTATTGATTACACAGGTAACGTGATTGTGTATATGGGATTACAGGACTGTGTCTAGAGATTAACGTGTGCTTGCATGTGTACACATATGGGGCTGCATGACTGCACATTTATATGTGTGCATGTGCATATGGGAACAGATGTATCAGCTGGCTAATTTCTCTATTATCACAGCAAAATATCTCACTATAATAGCCTTACATTGTTTATGGTCTTCTACATTGATTTGTAGAGGGCAATTTTTAAAAGTTATGTGGGGCCTGCAATCACATTTTCAAACTGAAAATTGCAAATTGAAATCCAGTCTTAAATGACACCTTTTTGAGGCTGCTTTCAAATCCTAAGCATGTCTCTATAATAAATAAGCTTCCCACAGACTCTTTTTTTTTTTTTTTGTTATTTGTGTTTGACTTGACTAGACTTTTAAGCTCCATGGAGCAGGGACTGTCTCTTCTGTGCATTTCTAGTAGCACTTTAAAAAGATAATATTAGGAGTAGAAGTAAGGGATTAGATAGCCAGGTAAAATTATTTTAAAATTACCTTCATTAAGACTCTGTGAAATATCAGTGCAGAATGAGAGCAGGGGGGCAGGTAACATTACACACCCTGCCTTTCCTTAATGAGCTGGTGAAAATCTAGCCCTTGGTGTGCCGTCAGCCAGTTCCTCCATCATGAGCATGAATGGCAGTGCGTGCTCCACTCTCCACCAGCATGAAACGTGAAAGGGCGGGCCAGAGACGCAAGCCAGCAGCAGCAAAAGAAGATGATGGTCTCTGATACTGCAAGCCAGGCACTGCCCACCATTCAGCCCCTGCCACACCTCCTCGGGGTGGGTTTTCAAAGGTGACTGCAATTGCTCTGCCAGTCTGGCTTGGCCTCCTTAGCTAGCGAGTGCTGGAAAGCCGCTTAACGTTTACTTCCTACCCGGACTCCTTCCCCATGGCTGCCTGTTTTTGAGCAGCTAAATGTATCCATTTTGTGAATTTAGAGGCTAAATTTACCTGTTTAGCAGGGCAGAATTTTCAAACGCGGAAGTGTAGCTGGATAAACCCTTTACAAAATGTGTCCCAGTCTACACGGGTATATATTCTATTTTTATTTTTAAATGTTTGCTCTTGATTTTAGAATTTTAAAATCTGTTAAAATAAAGAATGGACATGATATATAACATGATACAACACTTCCAATTAGGAGTAATTATAAACGAGCTATGTTACCGTAAATTCTTGGCACCTGTTCAATGATAGATTTTATTATGTTTTCCAATATTATTATTTGTGCCTCATTGTAAACCATTATGATGGTCCCTAACTTAATGACGGTCTAGAAAAGTTTTAAATAAATAAAATTTAGAGTATGACAGCAGCATAGGCATCGGAGCAAATGACTGTGAAAGAAAGTACCTGCACTGCTGTTTGCTTTCAGAGACTTGGGGAGTTTTTACATTCCTTCTGCAGGATTTCCTGGGGAGATTTGGTTAATTTATGTAGGAAATTATTATATGAGAACTTCGCAGCATGTGTATCATAAGCATGTCCTTAAGTGCCTGCATAATTAGCTAGGATCAAACTTCGAATTCCAAGCGAGTTTACCCATACTTATCAGATGCCAGATTTTAGGCTACGGAAAATAGGGAGGTTGGGGTTGGAAGGTGATGCCATTAAGAAAAGTCTTCCTGGAGAGGAGGTGAAGTTCGGGCCTGATGTTTCGGGAGCACTGCTGAGCAGGGATGTCACTTCAGGTGGACAGCGGACGTTACCTTTCTTCAGGAAGCTCCCTTCCCCCACTGTATTACCGGGCCCTCTTTCCCTATCTAGTAACTAATATGTGCCAGAGATACTGGAAGCCAGAGAGCCACCTCTGCCAGCTGTAGGCTCTGTGCATGGCTGTGCCATGGGCAGGAATAGGCGTTAGAGAGCACAGCAGTGAAAGAAAACATTCTTTCACCAAGCTCAGCCGTTCTTCCAAACCGAAAAAGACCCTAGAGCAGTTTTTCTGATTTAATTAAGGCTCCTTGCTTTTCATTGAACTTTTTAGATTAGTTTCCAAGTGAAGCAGAGTTTAGTGAATTGAAGCTTCTTTAAGCTCAGGGGAGGATGCTGGCTTGCTGGTTGTGTTGTTCCCACCCCTCCTTAGCAGAAGGAAGCTCTCCAGTTTTTTTTAACAAGTAAATCTGGGTGTTATACTGCCTTGGCCTCTGCAGATTGTCATCCCCTTTTCCATAGCATGAAGCTGACTCCATAGAACACCTGTTGAATCTTAAACAGCCCTCTTCCTTCCCACTATGCACCACTGCACATTTACAACAAAGGCTCTCATTTTCAAAAGCATTTACACACTTAAAGTTGGATTCTACATATGTAAATGCATTTTACCTGTGTGAGTGAACTTTTCAAAATTGCTACAGTCTCTCTATGCCATTGAATTGTTCATAGGTTTTACCCACATGAAGTGCACTTGCACGGGTAAAAGGCTTTTGAAAATTGCTAAAATAGTAGGTTAGATTTGCATGCTTAACTCCTTATTTGTCCGTGCTATATTTCAATTCAACAGCTGCCCCTCTTGATTTAGCTTCAGGTACAGGCTGTGCTGGCCTTTCTTAGGGGATCTGAACAGATAATGCATTGTGTAAAGAACGCAGAGAGCTTCTAGACCTAGTGGGAATAATGGTTGGACAAGCGATGACAAATTAGGCCTTTCTGAGGATGCATTCTCTTTCCTTTCCCTTTTCAAGTTTTGCACTCCCCTCCTGGCAGTGCAAGTCTCACGTGAATGTGCCGTACTGAGCATAAAGTAAAAAAATAAATTAGGTTACAGATCGTGGGTAAACATCCCTATAAAATGCTTCCTTTGCTTAGTTGAGGAATTTATCTGCTGAGTCTGCAAAATCCAGCACCAGCTGTTTTCACTGTCGACACAAAATGGGCAAATTCTGTTACAACACAAAGGCCTTGAGAAAATCGACTTAGTAACTTCCATCCTTGAGAGGTTGGCTGAGTAACCAAGATGTGCACTTTAATTTTCAGAGAACCCCCGGGAGTCTTGCTTTGATCCAGGATCCATTAAGAATGGGACGCGAGTGGGCACGGACCTGAAGCTGGGCTCGACTGTCACCTATTACTGTGATGGTGGCTATGAGACTGATGGATTCTCCACCTTGACCTGTGTCATGGGAGAGGATGGCAAGCCTGTGTGGAACAAGCCAAGACCATCTTGCATAGGTAACTGTAGGCCTGGGCAGAGGAGCAGAGTGAGTGGCAGGAAAGGCCAGCCCACCGCCCCAGCTTCCTGCCACCAAACTCCCCAGCCTTACATAGCAAAGTGTTGCACTTAGGTTTGCTGCAACAAATCCAAGAATAATCATGGTTTTGTCTTTATAGTGCACTAGCAACTGTACCCGTTCTACGCCTTTTTATTGGCACATCTGCTCTTGTAAGGCAGCGTTAGCTGAAAAGGAAAAACAAAATTGTTTTCACTCAGGGCAAGGGACGTGGAGGCAGATTTGCTAAAGCCAGGGCTGGCGAAGTTTATTTAGCAAGCTGTCTCTCGCACTCCCCCCCCCAAACCCCCTCTCCTCTCTCACCGGCATCCCCCCCCCCCTCATATAGGCTCCCTCTCTCTGAAACCCACACTCAAGCATCCCCCCACCCACCCTCTCTTACCTCCCATGCTCTCTCTCACCCTCCCCACCCCCCTCTTACCAACCATGCTCTCTCTCACCCCCCCTCTCACACACACATTCTCTCTCACCGGCATCTCCCCCCCCCCCCATGCTCTCTCTCACCCTCCCCTCCCCGACACACACTGTCGGACACACTACCAAGCCCGATATAATATGGATTTTTAGTTGAAATATATCAGTATTTGACAGAAAAAATACATATACAATAATAACATAAAAGACAAAAAGTATGTGTGTGTGTGTGTATATATATATATATATATATATAAATAAAATATACAGTTGTGCTCGTAAGTTTACATACCCCTGGCAGAATTTGTAAGATGTGTGGCATTTTAAGAAAACATGAATGATCAGACAAAGCACATGCCTGTTATTTTAAATGTGTTTCAAATTTAACTATTATGCGTCACAGAATAGTACAATCATTATACAGACGATAGCAATAAAGGAAATAATAAAATGATCCTGTTCAAAAGTTTGCATACCCTTAGTTCTTAATATCATGTATTGCCCCCTTTCGCATCAGTGACGGCTTGAAGTCTTTTGTGACTGAGGTTCTTTATGTTCTCATGTGGTAAAGCTGCCCATTCCTCTTGGCAAAAAGCTTCCAGATCCTGTAAATTCTTGGTTTTCTAGCATAAACTGCAGGTTTGAGTTCTCAAAGTGGCTCAATGATGTTGAAGTCAGGAGACTGCGATGGCCACTCCAAGAACCTTCACTTTCACCTGCTGCCGTCACTGAAGGGTCGACTTGGCCTTATGTTTCAGATCACTGTCATGTTGGGAAGTCCAAGTGCGCCCCATGTGCAGCTTCCTGGCTGATGAATGCAAATTCTCCTACAATATTTTCTGATAAAATGCTGCATTCATCTTGCCATCAATATTGACTGAGCTCTGCTTTAGCTCATACCCCCCAAAACAGCACCGATCCACCTCCATGCTTCACAGTAGGGATGGTGTGCCTCTCTTCATAGCATTTATGGTTGTGACCATAAAGTTCAATTTTGGTCTCATCACTCCAAGTTATTTTGTTCCAGAAGTTTTGAAGCTTTTCTAGGTGCTATTTGGCATATTGTAAGTGGGCTGTTTTGTTGTGTTGGTGCAGCAATGGCTTTTTTTCTGGCAACTCTACTTTGCAGCCCATTTTTGTTCAAGTATCTCCTTATTAGTCATGCTGAAACACCCCACTGCTTTGTTTCAGTAGAAGTTGCTTGTAGGTTTTTCTTTGCATCCTGACAAATTTTCCTGGCAGTTGTCTGAAATCTTTTTTGGTCTATCTGACCTTGGCTTGGTATTAACAGAACCTATAATTTTCCACTTCCTGATCAGAGTTTGAACCGTACCGCATTTTCAAATCTTTGGATATCTTTTTAATTCCTTTTCCTGATTTTTTTTTTTTTTAATTCTTTATTTATAGATTTCCATTTTTACAAAACGAAATCAAACTTTGTATTCAATAACATTTAACAGCATTGAATTTTTGTGGATACTAGGTTCAATACAATTTTTTTTTTTTTTTTTTTACATAAAATAACAAGTCAAATTAAGTTAAACCTTCTCTATCCTAGTTTTCCTATTAAACAAATAAAGGAGAGCCTGTTGAGCAATTCTACTTTTCCTGATTTATAAAGTTGAACTACTTTTGCTTGCAGATCCTTTGACAGTTCTTTTGCTTTTCCCATGCTTCAGTAAGCACCAAAGTCAGTGCAGCCCTGCATGAAATGCACAAAGGTTTTTCAAGAGCTAAGAAACTTGTTGACTATTTATACACAGACACTAATTACACTCAAACAAGGCACAGGTGTGGATACCTACCCTTCATTGCCATCTCAACCTGTGTGTGTCAGCCTGAGTGAACATTATCAGCCCAAACGTTCAAGGGCATGCAAACCTTTGAACAGGACCATTTTATTATTTCCTTTATTGCTATGATTGGTTTCATGATTGTGCTATTCTGTGATGCATAAAATAGTTTAATTTGAAACACATTAAAAATAACAGACGAGTTTTTATCACTCATGTTTATTAAAATGCTACACATCCTACATATTCTGCCAGGGGTATGTAAACTTATGAGCACAACTGTATGTAAATGTATAATTTATACATACTTCAATGATGTCACCATAATTGGAGATCCAAGAGAAAATGCTTAAGGGGTCTATAGGCATAACAGATAATTCACTTGTAGCTGCCTTCTTAGTCTAGGAAAAATCTCAATTTGTGATGGCTCAAAGAAATATTTAACTGTGGCGAAGACAACAGTACATTTGCAAGGAAAACAAAATAAGTGGCACCAAGTGCCAACACCTCAGAATACATAGACAGAAATTCCCTCCTGCACTCCTGTCTTGGCCTAGCCAAGGAAGGAAATATCCAAGTTGTGCCTTTTGAGTAACACTTGATGGTTTCAAAAATAAAGATGAAGTATAGAGATCCAGTCTTGAGGAAACACAAGAGTAGCTAAGAAGGTAGCAGATACTTCCTCTCCATATCCCTCCAGGAAACCAAACAAGTGCAAACTCTCAGCAGAAACCTCCACTAACCCCCTCCACCACTCTGACTTCTCAGTGGGCAAAGGAAAGATCTTACGAATAGGAGGGAGCCTTCCTTCAGGAACAAGCAGAATATCCCCAAGAAAGAATGGGGATTGTAGCAAATTCAAAATTCATACATTTAACAGTCTTTTCCAAGTTCTCCAACCTGCGATGAACCACTTTTTGACCCTGTATCAGACTTGCTTGGACTGACTTCAGTTGCATAGCAGAAGCTTTCATTCTCCCGGGCTTAAAAGTAGTAAGGAGGAAAGAGGATGTTCCAAGCAACCTCTCACGTTCCTAATACTCTCCAGGCTTTGCCCAAAGTGGCCCTGGGAGCCTGCAAACGTTCCCCGCTGACTACAACAAAGCCCTTTGCCCATCCACCACACTCCGATCGGAGAAGCCAGCATCCAACTCCATCCTCATACTCACTTCTGACTCTTGGTGCAGACATTGTCGCCTCTCAGATGGGGAAACCTCCATTAGCCGAGACCAAATCCTTTGCAGCTAAGCAGACAAGCACCTCTCACTCCGGAGGACCTCAGCTGTCAGGGCTGAGCGATACCTCAACCTCCAGAAAGCTCGCCCTCCCTCTGCCAGCAGCAGCAAAGGTGATGTTTGGAGGCTCTGAGGGGCTCTCCCTAACAGACCCTCTACATTTCACCATGTGCTCTTGCATACAACATGTGTACATTTTAGCCACCATCTTGGACCAGAATAATTATTATTAATAATAATAATAAAAATAAAAATTACAGCATGATCCCAAAATGTAAACTCATAAGAACATGCCATGCTGGGTCAAACCAAGGGTCCATCAAGTCCTGCATCCTGTTTCCAACAGAGGCCAATCCAGACCATAAGAGCTTGGCAAGTACCCAAACACTAAGAAGATCTTTTAATTCTTGAATCAATCTGCAATCCGTTACGACTTCAACAAGTCTTTCTGCCTTTTGCCGTCATGGGATCATTCCATCTGTATTTCTCATTTCTATTTCAGCACCCTGTGGTGGACAGTACGCAACCTCTGAAGGCATTGTCCTCTCTCCAAATTATCCACGCAATTATACCAGTGGACAGAGCTGCCTGTATTTCGTGGTGGTACCAAAGGATTATGGTAAGTCCCCCTGTGTCTGTTTTCCTCGTTAGCAGCAGTTCAGCCTCTGAAAATGGTGCGGAGCAGTGGAATCGCACACGAGGAATGTGCAGAAAATTCCAAGCTTGCTGGACTCTGTAATGAAATGCACTTGTTCTCCGAGACCCAAGAGTATTCCTGTGCGACTGAAGTGATTCCCCTTGCCTGCGCTCTTTCCACAGTCGTCTTCGGGCAGTTCACCTTCTTTCAGACTGCGCTAAATGATGTCGTAGAGGTGCACGACGGCCCCAGTCAGCAAGCCCGGCTCCTGAGCTCCCTCTCTGGCTCTCATACAGGTAACGTATCATGCGGCACGCTTCTGCAGCATCCCTCCCTCAGCATTGCTCATTAAAACCCCACTGTACCATGAAAACGGGACACGTGGAAGAGGAGAAACTCGCCAAGTGAACACCCAGACCACGTAGGGGAGCTCTCCAGAAGAGGGGCTTTTATAAAGTCTCTGTAAAACTGGGGCTGTGGTGCATCATTTGATTTTTCCTCTTCAGGTGCACCGCCCTAAATTTCGTGGTTGCATGTACATGCGACTTGGAAGGCATAAGATCATTTGTCGAGAGATGGGAGTCCGTGTCCTTTCTCGTAGAGAAAACCATTCCATCTTGATAAAGGAAAATCTCCTTTCCCAAGTCCCTCCTGCTTGCGCTGTCCCTCTGGGTGAGGGTCGGTGCCTGCTCTTCCTGTTCCTTGGGGCACTGTCGGACAGCTTGGCTGCCACTGGCTAGTTAAGTCTCACTTTCATCCTTTACAACAACCTGAAATAAGGGAAAAACACGTTTGTTTAACTGCCAAGCTTACTACCATTATACGAGATACAGAGTGTCACTCGTACATATGCAGACAGACACGCACATCCCACGTGCATGCAGAGGCTGCAGAGCGAGCCCAGTCGCATCTTTACAGCAGGTTCAGGAACAGCATGAGGCGACCAGCAGACAGGTGGTGCGCCCAGCAGGCAGGTGAGACTGGCTGGGTTCTGGGATGAGCGGCGCCACAGATTTCATGCACACAGCTGGCGTTTCACTTAGGGTTAGAGACGGGTTGTCACAGTGTGAGAGTAAAGGAAACCGCCAAGCGACAGGCTCTCAAAGCGTGTCCAAGCTGCCTAACTAGGGATGTGCATTCATTACATCTGTTTCAGTGGGATCTACAAATCTCGCGGACTTTATAGTATATGGGTAACAACAGACAGTATTGCATAATTTGTTGTTAAAAATACACGCATACTATCCATTTTTATTCATATACTATAAAGTCTGCAAGGTACACTGATGCCACTGAAACGAATGTAACGAATGCACATCCCTACTAACTGCGTCAAAAGCCCTTCTTTATTTCAAACAGTGGAACTGAAAGGTTCAGAAAGCAGAGCCATGCCATGCTTTAACGCCATGCTGCTGCTGTGGGGGCAAATTAGACAATGCTTCTCCTGGGACTGGTAATCATTCTACACCCCACACTTCTCCCAGGACTGCTTATTACATATGCTAAGTCTCTAATTCAAAGTTTATTTTTTCTGCATAGGAGAATCTTTGCCTTTAGCAACATCCAATCAGGTTTTAATCAAATTCAGCACCAGCGGCCAAGCAACAGCTAAAGGTTTTCACTTTGTTTATCAAGGTAGGTTGCACATTCTGTTCTTAAAATCCCTGATTAAATTCTCAAGGGCTCTGCCAATGCACTTCACTCCTGCCCTGCAACATTCCATATAGTATAGTACTGAGAACCTAAACACAGGTCTGCCATGCACCTCAATCTCACCCTACAGCACTCTCTCCTGTTCCTGTACTGAGACCCTCCAAAACAGAGCTCTGCCAATGCACCTCACTCCTGCCCTGCAGCACCCCCTGCTATTCCAGTACTGAGACCACACACACATACATACAACTCTACTTCACTCACACGCTACAGCACCCCAATTATTGCAGTATTGAGGACTCTACAGTGCACCTCAGTCCCGCCCTGAAGCACCCCCTGCTATTCCGGTATTGAAATCCTCACACAAGGCTCTGTCAGTGCGCCTCAGTCCTACTCTGCAACACTCCTGCTATCCAGTCCTGGTTATCTTAATACGCGGTTCTTGTTTTCACTGTTGCCATTATCCATTCTGGTGCGCACAGTAAGAATAAGAGTCTGCCCTTCACCCCCCTAGTGTAGTTAACCTTGCTGCACACAGAGTACAGTTGTCCTACCGATAAGCCTGCACCTGTAATGTCTCTGGTTTGGATAATTTAGGATTAGCAGTAAGTACTAGCACTGCAGGCTGTAGTGCTCCCAGGGGAGTTCCTTCTGAGGAACTGTCAGCACTTCCTGAATCTGCTAGGTTTCCCCACAATAGGAAAAGCAGTGTCATGGTTTGCAGAAAGTTGCTCCCTTGGGTTATTTCTCAGATGATGAGAGAGGGAACTGAAATTCAGAGTGGTCAGGAAGGCAGCTGCTACAGTCAGCCTCTGAGCACACGCGTGTTCACTTACATACATGCAAAGCATGGAACTTGGCAGGGGCACACGTATGAGCATAAGGAGTGGATTCCTCTCAAGATGCGTGGCTGCTGTGGGAAATACTGTACAAGCCTTGTTTATGGTAATCAAGGTTTGCCATAAAGATGCTTTTTTTAATTTATTTTAAAAAGGTCCATATGAAAAGTGGTGTGGAAAATAAGAATTTTTAATGTATATTTTTATGGACATGTTTCCATGTGAGACTCTGAGTATTTTGGTGCTTAATCATTGTAAGTGATGTTTTACTGTCCCCTCTGGCCCGGTACGTAGAATCGATCACGGCAAGTTGGAACAGATTACATAAATGCAGAGTCTGCACACGGCATAGTTTCCCTTGTCAACATTGGCAGACATCAGAGCTAGCCACACACTTTGTTCCTGGAGTTTGTGGAGGGTATGGGGGTAAAACAGTGCATGTCACCCTCCCCGGGGGGGGGCATCTCTCTTTAGTCTGCCTCATCGCACAAGCACTATGGAAGCCCGTGTGCACACTTAGCCTTGCAGTGGTCTCGTTTCAGACTGCAAGGTTCCTCTCAGATTTCTCTTCTCTTCTGCAGCGGTTCCTCGTACCAGTGCCACACAGTGCAGCTCAGTCCCAGAGCCGCGCTATGGGAGGAGAACAGGGAAGGATTTCTCAGTGGGAGCCGTTATTCGGTTTGAATGCAACCCAGGCTATGCCCTTCAGGGCTCCCAGAACATTGAATGCCTGACAGTGCCTGGGACGCTCGCCCAGTGGAACACATCTGTGCCAACCTGTGTGGGTAAGGGGGCTGCTGCATGGCATCAACTGTACTGGGCAACGCAGCTCTTTGGTTTCTGAATCTAATGTTGGAGAAAGGTCCTTCTGAGGATGTATGTTAACCAACAAGCTGTAGTTGTGATATAGCAAATATGTGCCATTTGTACTCTTTTTTTTATAAGATTGTTATTATTTATTTATTTTATTTATTTAAAGGCTTTTATATACCGATGCACGTTGGGAACATCTCATCGGTTCACAGAGAACAGAAAATGCAGCTAACGAGCTTTACAGAGAACAATGAATAGGGCACAAAATTGAACATTGAACAGTAAAGGGAGGGGGTGAACTGCAGATTATATTGCACAGATTATGCCAATAAAGTTATCTTAATGTGAACCTTCCCACGCAGCCCCACCACAGAACTGGGGCAAGCTGTGCCTTTCACTGATCTGAAAGGATCTCGCTCCTCTGGGGCTGAGAGGATCCTTGACTGTTCCTCTGAGACTGCACTTTAAACTCCTCCTAAATTCAGATCATCAGCAGGGTCTCTGCTTTCCTGCATCGTCACTGCAAAGGCTGGAAGATCTGCTCCTTGCTTCAGAATTGCCCAATGCCCATAGGAACCAAGCCAAGCCCGCACCTCCCTCCCCTGAGATCCCGTTTCCCACCCAAAACATTAAATCAAAATAAACAAAATAAGTTAGATACAAGCAAGCTTTGAAACCAGCTTTATTTTTTATAATGCATTCATTTTTTTCTGTTTCGGTGGGATACGCCTACTATAGTACAAACATAAAAAACTGGATATTATGTACATAACTCATTATTAAAAATACTCGTATAATATCCGTTTTTTCGTGTGCACTAGAAAGTTGGTAAGGTAAGTGCGTGCCCACTGAAACGGAAGAAACGAATGCCCATCCCTAGTATTTAACATGCTTCAGAATTCCAGAAACTTTGCCAGCCAATGTTTTGACTTTTACTATTGTTCCTTCTACTTAACATTTCTATAGCGCTCCTCAATGCAGAATCTGCAGTTGTAAGGGCGGGGTGAAAAGGCCCTGTCGAATGAAGCTGAACGTGGTTTGAGCAGTGTCAGGGCCTCGCGTGCTGCCGTGTATCTCTTACAAGACCGCATGTCCTAGAAGTGTGTCTCTGCTGTTTCAGTGCCCTGTGGTGGTAACCTGACTGAGCGGAAGGGGACCATCCTCTCCCCTGGCTTCCCTGAGCCATACCTCAACAGCCTGAACTGTGTCTGGAGAATCGCTGTCCCCGAGGGAGCCGGCATACAGGTAAGAGTAATGGAGAAAGCTGTCCTTGTGAAATGGACAACAATGCCTTTAGAAAGACGCCATTTGCTCCCTTGCTGTACTATGGAGAGAGAGCCTTCATCGGAGTGACCTCCATAAGCAGACCAGCGATGTCTCCCCCCAGGACCCACTATCTCCAATAATCTGTGATTGCATAAACATTGCCAACCTACAACAGAGAAAGATCCATCCAGTCCTGCCTACAGTGGGGAGCAGTGAGTTGCAGAGAATGTGCAGAGGAAATAAGGCAGGAGTAGGAGTCCCATTCGCTCTCAGAAACCCCTGACAGGTTAAAAAGCCTTTCCAAGGAACTGCGCAGTCCTTTTGTGAACCCAGCAGTGAGCGAATTCCAGAGATAGCCCTGTACTGTGCCTGTATCCTTTCAGCACACCAATGCTGTCTCCTCCTGTGGCACAGACCTCGTTTCGTGTAAATAAACCTCACTCCTCATCCTCCTAGCAGGCAAGACTGGGTCCAGTCTGCAGTTCCCAGTAGCATCTGACAGTGAGAGTGCAGGCTGCACTATTATTAAAGATGTCCTTGCTTGCCAGCGGTGGGAAATGGAACTGTCTGACCGCTCGTTCCTGCTTTGTTAGAGAGAGGAGCAAATACGTGGTTAATGCTGCAACTGCTGGCTTATGGATGCTGCTGTCTTACCTCCAGTCACTCCTAAGGTGGGAGAGTGGCAGCCAGTGGAGTGATCTGGCTGCTGGCTCGCCCCCTACTGCTTTATAATTGCAACTACACTGCAGCTATATTTACTGGCCTCTGCCACCAGGAGAGAGATGGTGTGAGGAGGGTGGCAGCCACCTGCAGCACATGCTAAAGGCGATGCAGGGTCATTAATTCCAGTCTAACGGCTGCTGAGGTTCTTGGACAGTCAGCAATCCTAGCGACAGCCGTATTGGAGAGGTATTCTTAAAAGCGCTGTAAGAAATAACATTTTGCAAGCTGCAAATTACAGGTTTGTTGCCACATGCCTGGAATCATTGCAATTAAATCCATGTAGAACATAAAGGGCATCGGATCTGCCTCTCCATTCTACACAGCCAGCATTTAAAATGACATTTAAGGCTCTTCGGAGAACAGTAACATTTCACAGTTCTGTACTTAAATATGATAATGAGACAGTTTAATCCCAAAAACGCTGCTATAATTAGAAGCCTTTGTTCCTTTTTATTTTTCTTTTGGATGCCTGCATTTTAAATTAAAAATGCCGTTAGGAAGGTGTTCAATCCCCATTCACAGGAGTGCCCTTTGATGTCCGAACCCTTCTGGAGCCCCCAAAGTCACCACTGAACTGGATGAGCCCTCTCACAATGTTCCCAGCATCATTTCAAACTTTGCCTGGGCAGGGGATAAAATGAAAACTTTTTCCTTTACGCCATAATATTTTATTGCTGGGCTTTGCAATTCCTATTTATGTGTGCTGGTGAGAGGGGACACGGGATTCCCCTTGGTAAACTGTTTTCTGAAAACAGGCAGTGTCTCACCCAGTGAGGCAGCGCTGGCAAGAAACCGGCAGCACATCACTGGTGCGCACTGGAGCAGAATACAGCAGCGAGCAGACGAGCCAGATAGCAGTGCATGCGTGAGGTCACTGACCGTGTGCCAGGGAAGGAGGAGGATACAGCTTATAAATAAGCTCGTCCTTTCATCCAGGCGTCAGCACTCCCAACTGTGGGGCGAGTACTGGAAAACCCAGGTTCGCTAATTGATGGGAAAATGGCAAGGTGGTGACCTCGGCCAGAGCTGCGGCAGAAAAAGGAGGTGAAAATATCCCTGTACAGGTCCTTGGTGAGGCCTCACCTGGAGGACTGTGCTCAGTCCTGGAGGCCGCATCTCAAAAAGGAGAAAGATAGGACAGAAGAGGTTCAGAGATTTGGGGAGCTAGAGGAGAGACAGAGGAAATGCTGAAGAATCAAACCTTTTCTGATGGAAAGGAAGCTATAGTGCTAGGAAACACTAAGTGGGTAAACTTGAGAACAACATCAGGAAATATTTTTCTGCTGAAAAGGTGCTGGATGTCTGGCATAGAGTCCCGTGGTGAAGACAAGTAATGGAATTGAAAAGGGCATGGGATAAACACAGAGGATGCAAATGAAGAACTGGGTTAACCTGTGCTAACTTTTGATGAAACATTTGGCGTGGGAGTAAACAGCGCAGAGCAGCAGAAGGCAGGTGGTGGGGAAGGGCCATCTGATGGACTATTTTGGTCTTCTCTTTGCCATCACTTAAGGAAGGCCTCCAATGCTGCTGCTTTTTATGCCGATATATTTTTCCAATTTCAACCCCGAAAGATTTTCTCTGGCTATCTCCCAAAGTTATCCAGACAATTATTTTAGTTTGGACCTCATAGTGTCTGAGTGGTAATAAATTACTGTGTCAAACTAAAATAAAAAATCGCCAACTAGCAAAAGTGGTAGCCATCCAAACAGTGCCAAAATTCAAGTCCGCCTGGGAAAAGTCCAGGGTGAGAGAAGGGCCAGATATTACACAAGGAGGCAGAGAGGCTGGGTCAGTAGGTGCCTCTCTATTGATCTGTACTATGCTGGTTCCACTACAAAACAATGATTCTGACCGATGGGGATCTCTTCCTGTCAGCTCCGGGTCCATGGCAAATCCCTCTGTTTTGGTTCTCACACTTTCCCTATGAAATAGCAACCACCTATGGAGCGAATCTGAGCAGGGAGTCAGGGAGGAGGCTTTGTTGTGTAATGAGCAGAGGAGATAAATCCCCACTTACCATGTTATCTTCATTAGTTCACTTTGTAGTCTGAAGTCTCAACACATTTTTGTGGTTTAACCTGAAGCGTGCACCGCAGGGCACTCCCTGGAAATGCCATTCCTATGGAGTTGTATTGTCTGCTTTCTCAGATCCAGGTGGTCAGCTTTGTGACAGAGCAGAATTGGGATTCCCTGGAGGTCTTTGACGGGGGAGATAACACCGTGACCATGCTGGGAAGTTTCTCAGGTAGGAATCTGCAAAATGAATGTCAACAGTCCAATAGCCTGCAAGTTGCATGTCTGGAGAGTATTTTTACAGCGCATACTTGCAGTAGCTTTGGAAGGAAACGTACGCACAACAAGCATGAAGCACACCCAGCGGAGCGGCATTTCTATGGGGGGATGGGCAGGTGCCAAGGGCCTTTCCCTCCAACCAATCACAGTGCTCCAGCCAGAATGGGGCAGGCACTTTGGGGGGGCCCTTGCATGTTAGGTTACATTTATACTCCCAGGGGATTGCCCAAAGCACTGTATCCATTGCGCCAGCAAATGCACGCTGAGGAAGCTTCCCAGCTACAGTCTCAGTTACGCGGATGATTGTAGGGCAGCCCTCTAGCATGACCAGGCTTACCTGGATAGTGACCGGCCACACTTAAGCCCTGCCCCCAGTACACTGCAGCACTGCCTTTTTTAAATCCAGTTACATTTCATGCAACATTTAAACAGAGCGGGAACAGACAGGGGGATTTTTGAAACCAGAGATTTTTCCAAAACTACCTGGACAAATTGGCTTCATTCTGCACATCACATCCTTCAACGACCAAATGTAACCTCTGACACTGGAGGATAAACAGGTGCAGACGTGAGCTCATGACACACGTTTGCAGCGGTCCTTCAGCTCTGATTATGATGATGCCGGGTGGGAGATGTTATGATTTGTTTTAGACTTTTTATATGTTGCAGCTGCTAAAGTGATTTTGGATGTATTGCTGAACCACCCTCTGGACATGTAACAAATAAATGTTTTTATTATTACAAGCACCTGTCTGCTTTGCATCTGCTGTTTCTGCAGATGGCCAAGGAGATGAGAGGGAGATCGTGCATGTGATTTTGAAAATGATGAGTATGGGTGCGACTGAAACACAACCATAGTGACCTCACTTTTTAACCACTAAAAGCATGCAAACCATGGGAGCCCTTGCGCGCTTTTAACCTGGCAGAGGAGGGCAACTTTGTGCCCTCAAAGCTTCTAAAGACCTACTGCCCATAGACCCGCAATCTGCACAGCTTATTCCAGTCTTTATTTACCCTAAAACGGCACTTTCAGCTGCTTCGGGGGTTCTGGTTTCTACATGTTGATCCTATGGATAAACTCCTTTTCCAGTACGCACTGCTAAGCCAGGGCGGCTGCTCCCGGACCTCATGAACTGTGCTCTTTGTGCTTTGCAGCAGATTTGACAGGGAAAGTATGCATTGGCATTCCCTCTGAAAGTTGCCACAGGCACAAAGTATCTGCAGATGTTTGCAGCTGCTTTTTGTGTAGGTCGATGTTTCATGCAAAATAACATGCATGGATCGGGAAATGCAATCCACGTGCCTTGTTTCCAATCCTGCCCAAAATACTCCCCCGGGAATGCCTCCCCTAAATGTGACTAAACCTATTCCTCCTGTGGAGCTGCGTACACTTTTAGGAGGATTGAGGGACAGGCACTTGTATGTGGGCAGGAAATGTCCAGCTGCAAAGGGGACAGGTTGCAAGTTGTTTTTCTTTTTCTGGTGTAGGAAGTACAGTGCCCGCACTTCTGAACAGCACCTCCAACCAGCTGTACCTGCACTTCTACACAGACATCAGCGTCTCAGCAGCAGGATTCCAGCTGGAGTACAAAAGTAAGACTTTTAAGCACCAGCACGTGACTTGCACTATGCTCTATAATTTTTTATATATATATTTTTTTTTTCTGTTACACAACTGCTAAGAAAAATGTATATTTTTGTAAACCGTTATGATGGCTCTACCGAATGACGGTATATAAAACTCAACAAACAAATAAATAAATAATGTCAGTACAGATTAAAAATAACACGTTTTAATTAGGTGTGGAGTTACTCTCCTAAGCGATTGCAGGTCTCTGAATCTTAAGAAATCTTAGGGAAAAAGCAGCAGAAATATCCAGGACATGCTGTTATGATCCTTTCGTTGTGCTGGAGAAGGGACCCCTAGTATTACCAGGACAAGATGATAGATGAATGTCCATGGTAGGACACTGTCAATCCTAGGCTCTCAACTGCCGTATAGAAAGTGCAGGAGCTCAAAGGTACCCTACATATCTGGTTAAATGTCTAAAGACATGTTTGCTCCATATGCTAATCCCTCTAGCTCTGACTGATTTGGGGGCTTTCAGGGCCAGAGGATGAGGCCAGCTGATACCACCACAATGACATCTCCTTCATCCTGCCTGCATAAGCCTGAAAGAGGACGCGGTGTTGCGTGAGTCTGTGCTGGCAGGAAATAGCAGATGAAGGAGCAGGAACAGAGTGCAGAGCACCATTTGTCCTCGTGGAGCTGAAGGAGGAGGCAGCTGCTGTGTGTGTGAGCGAGGAAGGAGAGCAGGCGTGTGTGTACATGAGCAAGAGAGGAGCAGGTTTGTGTGCAACATCCACCCACAACCCCCTACTAATCCACAACAATCTCGGGACATCTGGAAATAAAAAGTTCCCACATATGGATAGAGTAGCATTTTTTAGCCTCCTCAAGCAGAAGAGAGGATTGCCAAGGAGATAAAAAATGGTGACAAAACATTTATCAGATACATCAGAGAAAAGTCCATAGTGGTATTGTGAAATTGAAAGGTGGAAATGATCAATGTGTGGAGAGAGATGAAGAAATGGCAGAAATATTAAACGAATACTTCAGCTCTGTGTTCACTAAAGAAGACCCTGGAGAAGGACCATCTCTACACAACAAGAAACTGGAAGGAAGTGGAATAGATGAAAATCCTTTTACAGTAGAAAATGTATGGGAAGAGCTAAAGAATCTGAAAGTGGACAAAGCCATGGGGCCTGATGAGGTTCATCCCAGGATACTGAGGGAGCTCAGAGATGAGCTGGCGGGTCCGCTGTGTGACCTGTTCAATAGATCCCTAGAAACGGGAGTGGGGCCGAGTGATTGGAGAAGAGCGGTGGTGGTCCCGCTTCACAAGAGTGGGAGCAGAGAGGAGGCTGGTAACTACAGACCAGTTAGCCTCACTTCAGTGGTGGGAAAAGTAATGGAGTCACTGTTGAAAGGAGAATAGTGAACTATCTACAGTCCGGAGAATTGCTGGACCAGAGGCAGCATGGATTCACCAGGGGAAGATCCTGTCAGACAAATCTGATTGACTTTTTTGACTGGGTAAACAAGGAATTGGATCGAGGAAGAGCGCTCGATGTCATCTACTTGGATTTCAGCAAAGCTTTTGTTACGGTCCCGCGCAGGAGACTGGTGAATAAAATGAGAAGCTTAGGAGTGAGTGCTGAGGTGGTGACCTGGATTGCAAACTGGTTGACGGACAGAAGACAATGCGTATGGTAAATGGAACTTTCTCTGAAGAGAGAGCGGTTTTAAGTGGTGTACCGCAAGGATCGGTGTTGGGACCGGTCCTGTTCAATATCTTTGTGAGCGACATTGCGGACGGGATAGAAGGTAAGGTTTGTCTTTTTGCGGATGACACTAAGATCTGCAACAGAGTGGACACGTCGGAAGGAGTGGAGAGAATGAGACGGGATTTAAGGAAACTGGAAGAGTGGTCGAAGATATGGCAGCTGAGATTCAATGCCAAGAAGTGCAAAGTCATGCATATGGGGAGTGGAAATCCGAATGAACTGTATTCGATGGGGGGGGAAAGGCTGATGTGCACGGAGCAGGAGAGAGACCTTGGGGTGATAGTGTCTAATGATATGAAGTCTGCGAAACAATGCGACAAGGCGATAGCAAAAGCCAGAAGAATGCTGGGCTGCATAGAGAGAGGAATATCGAGTAAGAAAAGGGAAGTGATTATCCCCTTGTACAGGTCCTTGATGAGGCCTCAGCTGGAGTACTGTGTTCAGTTCTGGAGACCGTATCTACAAAGACAAGATGGAAGCGGTACAGAGAAGGGCGACCAGGAAGGTGGAGGGTCTTCATCGGATGACATACAAGGAGAGATTGAAGAATCTAAATATGTACTCCCTGGAGGAAAGGAGGAGCAGGGGTGACATGATTCAGACTTTCAGATACTTGAAAAACTTTAACAATTCTAAGACAACGACAAACCTTTTCCATCAGAAAAAAATCAGCAGAACCAGAGGTCACGAGCTGAGGCTCCAGGGAGGAAGACTAAGAACCAATGTCAGGAAGTATTTCTTCACGGAAAGGGTGGTGGATGCCTGGAATGCCCTTCCGGAGGAAGTGGTGAAGTCTAAAACTGTGAAGGACTTCAAAGGGGCGTGGGATAAACACTGTGGGTCCATCAAGTCTAGAGGGCGTGAATAAAGAGGAGGCAGCAAAACACTGCATGGAGCGGCAGTAGCCACAGAGGCATTCAAACACTGCACGGAGCGGCAGTAGCCACAGAGGCATTCACGGAGCGGGATGCCGGTGGTTGGTGTTCCACCTTCACGGAGCGGAAGGATGGAGGGCTGCTATCTCCAAAAAAACCCAAAAACAACAAAAAAAACAAACAAAAAAAAAACAGGGGTCCCCTAATTGAGCTGGATGTTCACTTGGATGCAGATCCGGCGCTGCTCTTTACATTGGTGGTGGGGTGGAGGGGAATTAGAGCTGGAGGGTACTGGAAGCCAATAGTAACAGGTGGGAGAGAGAAAAAGGGAAATAAAAAAAATGGATAAAGTGCGTAGCTTGCTGGGCAGACTGGATGGGCCGTTTGGTCTTCTTCTGCCGTCATTTCTATGTTTCTATGTTTTAATTATTAGATGTTTTATTTGTCAGCTGTTTTGAAATATTCTTTTTATTAGTATAGTTTTATTTCTTGATTTTATTTGATGTTTTAAGAGGCTTGGTGATGTTTTACTTTTTCCATTGTTGCACTGCATAAAGATTCTGACTTGCTGCAGCTTCCAGCTCAGTTTTTGTTTCCACGCTTCTATTTTTCCTCTATGCTCTCTCTATTCAGTATTTGGTGAGGGTCTGTCTGTGCTCTGCACATATAATGCAGGTGAGGTATTTGCTAGTGTATAGTTTATCTGTAGGGATCTACAGTAGCCTGGTTTGTCCTGTTTTCCTAATAGCAGGTGTATTAGTGTTTAGGGCCTGGTGTAATAGTTCCATTGCTGTCTGTTCACAGGTAGGGTTGTTACTGTTTGAATGCTGGTGGTTTACTATATTGTAATTACAATTCAAGTTACTCATGGCTTTCTGAGGGCCAAGCCCACACCCAACATGCGTTACGATAGGCCTAATACTATGTAGGATCCAAGTGTTTTTTGCAGGGTTTTCTGCTTGGCACCACAGCAGAGCAAGTAAGTATACTATATATGGTGTAGATGATATTTTTACCTTAGAAGGCTACTTTGAATGTCCTTTTTCATGTAAAATCTGTTATAATTGCATAATTTGTGTGTGTATGGTGTCAGGGTGATACCAGGTGGGTTGCAAGGCTTTAAGGCTCACCCAGAGCACCTAATACCCTTGCACCAGGCCTTGGGGCTTACTTCCTAGAAGCTCTTTAAAACCTGTATGGGTGTCCCTGCAAACTAATGCACAGCCTCAGCTGACTGCCTGTGTTTCAGTGCAGCAGCAGCAGCAGAGGATTGTTCACTTCTGCCATGATTTCCCTGGAGGTGGTGAGAATGGCTCATAGAGAACCCCTGCTGAAGGGTCCCAGCCTGCGGATGTGGCATCAGACTGAAGGCTCCAGATGTCACAGCAGAATAGAAGTTTAGCCCTTGGCAGCTGTTGGTGTGGAGCATAAGTGAGGGTCTGGCAGCTTCACCTGAGCATGAGACAGCAGCCTGAGCAGTGCAGAATGCATAATCAGGGAGCCAGGTGCCTGATGCATGACCCTAGGGTTGCTCCTCGGTCTCTGATAGTTCTCCTCATCATAACTGGAGCCTAAAGGGAGATGGAAATGCAGAAATGTTCATTTACTAATTTGACTGAGAAGCTATCAAAGACAACATCTAATGCTGTTTCTCAATACAACATGATAAATTCATTCCATAATTAAAGGAAAAAAGTCTCCTTTCATGAAAGAGGATAAATTATAGATGTCAAAAATATGTGTTTTTTATAGCAAAAATGTGATTTAAATAAAGTGGACACATTCAGGTGTGAGATGACTGGAATATGTCTCCCTCCCAGACTCTGATCCTCTCAGGTCATGAGCAGGCAGAGAAACTTAGGAAACAGCTGAGCTGAGAGGGGACATGGAATGGGCACTGTTCTCTTACTGCTACAGATGAGGGAACAGATGTGGGAGGGGGCACTGCTTTCTTACTGCTACAGATGAGGGAACAGATGTGGGAGGGGGCACTGCTCTCTTACTGCTACAGATGAGGGAACAGATGTGGGAGGGGGCACTGCTCTCTTACTGCTACAGATGAGGGAACAGATGTGGGAGGGGGCACTGCTCTCTTACTGCTACAGATGAGGGAACAGATGTGGGAGGGGGCACTGCTCTCTTACTGCTACAGATGAGGGAACAGAGGTTCTGGATTATCTGAGCTGAGAGGAGATGTGGGATGGGGCACTGCTCCATTACTGCTACAGATGAGGGAACAGAGGTTCTGGATTATCTGAGCTGAGAGGAGATGTGGGATGGGGCACTGCTCCATTACTGCTACAGATGAGGGAACAGAGGTTCTGGATTATCTGAGCTGAGAGGAGATGTGGGATGGGGCACTGCTCCATTACTGCTACAGATGAGGGAACAGAGGTTCTGGATTATCTGAGCTGAGAGGAGATGTGGGATGGGGCACTGCTCCATTACTGCTACAGATGAGGGAACAGAGGTTCTGGATTATCTGAGCTGAGAGGAGATGTGGGATGGGGCACTGCTCCATTACTGCTACAGATGAGGGAACAGAGGTTCTGGATTATCTGAGCTGAGAGGAGATGTGGGATGGGGCACTGCTCCATTACTGCTACAGATGAGGGAACAGAGGTTCTGGATTATCTGAGTTGAGAGGGGACGTGGGATTGGCACTGTTCTCTTACTGCTACAGATGAGGGAACAGATGTGGGAGGGGGCACTGCTCTCTTACTGCTACAGATGAGGGAACAGAGGTTCTGGATTATCTGAGCTGAGAGGAGATGTGGGATGGGGCACTGCTCCATTACTGCTACAGATGAGGGAACAGAGGTTCTGGATTATCTGAGTTGAGAGGGGACGTGGGATTGGCACTGTTCTCTTACTGCTACAGATGAGGGAACAGATGTGGGAGGGGGCACTGCTCTCTTACTGCTACAGATGAGGGAACAGAGGTTCTGGATTATCTGAGCTGAGAGGAGATGTGGGATGGGGCACTGTTCTCTAACTGCTACAGATGAGGGAACAGAGGTTCTGGATTATCTGAGCTGAGAGGAGATGTGGGATGGGGCCCTGCTCCATAACTGCTACAGATGAGGGAACAGAGGTTCTGGATTATCTGAGCTGAGAGGAGATGTGGGATGGGGCACTGTTCTCTAACTGCTACAGATGAGGGAACAGAGGTTCTGAATTATCTGAGCTGAGAGGAGATGTGGGATGGGGCACTGCTCCATAACTGCTACAGATGAGGGAACAGAGGTTCTGGATTATCTGAGCTGAGAGGGGATGGGGGATGCTCCATTACTGCTACAGATGAGGGAACAGAGATTCTGGATTATCTGATGGAGAGGGGATGTGGGAGGGGGCACTGCTCTCTTACTGCTACAGATGAGGGAACAGAGGTTCTGGATTATCTGAGCTGAGAGGGGATGTGGGATGGGCACTGTTCTCTTACTGCTACAGATGAGGGAACAGAGGTTCTGGATTATCTGAGCTGAGAGGAGATGTGGGATGGGGCACTGCTACAGATGAGGGAACAGAGGTTCTGGAATATCTGAGCTGAGAGGAGATGTGGGATGGGGCACTGCTCCATTACTGCTACAGATGAGGGAATAGAGGTTCTGGATTTATCTGAGTTGAGAGGGGACGTGGGATTGGCACTGTTCTCTTACTGCTACAGATGAGGGAACAGATGTGGGAGGGGGCACTGCTCTCTTACTGCTACAGATGAGGGAACAGAGGTTCTAGATTATCTGATCTGAGAGGGGACGTGGGATGGGGCACTGTTCTCTTACTGCTACAGATGAGGGAACAGAGATTCTGGATTATCTGATGGAGAGGGGATATGGGAGGGGGCACTGCTCTCTTACTGCTACAGATGAGGGAACACAGACTCTAGATTATCTGATCTGAGAGGGGACGTGGGATGGGGTACTGTTCTCTTACTGCTACAGATGAGGGAACAGCGGTTCTGGATTATCTGAGCTGAGAGGGGATGTGGGATGGGGCACTTATCTTACTGCTACAGATGAGGGAACAGAGGTTCTGGATAATCTGAGTTGAGAGGGGACGTGGGATGGGCACTGCTCTCTTACTGCTACAGATGAAGGAACAGAGGTTCTAGATTATCTGAGCTGAGAGGGGACGTGGGATGGGGCACTTTTCGTACAGCTACAGATGAGGGAACAGAGGTTCTGGATTATCTGAGCTGAGAGGGGATGTGGGATGGGGCACTGTTCTCTTTCTGCCATTGTCAGCAGAAAGCTTTAGATTTCTAGGTTGTACTGAAAAATGTCCCTAAATTTAGGTGATCAGCTCTTTTGAATATTGGCCTCAGAATGAACCAACAAGTTTTTCCATATTTCTCTTTGCAAATTCAGAATTCAGCTGTGTAGGATTTATGCTGTCTTTGGGATTTTAGTAACTTAAGAAATTATATTTCTTCATACTTATATTCACACTAAAAAGTATGGAGATTCCACTGTGGAGTGGATGTATTAATAGCATAGGTCTCGTTGTGACATAATCCCACTGTGTACACCGCCCAGACTGCTGGGGTGACGACTCAGCACTGTGCATGCATTACACCAGACATGTAAGTACCATCCTCTCTTCTCCCTCCTCCCCCCTTTTTTCTCATCTGCCTGTCTTGGATTTTTATTTTTAATGAATGCCTTGAGAGTCTGCCTCCTTCAGCTAAACCTTCACCCCTTTTTTGCCATCTTCCAGCTGTTGGCTTGTCCAGCTGCCCTCAGCCTGCCGTGCCCAGTAATGGCTTGAAGACTGGAGAGCGATACTTGGTTAATGACGTCGTTTCTTTTCAGTGTGAGCCGGGATATGTGCTCCAGGTACAGTCAGTACTTTATTCACACAACCCGCTTCTGTATTCCAGCTGTTTAATTGATCCCACGAGATAAAAAAGATTATAACAAAAAACCCTCTTGGAGAGAAAGTATAAAATAGATAATGAAAAACACATTTTTAGCCTAGCTAAATTGTTCTATAGTGCAGAAATGTGTTCATTTGAGAGAAGAAAAGCCACAAACATTGCCCTGTTTGTGGACATCTCACTGCAGACTCAGGCCTCCCTACAAATGGCATCTCTTTCTTAAAATTAATGAGGTCAATATTCAAACGGATTTGTCTGGCTAAGTTCAGAACTTAGCCGGACAAATCTGTGGCTTAAATATTTGCCCCCGCTGTGTGGATAATTTTTAGCTGTATAAATTGTGGGCTACAAAAGAGGATTCCTGGATGGGACCTAACCTTAGCCAGACAGTAGTAAATATCGGTGCTTTCTGGTTACATCTAGATATGGTAAAAGCAGGTCTAAATGTATCCGGGTTTATATGCAGGCCACGCTGAGAGCAGGTAAGACACTGCTGCACTCCCAGCTGGGATTTGGGGAGGGTATCTGGGGGCGGGGGGGTGAGTGCATGGGATCAAGCCTGAATGCCCACAAACATTTTTTTAAAATTTTCAGCCAGTTAACTGGCTCTAGTTGAATAGAGCTAGTTTAGGATAAAGTTATCTGGATAACTTCAGTCCTAACCGGTTATATTCAAACATAGCTGGTTAGGTTTAAAGTATATTCAGCAGGACATTTATCCCTCTGAATATCTGGGACAACTTATCTGGCTAACTGTAGCCAAATTACTTGTCCACTCACCGGCCTACTGAATAGGGACCTCAATATCTCTTGTCCCTTTCCATTCTGCAAAATACAAGTTAGGTTGTGTCGTCCTAGTTACTGGTCCTGGAAAGAACAAAAGATCCCCTACCTTACAAGGTGTCCCCTTAATTCTGTCTCTTTTTCTGCTTCCCACAGGGGAACTCTCACATTTCCTGTATGCCTGGGACCGTACGACGGTGGAACTACCCCCCTCCATTGTGCATTGGTACGTTCTGAGTTTCCACCACACGGCCCCTGTGCATCCTGTAAGGGCTGTGACTAAGGGGATCCAATCCCTTTAGTAGGGCAGTACAGAGAGGATTGAAAAAGCTCAGATATCCTATCCCTTTAAGGGAAATCTTAAAGGGGATGAAAGGAATGTTCTTCTTTTTAAATAATCTCCTATTGCTGGTATTCCAGGGAATAAACTGCTTGCTAATTCATTTTCATGTCAATATTGAAAGCCTTTGTGCACAAAAACCAAGCTTTGATTATTTCCCCCCTCCAAATACATAAAAAAGGGATTTCAATGGAAGCATTCTAGGATGGATCTTAAGTTTACCCATAGGCGCACATACCCAGCGGGCACATAAGTCCCGCTGAATATCTGGGACAAGGTACGTGCACAGCTTATCCCGGATAAATTTGCCACGACTCTGTCTTTACTGATCAGTCTTGTGCTTGACCAGCCCTTCTCTCCCACAGTCCCTGAACTTGCCAGAAAAAAGCAGCTCCAAACACTGCTGCACGTAGGGTTCCCTTCTGCTTTGTGACAGAGGAATGTTTTGAAGAACGAAACAGGGAAAAACAGCAACTGCAGGGGGTGTTCAGAGGAACTGGCATCACTCAGACCGAGGTGGCACATATAGAGGATGGGGGAGGGGGTAAGAGGTCAATACTACAGAACCAACCAAAGCAAAACCCCAAGCCAGCCCGATGGGACAAGGAAGCTGATTAAGAAATATGTTAAATGAGTAATATATTGCTCTGAAGATTGTTTAGAGAGTGAGACATTTTCTTCTGTGCCCCTGAAGCCGATACTCAGCTGAGGCAGTGCATGGAAGTAATGTGCTTATACAGCCACGATGCCAGCACGTTGCCCCCAGGGAGACAGCAGAGCTGTGGGACGCCTGTCTCCGTGATACTGGCCCCCTCTCCCCTCTGCAGCACCACAGCCTCCCACTGCTCAATCAGAAAAGCAGCTCCTCCAGGGAAGCCCCAGAAAGAAGGAGCGACTGGGAAGCTGTCAAGCACAGGCCAGCCTCAGAGAGAGAGAGAGAGAAAAAATTACAATAATTATAGCTGTTTTGTAAGGAAATACTTTGCTCTTAGCCAGAGTAAATGTTTAATATTAATATTCTCTGTTTTATCACTTCACGGAGGTGGTATTTATCCAGTTTTAGCCTCCCATCCTTAGAAGTTACTTAAGGCTCCTGCTGCTCTGCAGTGCTATGGTACTGTTTAATCACAGAGAAATTATGCAACACCGAATGGCTCTCAGTCACAGGGAAGAGATGCTGGTGGTGGGGATGACTGATGAGAGCCAGACACCAGTGCACCTTCTCTGGGCGCTGAAGGGCAGGACACACCGTCTCTCCCTGCTGCTTTGTAACCCCTGTAACCTCTCCTTCCAGCTCAATGTGGCGGGGTTGCTGAGGACATGGAAGGGGTAATTTTAAGCCCTGGATTCCCTGGGAACTATCCGAGCAACACGGACTGCACCTGGAGGATTCTGCTACCCGTGGGCTTTGGTAAGGCTGGCGGCTAATGACAAAGCAATCCACAGAATAAGCATCAGTTCATCATTTTAACATGTGCACAGCGCACACACAGGTTAGCCCAGATACCTTCCTCACTGGCAGGACTCTTACACCGACCCACCATCACTTGGATTGGCAAGGGAGCCAGAGTCTTGTGAATCATGACACAAAATTATACAGAAATATTCCAGTTGTGTGGCACGTCTCAGCCTTTGCTCAGCTTTTCAGTTCATAGGGACTGCAGGTACCATGCTCAGGGTTATTCGGAGGGTCTAGAGCTCATGTGATAAACTCACACTGTTTATCACATGAGCTAATACATGCACAGTCACTCCTGCGCCCATCCAGTCAAGCATGTTGTGTTTGTACAAAGGAAGCACGGGCGAGCATCATTCTCAGTAATGCTTTCTCTGACCATTATCCATCGTGCACTCTTCTGCATCTCCCTCCTTAATTACAGGTGCACACATCCAGTTCCTGAACTTCTCAACGGAGCCCAATCATGACTTCATTGAAATTCGCAATGGCGCCTACGATACCAGCAGCATGATTGGAAGGTTCAGCGGTGCGGAGATGCCGGGCTCTCTGCTGTCAACCTCGCATGAGACCACCATCTATTTCCACAGTGATCATTCCCAAAACAGGCCGGGGTTCAAACTGGAATACCAAGGTAAGCACAGCTCACCCTCCTCCTGGCATCTCTGCAGCCAGACAGAACTCATTCAGACAAGCAGAAAACTCCTACATCAGAGACCTGGGTCTTTTGAGAGAGGTCCGAATCGCACAGTTAATCATCTGTGCCAGAACATTTAGTCACCTCTTCCAGGAAAGCCTGGGCAAAGTTTCCTTGTGTGAAGAGGAGGTGTCTGGCACACAGCTTGAGAGTGAAAGCACGCTGCTAACATATCTGTACACATGAGAAATCTGTGCATGCAATTTGTGAGTCATATGTTCAGAGACATCACGTAATATCAGCTTATTGGCTACATCTGAACAAGTGAAGGGTAATTATCTTGCTTGGAACAAGAGAGTGCGTGATGGCAGAAGAGTCTGATCCTTGGTCTCCCTGCGCTGCCAGTCCTGAATAATTTGTTTGCTCTTTGTCTCTCTGCAGCCTATGAGCTGCAGGAGTGTCCTGACCCAGAGCCCTTTGCTAATGGTGTTGTGAGGGGAGCTGGGTACAACGTGGGCCAGTCCATTTCCTTTGAGTGTCTTCCTGGGTACCAGCTGATCGGCCATGCTGTGCTCACCTGTCAGCATGGCAGCAACAGGAACTGGGACCATCTCCCCCCCAGATGTGAAGGTAGGTGTGTGATCATCTGCAGGAAAGCAGCAGGCACTAGGAGGGGGAGGATGTGCTTTCAAGTGAAGTCACCCATGAGAGCTAGGAATGCGGAAGGCAATAAGGGAGCAAAATAGTGCACCAAGCTGCTGGCCAGGGCCAGAAGTAATAGAAAGTGGGACGTGATTGTGCTGTTGTGTGTCCAGTTCTGAATCCATTCCTCCAGAAGGATACAGACAACTTGGAGACGATCCGGACAAGGGCTACCAAAAGGGTCCTATGAGATGAGACTAAAGGCCGCCCTCGAGGAGAGACATTCAACTCAAGCACTCAAATCAAACCAAACCTGAATGGAACATATACTGGACTGAACCTTTAACTTCCTGACTTGGAACAGAACCTGATAGTAGTTGTAGTACTGCTATTTCACTTTATAACATGTTTTTCCAAAAATGCTCAAGGTGAGGCACAACAATCAAAACCAATAAAATTAATATAACAAAACAAAAACAATATAAATAAAAATATATGAAAATAATAAAAAGAAATGAACAAATAACAAGAATGACTATAAACCATCAATAAAATAAGAAATCCATAATTGCATAACAATTGAGATAAAAAAGGACATAAAATGAAGTTGTCTTTGAAAGGCCTTTTGTAACAGGCAGGTTGTTACAGACATGGAAACCCTTTTTCCTTTGGGAGAAGACAGAGATTGAGAAGTCACTAAGTGTGCAGCCTGGGCGGGCAGGCACTGTTAGGACCCGGTGCATTCCCTTTGCTTCTCTTTCCTCCTTTCCCCCGTTCCCTAACCCCCTAGCTACCCTTCCTCCCTTCCCCCCTCTCCACCCTGACCCCTAAACCCATCCCTAACTAACCTAATCTGTTTTTTTGGAACTTGCCAGTTCTCCTGAGCAGAAGTCACTTTTGCACGCCTGTCAGCTGCCGGAGCTCGCTTCACCGGATCGGCACCTAATGGCGCTGTCCCAGCCGGTCCTTATTAGAGCCCTGGCTCTTCCGCGTGTAGCAGGAGATACACGGCTCGGCCACACGCATATCTCCCAGTGTGTGGGTGCAATGGGAAATACCTTCTATACCTGAATGTGTGATGAGAGGGGGGAACGTGTAGTAGGGCAATCCGAGTCTCCTGCCTTTCCGCTGAAGTCTCCCCTTTTTATCTGCAGCCTTAGGATTTGCCAGCAATGTTTCCAGTCTGCATTTGGTTTGATTTATGGTAAACGTCTTCCTCCTTCCTCCTAGTTCTCTTTGCATTACTGCCCCGCCCCTCCTCTGTCTCCTCCTACCCTTTTCTCTTCCCTCCCTCCCCTTGATGATCTTATTTCTCTGTTAATACAACTCAGATATGGTAAGCGAGGTTCTGATAATCTCATTTATTAACAGTGGCAGCTGATTTTTACTGGGACGGGTGGTAGGAACCAAAACTGAAGCACATCTGGTTCAGATCCAGAGAGAAAAGATGAGCAGAAAGTTGGGATAGGACTCTGGAGACTGGGTGACCTGGCAGGTCCACATCTGTCTTACTATGTTATTTGCTTCTTGGTAAAACCGTATCTGTTTTTCTTGTCTCTTTTCTTTGTGTTGACTTCTGGCCTTATGACTGTACACAGTCCCTTGTGGAGGAAATATCACATCTGCTAATGACACCATCTACTCCCCTGGCTTTCCCAACCAATACCCCGGTTCCCAGGACTGTATTTGGCTGCTTACTGTGCCCCTGGGACATGGGATCCAGCTCAACTTCAGCCTGCTGCAGACGGAGCCGTACAATGACTTTATTACAATCTGGTAAGAACTCCCCAGCATGCAATAATGCCTTCCGGGTGCCAGGCTCCCCAGGATGCTCTCACTGTGATCAGGACAGGATTAGGAGACACGCTCTCACTGCGACCAGGACGGGATTAGGAGACATGCTCTCACTGCGATCAGGGCGGGATTAGGAGACATGCTCTCACTGCGACCAGGACAGGATTAGGAGACTTGCTCTCACTGTGATCAGGATAGGATTAGGAGACATGCTCTCACTGTGATCAGGATAGGATTAGGAGACTTGCTCTCACTGTGATCAGGATAGGATTAGGAGACATGCTCTCACTGTGATCAGGATAGGATTAGGAGACATGTTCTCACTGCAACCAGGACAGGATTAGGAGACATGCTCTCACTGTGATCAGGACAGGATTAGGAGACTTGCTCTCACTGTGATCAGGATAGGATTAGGAGACATGTTCTCACTGCAACCAGGACAGGATTAGGAGACATGCTCTCACTGTGATCAGGACAGGATTAGGAGACATGCTCTCACTGTGATCAGGATAGGATTAGGAGACATGTTCTCACTGCAACCAGGACAGGATTAGGAGATGCTCTCACTGTGATCAGGACAGGATTAGGAGACATGCTCTCACTGTGATCAGGACAGGATTAGGAGACTTGCTCTCACTGTGATCAGGATAGGATTAGGAGACATGCTCTCACTGTGATCAGGATAGGATTAGGAGACATGTTCTCACTGCAACCAGGACAGGATTAGGAGACATGCTCTCACTGTGATCAGGATAGGATTAGGAGACATGCTCTCACTGTGATCAGGATAGGATTAGGAGACATGCTCTCACTGCGATCAGGATAGGATTAGGAGACATGCTCTTGTGATCAGGATGGGATTAGGAGACATGCTCTCACTGTGATCAGGACGGGACAGGATTAGGAGACATGCTCTTGTTGCGATCAGGACGGGATTAGGAGACTTGCTTTCACTGCAATCAGGACAGGATTAGGAGACATGCTCTCACTGTGATCAGGATGGGATTAGGAGACACGCTCTCACTGCGATCAGGATGGGATTAGGAGACAAGCTCTTATTGCGATCAGGACATGACAGGATTAGGAGACATGCTCTTGTTGTGATCAGGATGGGATTAGGAGACATGCTCTCACTGTGATCAGGACGGGACAGGATTAGGAGACACGCTCTTGTTGCGATCAGGACGGGGTTAGGAGACATGCTCTCACTGTGATCAGGATAGGATTAGGAGACATGTTCTCACTGCAACCAGGACAGGATTAGGAGACATGCTCTCACTGTGATCAGGATAGGATTAGGAGACATGCTCTCACTGTGATCAGGATAGGATTAGGAGACATGCTCTCACTGCGATCAGGATAGGATTAGGAGACATGCTCTTGTGATCAGGATGGGATTAGGAGACATGCTCTCACTGTGATCAGGACGGGACAGGATTAGGAGACATGCTCTTGTTGCGATCAGGACGGGGTTAGGAGACACGCTCTTGTTGCGATCAGGACGGGATTAGGAGACTTGCTCTCACTGCAATCAGGACAGGATTAGGAGACATGCTCTCACTGTGATCAGGATGGGATTAGGAGACACGCTCTCACTGCGATCAGGACGGGATTAGGAGACAAGCTCTTATTGCGATCAGGACATGACAGGATTAGGAGACATGCTCTTGTTGTGATCAGGATGGGATTAGGAGACATGCTCTCACTGTGATCAGGACGGGACAGGATTAGGAGACACGCTCTTGTTGCGATCAGGACGGGGTTAGGAGACATGCTCTCACTGCGATCAGGACAGGATTAGGAGACATGCTCTTGTTGTGATCAGGATGGGATTAGGAGACATGCTCTCACTGTGATCAGGACGGGACAGGATTAGGAGACATGCTCTTGTTGCGATCAGGACGGGGTTAGGAGACACGCTCTTGTTGCGATCAGGACGGGGTTAGGAGACATGCAGTCACTGTAATCAGGACAGTACATACTCTTGCTGCTGTAAGGACAAGATGATGAGCAGAGACATGCTTTCACAACAATAAGTATGGTACTTCAGAGAATGGTGTGTCTGAGAACATCAGGAATAGTGATGCTGTATTTAAATCTCTGAGCATGCTGTTACAAGAGTTAAGGCAATGGCGCTCTATCACAGTTAAGCCTGTTGGGTATCACACGGCAAACTTTATGTAAGCGGCACAAAATACATCTTTAGCTGAAGTGTTATTACATCTGGGGGTATCTGGTTCTCTTAGCATGAGAATGCACTCATGTGAAGCTGGCTCATGCTTGTGTCTCTGGGTGACTTGTGTCCTAGGGATGGCCCTCAGCAGACTGCCCCACAGCTGGGTGTTTTCACGGGCAGCTCCAGCATGAAAACAGCCCAGAGCTCCTCCAACCAGGTCCTGCTCAAGTTCCACAGTGATGCAGCCAACGGGGGCCTTTTTGCCATCTACTTCTATGGTAAGTTCTGCAAAGCATGTGAGCTGAGAGGGGGCATAGGGTGAACCAAAACTGGGCAATACTGGCCCTGATTCAGAGAGGAGGAGCCTCTCACTAGCTCCAGTACTGTTAACAGGCAGAGTTTAGACGCAGGGCTATGCGGTTTTAAGCAAAGCATGAAAGAATGCTTTCTCTCTCTTTTCAGGTCACCTGCTTTTTTTTCTGTAGTTCTGCAATGTCTGCTATTGGGATAAAGTACACAGATACTTTCTTCTCCTAGCTTTCTTACAAAATCAGTGCAGATGACATTTTGTTTCTGCAGTGTAAACGTCTTATTTAGAAGCATTTGCTGCTTACTTATAAAGCCAAATCAAGAGACCATAAAAGAAAATAATTCAGACAAATAGATGGCAGAACTTCCCTTATTACAATGATCACATCTTCAGATATAGTGCCTAATGTCCATAGAGTCCAATGGCATCTCCCTCCTAACCACATCATTCATCTCATAGACTCCAATGCTGTCTCCCTCCTAACCACATCATTCACCCCATACACGCCAATGCTGTCTCCCTCCTAACCACATCATTCACCCCATAGACTCCAATGCTGTCTCCCTCCTAACCACATCATTCACCCCATAGACTCCAATGGTATCTCCCTCCTAACCACATCATTCACCCCATAGACTCCAATGGTGTCTCCCTCCTAACCACATCATTCACCCCATACACGCCAATGCTGTCTCCCTCCTAACCACATCATTCACCCCATAGACTCCAATGCTGTCTCCCTCCTAACCACATCATTCACCCCATAGACTCCAATGCTGTCTCCCTCCTAACCACATCATTCACCCCATAGACTCCAATGGTATCTCCCTCCTAACCATATCATTCACCCCACACACGCCAATGCTGTCTCCCTCCTACCCACATCATTCACCCCTTAGACTCCAATGGCATTTCTCTCCTAACCACGTTATTCACCCCATAGACTCTAATGGCATCTCCCTCCTAACCATGTCATTTACCCCATAGACTCCAATGGGATCTCCCTCCTAACCACATCACTCATCCCATAGACTCCAATGGGATCTCCCTCCTAACCACATCACTCACCCCATAAACTCCAATGGCATCTCCCTCCTAACCACATCATTCACCCAATAGACTCCAATGATATCACCCTCCTAACCACATCATTCACCCCATACACTCCAATGCTGTCCCCCTCCTAACCATATCTTCACCCCGTAGACTCCAATGCTGACTCCCTCCTAACCACATCATTCACCCCATAGATTCCAATGGGATCTCCCTCCTAACCATGTCACTCACCTTCGTAGACTCCAATGGGATCTCCCTCCTAACCATGTCACTCACCTTCGTAGACTCCAATGGCATTTCCCTCCTACTCATGTCACTCACCTTCATATACTCCAATGGGATCTCCCTCCTAACCATGTCACTCACCTTCATAGACTCCAATGGGATCTCCCTCCTAACCATGTCACTCACCTTCGTAGACTCCAATGGCATTTCCCTCCTAACCACATCATTCACCTCATAGACTCAATGATATCTCACTACTACCCACTTCATTCTTTTCCAGTGGCATCTCCCTCCTAATCTTGTCACTCACCTTCATAAATGCCAAAGGCATCCAGTAAATGTTATGATTATGGAAAGTTAAAAAGATTTGCCTGGTGACTCAATAGATGGATGGAAAGAAAAGGACAGGGTAAATGCTTTTCCTTTCATCTGTAACTAAATTTGCACTTTCCCACTCCCTGAGAATAAGGAGGCAGTTTTGATACTGCTCATAGTGCATGTGCTGGAAAGTTTGCAATGAGATTTGAAAATTAAATCTTCATACATACTTTCATTCCCTGGCCTAACTCCGCTCACTTTTTTATGTGGGTAAAAATGGAGTTCAATAAGCAAACTGTGTTAATTTTTTGTATTTATTATGATTTATTAACTACCTTTTTGAAAGTAAACTTTCACCCAAAGTGATGTATAGTGTTGTTATCATGGGGTTACAATCTACTGGTGAACTGTGAAAAAATACTAGCAGGAGCCTCCCCTCTATCATATTCATAAACTATTAAGGAGGCAACATCAATCAGCGACCATTTAATCCCTTCTTCATGAACACGGCATCAGAAATCCTGAATTCTTTATGAATATGTTACAATCTACTGGTCATGTCATCTCTCATGTTTGGTGAACAAAAAGTTAACCCATTGTGTCCCAAAATGTTTAAGAAGCTACCTCTAAATAGGACACTGGGACATAATGGGTTAATACTAGCATTGGTACAGACAGATTATATAGGACTGATACACATATCTGAAGACATTGGTAAAAGTAAATAGTGCATTTGTACAGCTGAATTTACAGATTATGCACAACATAACATGGGTATAAACAGAATCAGTTGATGTCAGTCAGGGAGAAAGCATGACAGGGTGGGTGCAGTGATGCAGTGCAGTAAGTCACTCTTACTGCTTGGCTAAAAAGCAAACGTTTTGCCTGCTTCCTGAAAAGGAAGTAGTTTTCATTTTTATTTATTTTATTTATTTATTTAAGGTTTTTATATACCGGCAATCATGAGGACATATCTTGCTGGTTTACATGAAACGGGGTGCATTAAATACATCAAACTAAAACTGTGGTGATCGAAGGAAACAGTTACAATTAACAAGGGTCACAGAACTTGGAGAAGAAGGAAGAGATAGGAAAGAATAACTGGTTAGACATTTTGGCATATCATTTCTGGTAGTGAGTTCCAAAAGGAGAGGGCTATTCCTGAAAAGGCTGTTTGTCGAATGTTAGAGCACTTTATTTCCTTTGGTGAATGTGTAACTATGGAAGCTCCTTGAGATGACCTTAGGGATCTGATCAGTTTCCTCTTCCTTTTAGTCTGGGACTTTACCTTTAAGGCTTTGAATGTGAGGCATATGATTTTAAATTTGACCCTGTAAGGTGCTGGGAGCCAGTGAATGACTGTAATGTGTTTGCATGGTTTGCGACCTTCTAGTCGGTGCACGGTGGTGCTCTGGTTTAGCTGAAGTCAGTGAATACTTTTAGTTGTCAGGCTCTTATATAGTGTGTTGCAATAGTCTGGCATGGATAACTGTGATCAGGCTCAGCTTCTGAATGTATGGAGTTTGGTAGTCCTGTAAATAGAGGTAGTTTTCAGAGGTTGTTTGGCTGAGGGGTAACATGGATGGTGCGGAGTCCAGTAGTACCCCTAGGCTACGTACTTGTGATTTTAAAGGGCGTTCATGCTTCTCAAAAGGGATTTTTATGTTGGAGATTTGGCCATTGGAGTGCGTTCATAGTCTTTCTATAAGTAAACAATATACTACTTCTCAGTGATTGACAGGCATCATGAAGTTGATGCAAAGGCTTTTTGAAAGAGCCATGTCTTTAGATTTTTCTTGAATGTTTGAGTCGTGGGTTCCATTCTTAGGGCAGGACCTGCCAATGATAGTGCGTGCTCTCTTACTGTATTCAGGTGCACCAATTTCGGAGAGGGGATTGGAAGAAGCCCAGTATTTGTGGAGTGTAGGTTCTTTTGGGGGATATGAAAATGTAATGCAGCATTCAGCCAGTCAATCTTATCATTGTAAAGTGTTTTATGAATGAGAGTTAAAGCTTTGTATTGAATTCTATAAGAAATAGGTAGCCAGTGTAGCTCTTTAAGGATTGGTGTAATATGATCTGATCTTTTACTGTTTATAAGTGTTTTAGCTGCTGCATTCTGTAATAGCTGCATTGGTCTTAGAATGGCTGCTGGGAGGCCCAAAAGAACAGCGTTGCAGTAATCTAGTTTTGAGAAAAGTAGTGCCTGAAGCACTGTTCTATAATCTTGAGTATATATAAGCCGTTTGAGTTTTTTTAAGACCTGGAGTTTGTAGAATCCAACTTTTATCAAGATATTAATGTATTTCTTAAAGTTTAGCTCACTATCTAGGAAGACTCCTAGATCTTTTACTGTAAAGACTATTTGATTTTTATTTGGCATGATTTGAAGTCAGGGCTAAGTACTGATGTGAGTTTGTTTGGCTATATATAATATTTCGGTTTTGTTATGATTGAGTGAAAGGAACATTTGTGATAACAGCTGACTTATTGCTGATAGATAAGTATCCCAAAATTTTAGAGTATTCTCGGGGGTATCTTTTAGGGGGAACAGAATTTGAATGTCATCTGCATAGATGTAATAGATTAAGCCTAATCCTAAAGAGTGGCAGCATGTATATGTTGAAGAGAGTAGATAAGGATGAGCCTTGCAGAACGCCATGAGGTAGGGGTATCTGTTTAGATTCTGTTGAGTTTAGTCTTACCTTGTAAGATCTGTCTGATAAGTATGAGTTGAACTAGTTGATCGTGATGTCACATAGGTCAATTTCTCTTCATCTATTTAATAGTATTTTGTGGTTAATGGTGTCGAAAGCAGCGGAGATGTCAAGCAAGATCAGTAGATAGGAGCAACTGCTGTCAAGTCCTCTAAGGACTGTATCGGAGAGGGAGAGTGGTAACTTTTCTGTGCTAAAGAACTTCCTGAAGCCATGTTTGCCAGGAATAATATACTATGGTTTTCTAGATGCTTGGAAAGTTGTCGATTAACAACTTTTTCTAGAATTTTGGCTATAAAGGGAAGATTAGAAATTGGCCTGAAATTTGCAAGATCAGATTCATCTAATTGTGGTTATTTAAGGATTGGCTTAATGACGGCACATTTTAGGTTATCTGGGAAAATACCTTGTCCTAGTAATAAGTTGACTATGTCTGCTATGGGTCTGGCAATGATGTTAGAGACTTGTTTCAGGATTTTTATTGGAATGGGATTGAGGGGATGTGAAGCAGGATTTATTTTTCGGATAAACACTTCAACTTCAGATGACGCTACGTTCTCAAATTGTGCCCACGTGGCATCAGGTATGCTTGATAATTTTATAGTTTCCTCGTTCACGTTAGAATTCTTTACGATTAACTTTGATAATTTGCCACTGAAGAATTGGGCTAATTCTTTGCAAGTTTTCATTTGATTAACAATTATAGGTGAGTTTTGACTTGGTTGAGTAAGGTCTTTGACATATGCAAATAGAGTTCTAAGATTAAATTAATAGTCATGTATTTTCTTTGTGTAGAATTCTCGCTTGGCTTTCTTGATGTCTCTTCTGTATATATATAGGATGGTTCTGAATTTGTCTTTTAGGTAAGGAATTGGGTTTCTCCTCCATTTTTTTTCAGCCTGTCTTAATATGCATTTGATTTTTTTCAGTTCTGGGGTATACCATGGAGCTTTATATTTGGTGGATGGCTTAATTTCTTTCCTGATAACTGGGCATTTAATCCTTGCTACTTCTGAGTTGATGGTGATCCAGGAGTTTACGGCGGAGTTTGCGTTATTCTTATTTAAGGATTTCAAGGTATCCGGTAATATTTCAGTTAAATCTTCGCTGGTACACGGTTTATTAAATTCAATGTATTTATTGAGATTAGCTCCATGTGGGGGTTTTCCAGACGTAACTTGGTTTGTATATGATCTGACCAGGGAATTGTGGATACTGTGGGTGGGTCATTGTTTGAAATTTTTTCATTAATAAATATTAGGTCGAGTGTGTGACCTGACCTCTGGGTGAAGGTTTTTATTATTTGTCTAACACGATCGCTCTCATGGTATCCAAGAGGAGTTCGCAGGTGGTTGAGAGTGGTATTTTATCAACGTGTAGGTTAAAATCATCCAGGATGATTGCAGGGATATCCATGTTAACGTTATTTATAATGGTTTCAATTAGTGGAGACATATTGGGGCAGATTTTAAAACATACGTGCACGGTGTACATTTGTGCGTGCAACCCGGGGCGCACAAATGTACGCCCAATTTTATAACATGCGCGTGCAGCCGCATGTTATAAAATCAGGGGTTGGCGCGTGCAAGGTGCACAATTGTGCACCTTGCATGCATCAAGCCGCGCTGCCTTCCTCCGTTCCCTACCCCCCACCCCACATTCCCTTTCCAAATGGCCGCTGTACCTGGAGGCACCGGCCCCGCCCCCGGACCACCTCACCCATGCCCCACCCCTTTTTTCAAGCCCTGGGGCTTTACCCGTGCTGCCGGGCCTTTTGAAAATAGGGGTGAATCCTCCTGGATTTATATGCATAGGGCTTTAAAAATCTGCCCCATTGTGTTCAAGAAGTCCTGGTGGAGCATAGAGCAAGAGAATTTATAAGTTCTTTGATTTGAAAAAACCTATTTCGAAAGAAGGTGGTCGGCTAATAGGGTGAATTTTAAATTTGAATTTCTTTAAGGCCATGAATAATAAACCGCCTCCTTTTCTTTTCAGCCTGGGTAGGGAATAGACGTCGTAAATTGTTTTTGGTAATTGGTTGATTAGAGCAATGTCTAAGCTTTTGAGCCATGATTCAGTAACACAAAATAAATCCGGTCGATTATCTAATAAGAGGTCAGTATCAGTATCTGATGATGTCATTTAAGGTTCCGAGTACTGAGGGAGATGGCGGGTGCTAAGAAAGGAGGATGTATCTGTGCTAGGGCTCCTAATATTGTCGTGCAGGCAACAGCTGATAGGGGCAGCACAAAGGGGCACATCAAGGGGCAGGCCCCTTTGGTCGCGCTGCTTCGGTTCACGACGCCCGGCGCGCAGCACTTGCACTTATGGACCCCTCGGCGCCCTGGATGAGGTCACCAGAGGCGGGCCTCTCGGTCGAGGGGGGAAAAGTGTAGGGTGACGATCAGAGGGCCGTCGGTGGGTCTCGGTTGGCTCTCGACCCTGGCAGGTCCGCGCCGGCAGCGCAGAGCAATTGGTGCAGGCGATGGCGAGGCAGGAATGATGAGGCAGGCCTGTGCTTATGGACCCCTCGGCGCCCTGGATGAGGTCACCAGAGGCTGGTCTCTCGGCCGAGGGGGGAACAGTGTAGGGCAACAATCAGAGGGCCGTCGGTGGGTCCCGGTTGGCTCTCGACCCTGGCAGGTTCGCGCTGTCAGCGCAGAATGATCGGTGCAGGCGTCGGCGAGGCAGGAAGATATTATAGATATTATGGGAGGTCTGTAGGTCAGAAGGAACCCCAATGGCTTATCATATCATGGCTGTGCTAATAGACATTCTGCTTGGGTACTTGGCATAGTTTGCTTCTTGGTACAGGATTGCCATCCCTCTGCTGCATCTCCCTGGCCTAAACTGGTATTCTACGGAGAAGTCAGAAGGGCATAACTCATATAATGGGACTCTTCTGGTCTCATCTAACTATGTTTCAGTTACCCCTAGAATATCTAGGTAGTGTTCGCTGATAATGTTATGAATTGTGGAGAATTATTTATTTTCTGATTGGGCATTCAGCAGGTCTGCGCTCCCACATGGTGGCCTGGTCATGGTGGATTTGTGGTCTTGCAGGAGTTAACAGGGAGTAGTATGACCTCCTTATCAGTGGTCCTCTTTGAAGCTGGAGAATACTGTGGTTCCCTCTCCCCTATACCACTGGGATTTCAAGTTTTATGCAAGCAAACGTGTGTTTACCCTCATAAAAATGTTTGATTATTTCCCCCAAGCTTCCCAAACACCTCTCTGAATGCCACATATTATAAAGTCAAAAGTATGCCTGCAGAGCTTCAAAGCCATGGAATATTAGTGAGGGAGGATGGGCCAATGCTGACATCAAAGCATTCTGGGGTTTGTAGTTCAGTGAGAAGGGCAGGCCTATAACTCATGAAATCTTTTCGTACAGGAGCTATGAAACCTAGAAACAGGCCTGGGTCAGCATGTCTTATTGCTGTAATTACTTCCTGGCCTAAGTGTGGGTGGAGAAGAGCTGCAGCCATGTAAGAGGAATGGATTTTAGTCCAGTGACAATCTCTTAGCGAGGGGTGCTCTGCATACAATATGATGTAAGTTTCCAAACAAAGGAATTTCCTGCATTTACCAACGTTTGTATTTTTCTTTGCAGCTTACCAGCTCAGCAAATGCCAGCCTCCTACGAGTGTCCCCAATGCAGAGATTCTTACAGGAAATGAAGATTTTAAAATAGGTATCTCGCTTGTGTGTGCTAGAAAGTGTTTCCATATCACAGGACAATATAACAATACAAAATACATTTTATTTCCAAAGCTTTACAATACTACAAAATACAGATTCTCATAAAAAGGAATAAACCACCTCAAACCTAGTCCTAATATCAATCATACCATTACTCACACAAAACACCTAAAAACCTATTCTTGTATTCATTAACTTGAATTCTCGTGAATCCCCGGCATTTCACGCTAAGAAAAGGTTCTTCCAGGGGTTTATCTGGTTTTAACAATCTTATACGTATCAAACAGTATAAATATATTCACATTGAAGGTAATATCACTGGAGGTCTATAAATAGTAAACATATAAAATAAAATATTATTATATAATATCTTTAAAGTACAGGTTAAATTACCATCTTAATCTTCATATTGGTAAGTTATACCAATCAAAACGCCAACTCCAGTCATCGATATACAGCAGTAATTCACAGCGATCACAAGGATCATCTTATAAGATCCTATAATTGGGGGCTTTTATCCTTTGTACAAATGATCTGTGAACAAAACCATTTATTGTAAATACATTTTTATTTCCTATACAAAACCTTATACATGCCTACAAAATCCCTAACAATATCAGAAAAGCTGAAAAACTTACCCATTCAAGACTCTAACAGCATTTGGTAACACGCCACCAAATGCACCATTTCCAAGGAGTCACATGTACCGCGGATACCCAATAGGTGTCTTATATGCAAAGCTACGTCACAAATGTAAACAACATGGGGCATAAACCCGTGATTGTTAGCTGTACAGATAATCAAAAACAATGAACCCACTCTTATGTTGTCATTTAATCCACCAGGAAAGGTGGAACTTAGATTGAAAATCCACCGCTGTTCTGATCTCAATAAAACTTTAGCCACATTGCCCTCATAATAATTGCTTGCTAATACTTTGAATCACAAAAACGTAAATCTTCAACAGAATGTCCTAAATCAATCCAGTGTCGTACAAATGGGATTTCTATCTTAGCATTACTTATCCTACTGCAATGCTCAATTATTCAAGTGCAAATTTTTCTTTTACTTTTTCCCACATAATATAATTTACATGGACATTGGATAATGTAAATAACGGACATAGACTCACAAGCTGTAGATAATCTCAATATAAGAGGTTTGCCTGTAATAGTTTGTATGAAACTAGATATAGTTAGTGAGAGATGGCAAACCAAACAATGAGTGCATGGCTAATGACCCAAAGATTCTCCATTAGTGTATACTTAAAATATTCATGCCTCATTCAGAATATTACCTTTAATGTGAATATACTTATATCCTTCTGGGCAAAATTGTTCTGATATTTGTACAATTGTTAAAACCAGAAAAACTGCCTGAAGAATCTCTTTTTAGAGTGAAACAGGTCAGGGATTCAAGAGAATTCAAGTTAATGAAAACAACGATAGGTTTTTAGGTGTTTTGTGTGAGTAATGGTATGATTGATATTAGGACCAGGTTTGAGATGGTTTATTCCTTTTTTTGTGTAATTTTTATGAGAATTTGTACTTTATACTATTGTAAAGCTTTGGAAATAAAATTAATTAAAATTTGATAACAATTTTCTATTGTTATATTGTCTTTTGATACAGTTATTTTGATATAACAATTTTGGGTTTCAAGGTAGCATGGTCTCTCTGGGCATTTACTTCCAGCCGAATGTTCATTGGTGAGGCTCTGAAAGAGCTATTGCCGGTTCAGTCCTTGTTACAGACCTGTCAGGGTTCTACTATTACACTGGAGATGTTTGATGTATCCGCTGAAATAATCTTTCTGTTTCTTACTAGTAGAGAGCTTGTTTGCAACAGGGATAGTAAAACACATGGTCGGGAATGATTTTACTAGATGTTCTATCAGAAATTCAGATTTTCTGGGGGCTATTGGGTGGGTTTTATTTCATTTAATATTTATATACCACATATACCAAATTTACAAAGCAGATCAACAAATATAAAGTCCACTTCAAAATCTTGTTGGCAAGAAATGGTCTACTGTAACCAAAGACCCAGGATCCCAAGCTGCATATGAAAGACAACAGAAGCATGCCTAATGTACCAATTTTCACAGCAGAGGGACGCGCACAAGTTTGCTTAGAAAACGATTCCATCAGAAGTACCCCGACCTACTATTTGGGCACACACATTTTTTCCGAAATCTTACGCACATACTGCCAAATTTTATAAAGTATGTGAATAAGCCTAAAGTCCCCCAACTCTGCCCAGTTTATGTAATCTAATGGGTGAACATGACATGCGTGCATAAGTTTATCTGCACCTTACATGCCAAATGAAGAGCAGGACAGCTTGATTTTAGAGGCTCCCCATTTCTCTTTCCAGGTGATATTGTTAGATACCGGTGTCTTCCTGGCTTCACTCTGGTTGGAAGTGAAATCCTGGCGTGTAGGCTGGGAACTCACCTTCAGTTTGAAGGGCCACTCCCAACTTGTGAAGGTAATGGCATTATCACACGCGGCTACTAGGGTTGAGGGAGGCGAAGAATGGGTTAAATCTAGTTTCTCATCAGCGGGTGTGAGGCTGCAGGAAGTTCTAGATCAATCTCACAAGGTATTCTGAAGAGACAAGTCTTACAAAACTACAAGAAAACACTGGCAGCCTATCAGATCATTGCTTAGTAGATAGTTCTAAAAGAATGAGCAATGAACAAAATAGTTGGGGGTCCCTTCCTTTACCCAGATAACCTGAAGCTTAGACGTTCTTTGTGTATTGTCATGTCTTGTCTTGTATGTTTATGTTTGCTTATCTGTTTGAGAGGTGTTTATATTTTTATTGTAATCCACTCAGAAGGATAGAAATTGTATGATATGGAATATAAATGTTTTAAATAAATAAATAAATGTGAAGTTGACAGCCAGTCACCTCAGTTTTATAAACTTCAAAAGGCAGTTGGCATCCCCCAGAGGCTCTACGGATAAAAGGTTTGTCTCCACAACATCACCTCTATCTTCCTTAACTCTATAACCACTAAACTCCACCCACCCACTTCTGAAGAATCTAAGCGAGAAGCCTCTCCAGGGCCTGGATACTGTGCCTTTCAATCAAACAATATTAAGAACCCTGCTCAACTGCCAATCCTCTATCCCCTCTTAAACCCCCTTTCCTTGCGCCCAAGGAACCACTGTCCCAGTCCACATTTCAGTTTATGCCAACATTAATTCAAAGCTGCCATGTTACAGTTGAAATGCAGTAGTATACTCCATGGCGGGACTTAAAAGGAAGTGCATCAAAATTCCAGTCATGTTATTACTTAATAGACATTCTTTTGTAATGTTTTATTGTAGTTTCTTATATGAGGGCTCTTATCTGCACAATGCAGCAAAGCTGTGACATCAAACACAATAGCCATGTCAAACAACCACTCAATGCCTTAGAATAATCTGTATCTAAAGCCATATTGTAATAGAAGGAAATCAAGGCTTCCGTTTCCCTGGAATGAGTGGACTGTAAGAAATTCTTGTTTTACCCTCTTCCAGTTCAGTGTCCAACGAGCGAGCTGCTCACAGACTCCACAGGTGTAATCCGGAGCCAGAGCTTCCCTGGGAGTTACCCACAATTCCAGATTTGCTCTTGGCTCATACAGGTAGAAGCAGGCTACAATGTGTCCCTGAGCATCGAATACTTCCTGAGTGAAAAACAGTATGATGAGTTTGAAATATTTGACGGTAAGTTACAGTGTCTGTGGGTGGTACTGTGAAAAGCTGCAATGTGGACACTCTGACAATCCCCATGCTTATGATTCTCATAACATGGTCTCCAAACTGTGCTTCTCACATGGTCTGATTTTCAGGGTTTATTCTCTCTCAAAATAAGGCCAAAACCAATAATCATATCCACTGAAATTAAATTTAGGTTTCTGGGGTCAAATGTAAAGCTAAAAATAAGGCTTAAAGAATTCATGGAATGAGCAGTGAGAGATGTGACGCTTCCTCTTTTACGGTACCATATGTGGTGGAAGGGAGTTAAGTGCTATGTGACCCATCCTTCTCTTAGAGGAGCAGCAGACATATTTATTTAGTCATAGGAAGGGTAATTTTAAAGCCATTTCCTGGGTAAATTGCACTGCCACCCCTCAATCTGCTAACAGCACACACAGACGTCTGCAGTACTTGGATTCTTAGCTGGACTGAAGGGGGGCATTCCCAGGGTGGGGAGGGGAAATAATGCACAGAGATCTACACTCGCTGCTTCCCAGCAAGTTTTCGGCCTCAGAAATAGCAGGAGCAAATCCGCTGATACGCTGTATTTGTAGACAGCTTTCAGAGGGAAAGTACCCATTATGAAAACTTTGCAACTAGACAGGATATCTGGAAATTGCTCCTAAAGTTCCAGCAATCAGGTAGTTTTTATTGTAGGATTTACAAACAGTGCAAAGAGATTGAGAAGGCTGTGGTATAGGGGGAAAGAGGAGGCTAGTAAGAGGAGTAAGGGGGTGAAGAGAGAAGAAAGGGTTGCATGGGATATGCACTCACCAGGGAAGAAATGTATACACCATATACTCCTGCCAACCCTGACCGCTCCCCAAAAAGAACTGAGGAGGGGGTGAGTATGTAGCAGGCAAGTCCTGGAGGAATATATATACGGTGTTTAAAGACCTATATCTATACAGCTAGAGAGAGAGAATCCGTTTTGACCTCTGGATTTTCTTTTCATGCATCTGGAAAGGTACATCTGGCCAGAGTCCATTGCTGATAGCCTTGAGTGGGAACTACTCAGCTCCACTGACTGTAAGCAGCACTGGAAACAAGGTCTTCCTCCGTTGGTCATCTGACCATGTCTACAGTAGAAAGGGCTTCAGAGTACGTTATTCAGGTTAGTGAATGGCTGCAGCTGCCTGACAGATGCACACCAGCATGCCTGTGCTTAACTGCTTGTGTTGGGTATGTAAGGTGGAGGATCCACCCCAGAACCCCTGTAGACATAGCAGTGCTAATGATTCTCACTGGGAGCTGAAGCCTGTGGTGATCTTAATTCTTAAATAACATCTCATATTCCTATCCCATGGGAGGCTCAGCCAACCTCATGGTGCACCCCAACCGTTACCTACTGTAAATCCTCGCAATGTCTTATGTGCACTTTCTTTTTTGGATCTTTGGTTAATTTCTTAAGAATCTGTGGTTAAACCCTGAGTAAAATCTGATTCTGACCCCCCTGATTTCTCAGAGGGCAGTCCTGCCTGTAATTGATGAAACCCCTTGCAGTGTCACACAGTAACTTGTTGCACCTGTGTTTTCTCATCATGCCCTGATTTCCTGTTCCCGTGAAGCTCCCTACTGTAGCCTCCCGCCAGCCCCTCTGCATGGCTCAGTCCTGGGACAGACTAGCAATCAACCAGGGGGGATCATTCGATTTAGCTGCAACCCGGGCTATCGTCTGATTGGCCATAATTCTGCCACCTGTCTGAGAACCCCCCAGGGTTACTATGGCTGGAACACAGACTTGCCCCTGTGCCAAGGTAAGCAAAACGCACTTCCAGAGCTTTGCACCATTCTGTCTTATTTCATTTCTTTTTTGGGGGGCGGGGGGATTCTTCAGATATCTTCCTTTCAAGATGTTTTTCCTCTCTCCCTTTTCATCTTCCTCCTCCTCCCCAAGCCACCTTTCTGGTTGAGTCAGACTTTGCTTTCCTTGCTCCTTTCATCTCTCCCCCCCCCCCCCCCCCCCCCCCTTCCTGGTAATCTTTCTGTCTTGCGTCCTCAAGCCCTTGCTCTCCCCTGGGGTTGTATTCTGAGTGCTGTCGGTGGGCAGCCAGTGCCATTGTGTTTTATGTGGTTTTACACCTGGATGGATTATCATGCTGATAAAAACGAAAGAGGAGAACAATCAACTCTTTAAAACGATCTTTAAAAAAAACGTGTGGCTGAGGAGAAAAGAAGGCTTTTGAACCCAGCAGTAAAATTCCAGCATAGGACACATTTATTGGGCTGCCATGGCAACACTGGCTGAGTTAATTCCAGTAAAAAGTGATATAAATCTGCCTTGGATATATGAGAGAGCAAAAATCTCACAGGAGGTAGGGGCAGCTCCCATCCATTCCTACTGCTGCAGGTAAACTCAACCCTGACTGTAGCTGACAGGGATATCGCTGCTGAACTTCCTGGCTATTCCAGGCCTCTGGCGTGGCCTCAGGCCTGTACAGTGTGTAAACAGAGGCTCCGTCTTATCAGCCCTTGTCTACACTATCCCACTCGCCCTACACCTGGGTGTGCCTGGCAAAGACGGAGTAAATTCTGGATCTTGTCTCCATAATACTCTCATCACCTTACAGGAAGCCAAGGGTAGACCAAAAATATTTATGGACTTTATTCTAATGTTCCTGCAAAAGACTTAAGCTGTACAGAAATCCACGGACATTAATTAGGGGAAGTCACCAAGGAATCCCTATATACAACTGAAACCTCCCATGGACAGATCTGTGGCCCTCAGGAGGACTTAATTGGTCTGAATGGGTTTTATTGAGTTTCTGTTGATCTGAGACTTTTGTTTGCTCATCTTCTGGTAGTTCCATATTTCTGAAAATGACAAAGTAGGACTTCAGTTAGCAGAAAAGATAGAGCTTGTGAAAGGAGAAATTACTACTTACCTGATCATTTCCTTTCCTTTAGTGAAGGGCAGGTCAATCCCAACAAATGATTATGCACCTCTGCCAGCAGATGGAGATGGAGCAAAAGCTGACGTCACGGCTATATAGTCCCGCCCCAACATCAGCCCACCAGTATTCTCTGGAAAAGCCAACTGTAGACAAACCTGATTAAATCATGACCATTATTAGCAACAGGCAACCATTTGTGTTTCTCAACCAACCAGAACACTGAGCTCAGCCAAAAGAAGGAACATATCTAGCAAACTAAGAACTAGAGAAGCCACTTACCAGTTATCAACTAAGAACAGGAATCATACTCTGCATCACTCGCCCTAAGAAGGCCAAACACAAAATCTGAATCCGGCAGCCAAGGGCGGGTCTGGGATTAACCTATCCTTCAATAAAGGAAAGGAAATTAACAGGTAAGTAGTAATTTCTCCTTCCTTAGAGTTCAGGTAGGTCATTCCCAATGAGTGGGATGTACAAATGCTAAGCCTGAAAAGGGTGGGAGGCTGCCAGCAGCCCAGCAGTAATGCTTGGAGAAGGTGTGTAAAGATGAGCATGTCATTGCTTGGCAAATTTCAGCAGGCAACAACAAATGAAGCTCTGCCCACGAAACCGCCTGAACCCTCGTGGAATGCGGTCTAATCTGCTTTGGTAAGACAACCTCAGCCGTAATGACCTCCTTAGCCCAGCAGGCAATCGTTGCCCACTTCACTGGTGTTCCCTGCTTACCTCCACCATAGAGCACAAACAGGCGATCAGACTTCCAAACAGTCTTAGTCACTTCCAAGTAGTTCAGTAAATGATGCTTGACATTCAAGAAATGCAAAAGGTGGTACTCAACTTCATCTCTGTCCAAGCCAGGCAGAGAAATGGATTTATTCAAATGAAATTCCAAAACCACTCTGGGCAAAAAGGAAGGCAAAGTCTGAAGCTGAACTGCACCTAGATTCATACAGAGAAAAGGCTCATGGCAGGAAAGAGCCTGCAGCTTAGGGACCCGATGAGCCAAACAGATCGCTACCAGAAAAACTGCCTTCAAAGTAAGCAGCTGCAAGGACAGAATATGCACCAGTCAACAATTCAGACCTGCCAAGAACTCGAGGACCAAGTTAAGATCCCACAAAGGCACTGGAAGCTGCAACGGGGGGGCGAAGATGTTTAACTCCCCGCAAGAAATGGGACACGTCAGGATGAGAAGACAAAAGCCCTCCATTGACTCTTCCCCTTTAACAAACCAGTGCCACAACTTGAACCTTCAAGGTATTAAGGGCCAAACCCTTAAGCAAGCAGTCATGTACAAATTCCAAAATCAAAGGAAAAGCCACCTTGAGCAGTTTAGTACCTTGCTCGGAACACCAGGCCTCAAAGACCCTCCAAACTCTAATGTAAGCTAGAGAAGTAGAAAATTTCTGGGCCCAAAGAAGAGTGGAAATTACAGAAAGTGAATAACTGTGTTTCAACAGCCAAGTCCATTCAACAGTCAAAACTGTAATACAAAGCTGTCCTGGATCCTCGTGCAGAATGGGCCCCTGACGTAACAGATCCATCCAAGATGGTAGCCAGAGGAGCCTGCCCACCAGAAATCTCTGGAGATCAGTGTACCACAGCCTTCAAGCCCAATCTAGAGCCACTAAAAGGACGGTGTTGGTTTAACTTGCAATTTTCTGTACCAGCCTGCCTATCAAAGGCCAAAGGCCGGTTGGTATACACCCCAGAGTTCTGAAGGAACTAAAAAATGAAATTTCAGACCTATTAGTAAAAATTTGTAAACTATCATTAAAATCATCCATTGTACCTGAAGACTGGAGGATAGCAAATGTAACCCCAATATTTAAAAAGGGCTCCAGGGGCGATCCGGGAAACTACAGACCGGTTAGCCTGACTTCAGTGCCAGGAAAAATAGTGGAAAGTGTTCTAAATATCAAAATCACAGAACATATAGAAAGACATGGTTTAATGGAACAAAGTCAGCATGGCTTTACCCAAGGCAAGTCTTGCCTCACAAATCTGCTTCACTTTTTTGAAGGAGTTAATAAACATGTGGATAAAGGTGAACCGGAAGATGTAGTATACTTGGATTTTCAGAAGGCGTTTGACAAAGTTCCTCATGAGAGGCTTCTAGGAAAAGTAAAAAGTCATGGGATAGGTGGCGATGTCCTTTCGTGGATTGCAAACTGGCTAAAAGACAGGAAACAGAGAGTAGGATTAAATGGACAATTTTCTCAGTGGAAGGGAGTGGACAGTGGAGTGCCTCAGGGATCTGTATTGGGACCCTTACTGTTCAATATATTTATAAATGATCTGGAAAGAAATACGACGAGTGAGATAATCAAATTTGCAGATGACACAAAATTGTTCAGAGTAGTTAAATCACAAGCAGATTGTGATAAATTGCAGGAAGACCTTGTGAGACTGGAAAATTGGGCATCCAAATGGCAGATGAAATTTAATGTGGATAAGTGCAAGGTGATGCATATAGGGAAAAATAACCCATGCTATAATTACACAATGTTGGGTTCCATATTAGGTGCTACAACCCAAGAAAGAGATCTAGGTGTCGTAGTGGATAACACATTGAAATCGTCGGCTCAGTGTGCTGCAGCAGTCAAAAAAGCAAACAGAATGTTGGGAATTATTAGAAAGGGAATGGTGAATAAAACGGAAAATGTCATAATGCCTCTGTATCGCTCCATGGTGAGACCGCACCTTGAATACTGTGTACAATTCTGGTCGCCGCATCTCAAAAAAGATATAATTGTGATGGAGAAGGTACAGAGAAGGGCAACCAAAATGATAAGGGGAATGGAACAACTCCCCTATGAGGAAAGGCTGAAGAGGTTAGGACTTTTCAGCTTGGAGAAGAGACGGCTGAGGGGGGATATGATAGAGGTGTTTAAAATCATGAGAGGTCTAGAACGAGTAGATGTGACTCGGTTATTTACTCTTTCGGATAGTAGAAAGACTAGGGTCTGATCTACCTGAACGCTAAGGAATGAAAGACATCCATGATTATCATGGGGATCGAGAGCTAGCTGGAAGAGTTTTCACCTGTGTGATGAGAACCATTTTCCTCCTGGGAAGTGTATCTGTGCATACACAGTCCTGCCTGTGCGTCATTTACCCTGAGTTGCAATCGGAGATCAGCCTGGAAGGGCTGTTTGCGCTTTTAGCCCTTCCCAGGAATTTTGCAGTATTCTGATATTTACATTGGATTGGACTGGAGTAGTTTCATGAGTGAAGGAACTGGGATGCTGCAGCCTGCGGTTCTCAGAAATCTGCCCCCCCTCCCTCCCTCCCCTCCCCCAATGACATGTCCTCATCCTTGTGCCCTGAAGGAGAGCTCTCTTACTTGTTAATCTCATCAGACATCAGAAAGTAAGTGTAAATTTACAGCTGAAGCAAGCAAATGGGCAGAGTCTTCTGGTAGCAAAGCCTGAAGTTAATTTGGTATTCAGCACAGAGTTAAGTCTAGACACACACCCCCTTATGCATGGAATCCCTTGCTCCTTCAGCAACCAAAGTGACACCGTCCTAATTATCACTTTAGCTTCAGGTGTCAGATGTGCCAGTCCCCTGGACATGTATTACTCCCCAGAATTCACACCTTCCACCGCACCTCACCGTTATTAATTACCTGCAGTACTTCTGAGGGGCCTGCACCCAAAGGCTGAATGGCCAAGAACATTATTTATATTTATTTATTATTTTTATATACCGACATTCGATCTCAATCGAGATATCACACGGGTTTACATTCAGGTACTGCAGGTATTTCTCTATCCCCAGAGGGCTCACAATCTAAGTTTTGTACCTGAGGCAATGGAGGGTAAAGTGACTTGCCCAAGGTCACAAGGAGCGACAGCAGGACTCGAACCCTGGTCTCCTGGTTCATAGCCCCCCCTGCTCTAACCACTAGGCTACTCCTCCTCCCATGATGAGAGCGGGGCCTGCTACGGGGGAGCACAGGGCGACTGCTCTCCAGCAGTGCACATGGGAATCCTCCCATTGTCTTTGGCTGGTTCACTTGTGTCTGTGCTCACACTTGTTTTAAGCAATGGAAATTTCTCCTCATATCATCAGGTCATTTTGCAGTCACATTTTGTTTGTGAAGGTTAGAGACTGGATCCTTTCTCTGGTGTCTCTGAACATGTTTCGGTGTGATCTGCTCATGACTGGCAGCGGTGATCCTGCAATGTGCTCCCTTTACTTCTGACCTGTAGTGCTCTCTGTTATCCCATTCCTCAGCACACACCGGGCCTGATTTCAAAAAGCATTTACTAGATTTTATTCAAGTGAATGCCAGTAAGCGGGCTTTTGAAAATGGCTACAATATATGTCATTGAATCGTGCACAGGATTTGCTCGTGTAAGTGGCTTTTGAAAATTGCTATGACAACATGTTTTCATTTTGAATACTATGGTTAATGATACAGTGATGAGGGGGGACAGGTCAGTGCCTAGTTGTAAAAATGGTCATTTGTCTTCCCTTCCCCCACCCTAGCTCTATCTTGCGGATTTCCCAGGGCCCCGAAGCATGGGACGGTCTTCGGCACGGAGTACACAGTGGGTTCCAAGGTCATTTACCACTGCAAGGAGGGGTTTCACTTCCAGAGCCCCGAAGCCTCGAGAGCTGAGTGCCTGCAGACCGGAGAGTGGAATAACAGCAATACCCCCCCACAGTGCATAGGTAAGTCCTGAGCATGTCCCCTACCCTGCAGTGCCTGAGCGAGAGCAGGCAGGAACCCCCATCCCATGACGTTTTCTGATAAGTAGCATCACTGTTTCTGGGAACAGTGCAAGAGGCAGACCTTCATGCTTTTTCTCTAACAAGCTGTTGCTTTGGAAACCAGGAATCCTGTTTAGATGTTTGAAAATCTTTAAGCATCTCTGGCAATTCAAGTATTAAGGAGCCCAACTGGTACTGACTCGTTCTGCTCTTCTGTATTGATGGTAGATGGTGGGGAAATGCTGAACCCCTGTTACTTACAGACAGTCGCACCGCCTCCTTGCAGCTACTATTGGGTATTTTAAACTAGCAATTCTGGGAACAAGTTTTGGTCTTCCCAAGCTGCTTTGAACGTACAAGCTCATTTTCAAAGGCTGCTGAGACAGCCTCTTAAGGCATAAGTTCATGGTTTTACAGAGGCAACCACAGAGATAGCACCTCAGCAAGATTCAATGTACGAGATAGCTTTCCAGTAGAAAGCGATGGTTAGCTGAGCTGCATCGATGAGCTATGTCATGAGGGGATAGGGAGTAGGGTCTGCAGGCTCACATTTCTCTCACAGGGGGGATAGGGAGTAGGGCCTGCAGGCTGACATTTCTCTCACAGGGGGGGATAGGGAGTAGGGCCTGCAGGCTCACATTTCTCTCACAGGGGGGATAGGGAGTAGGGCCTGCAGGCTCACATTTCTCTCACAGGGGGGATAGGGAGTAGGGCCTGCAGGCTGACATTTCTCTCACAGGGGGGATAGGGAGTAGGGCCTGCAGGCTGACATTTCTCTCACAGGGGGGATAGGGAGTAGGGCCTGCAGGCTCACATTTCTCTCACAGGGGGGATAGGGAGTAGGGTCTGCAGGCTCACATTTCTCTCACAGGGGGGATAGGGAGTAGGGCCTGCAGGCTCACATTTCTCTCACAGGGGGGGATAGGGAGTAGGACCTGCAGGCTCCCATTTCTCTCACAGGGGGATAGGGAGTAGGGCCTGCAGGCTCACATTTCTCTCACAGGGGGGGATAGGGAGTAGGGTCTGCAGGCTGACATTTCTCTCACAGGAGGGATAGTGCAGCATTGCTATTAATTAACTTGACTTAGAGAATAGCCACTGCCATTAGCAATGGTTACATGGAATAGACTTAGTGTTTGGGTACTTGCCAGGTTCTTATGGCCTGGATTGGCCACTGTTGGAAACAGGATGCTGGGCTTGATGGACCCTTGGTCTGACCCAGTATGGCATTTTCTTATGTTCTTATTGTGAATTTATTGTGCTGCAACATTTTACTAATGCCAGTGAATCTACAATAAGGAAAGGAATTTTCTGACACTGTTTATCTCATATTTTTTTCTCTCTCTGTTCCCCTGGCTTTCTTTTTTCCTCTCTTGCTCTCTGTTTCTCCGCTCTGTTCCTCTTGCAGCTGCGACTTGCCCAGAGATCAGCCCTGTGGTGGAGCATGGCCGCTGGAGGCTGATCTCTGAAGTGCAGCACAGCGCTCAGCTCATGCTCATCTGTGACCCTGGATACTACTTCACTGGGCCTCGGATCATTGAATGCCAAGCCAGCGGAACATGGAGCTTTGGTGGTTCTGTGCCTACGTGTAAACGTAAGCGGCCGCGAAACAAGGAAGAGCAGGGCTAGGCTGAACTGTCCTTAATAATATTAGAATAATAGCAATAATTCTGCACACGTGCACAAAGATCATCAGTCGCTGCCTCATTCAGGACACTCCCTAACCACTCTAGAAATGTGGAGGTAATGGAAGCAGAAGGTAGGCACTGCTGCCTATGATTATTGACAGGGGCTGGGAGAAGCAAAACGTGAAACAGATGCTGTGAAAGATCTGACAGCCGGGCAGAGACAAAGCCTGTTCTTTGCCTGCAAGCACCATTCTCACTGCCACATAAGTACACACAGGACCAGAGGTCATGACTCCTGTAGTCTAGCCCTGGCTTTGCCAGTGTCTCTCGGCATGTTCTTAAGGTCACATTTTCTGCCTGTGCCACTTGATCTTCCTTGTTACAAAGCATCGTACTAAGAGTGCTGGAGAAAGCAGAGCCAGGGGCTGAGATCCTGTGAGAGCACAAATTCAAATTATTGCTTATCGGATAATCCTTATCTCTTGGGGCATTTAAGCAGGCACTGCAACCATGGGTTTGTGCCGGATTGTAATTGCCCTCACACAACAGCTGCAGCTCTGTGGATTTCTCTGTGCCAGAGCAGAGTCTGGCATGGTGTGATGCCTCCATATGCAGGGCTCATCTGATGATGTGCAGGCAGGGTAGGGAAATATTGTCTACACATAAGCTATTTTTTTTAATCTGTTTTATTTGAGCCAACAGACAATCAACATATCAGTAGACACAACAATTATCATACAGTCAAGGTGCTAATTAACAAAAAAACGCTATCCCTTGAATTAACATACTTAGGCTCAAATAACATTTTACAACTATTTCGAACCCCCCCGAAACACACACCACTGTCATACCCCAGCCACTCACCCACACAACCATCCAAAGCAGACAAAGCTAGTTCAAAGCCCCAGAAACATTGACCATCCTTTGTACTTTTCTTAAAACTTTATCCCATAGTAGAAAGTAACCTTTAATTAGGCAGCAGATCTTTACCCTGCATGAACTCTTTCCAGTGCGTAAAGGCAGGAACATCACTCGTGTTTCAGAATAAAAACACCGTTTTCTTGGCTAAGAATCGCACCCCCCCTGTGGTAACTGCTATCCATGATCTGCAGACAGATTAGGCCGCCCAGACCAGGGAATCCCACCCCCCAGGATATCAGCCAGAAAATCTGTGACTTCATCCCCAAACCCTTGTAACTTGAAACAACCAGTGAGCATGTGACATAAATCCCCAAGATGGGTATTACATTTAATACAGGACTCAGAGTCCCAGAGCCACATTGTAACCCCTGAAGCCCTTGTAATATAAACTGAATTGCTCTATATCAGCAGCCAGGAGATTCTTATAGATCAAAGAAAAGGCCAAACTCATACAATCAACCGCAATCTGTTCCCCCAAATCCCTGCTCCACTGTGCCCCCAAACTTGCCATATGGATAGAAGGTAACAGTGTTTTCAAATGAGTGGCCCAAATCGAAATGTTGTCAAATGTAGGAGTAGTATCTAGAAAACTATCTTCCTCATCCGTGAGAACAACCCAGGTCATCTCTCCTGCACAAACACTAACCCCATCGTGGCGAACCTGCAGAAAAAAAACGTAAAATTGACAATTCGGCAACTCCCACTCAGCCTGCAATGAAAACTAACAAGAAGTATCTGGATCTACCAAGGACGCCAGATTACACAACCTCCCGAAACACAGAACAATGAAGCCCAGGCAGAAACTCCGAGTTCCCCAGCAGGGTAAGAAAGGGTGATAACCTGAACATCGTGCCACACGCAGAAGGAAGACTTTCTGCCTTACATGTACCAAATTAACTGGCAGATAAGGATATGTCCAGTGCATCATCAGACCTCCCACATTGAACTTCTGCTTGCCCGAGGCCCATTCCTGCAGAAAACAAAGTGTTACACACGCTCAAGTCCATCGGACCTGTCCCTCCCTTCTTCCAGTCCAGTCTCAGCACATCATAACGAATCTGATCCTAGCAACGACCTGAACTGCCTCACTCTTTTATTGTCAATCCACAAGGGCACCATTTGCAGGGGGTATAATCCCTTGGGACGAACAACCATTTTTATCAAAGCATTTCTCCCTAGCAATGATAAGGGTAAGGATTTCTACCGCTGGAGGAGGCCTTTTATCTTAAGAAGAGTCGCATCAAAATTGAGAGAACAAGCTAAATTAATACCCAAGTAACGAAACTTTTCTTAGCCCATTGCAGCAGAAAGGGGCCGGCCCAACGATCTATCAAGTCAGTATGAAGGGGAAAGGCCTCAGTCTTATCGTAGTTGATCCGCAATCCAGAAAAAACCCCAAAGTCATTAACCCTGCCAATAATCTCCCAGAGACACCGTTGCGGATTCCCAATGAAAAGCAAGAGATCATCTGCGAGCATACTCAGCTTTAATTCCTCTGGAAGGAGGCAAGACTACGAATCTTAATTGCAAGGGGCTCCAAAGCAAGTGCAAAAAGCAAAGGGGAGAAGGGACATCCCTGTCTAGTGCCTGCCCAAACTCAGACATCCGACAAAGGCCTGTTTACCAGTATCTGCACTAGTGGCTGATGGTATAAAAGCCATACCCACCGCAAAAAATGAAGCCTAAATTTCTCCAGCACCCACTGTAAATAAGGCCACTGAACACAATCAAACGCCTTTTCGGCATTGAGGCTGGCCAGCAGACTCTCCCCATTACCAACTCCAGCCACTTGAATAGCCCTCTAGGCTTTCAAAATATTAGTGTTAGCAAGCCTCCTCCTACCAAACCCCACCCCCCAATCAGCAAATTCAGTCGGGAGGCCAGGCTGGCCACTAAAATTTTAATATACGGGTTCAAAGGTGATATGGGCCTAAAAGACTGGGGCAGCAAGGGGTCTTTACCTGGCTTAGCTAGCAGAGTTACAGTCGCTAGATTATGACCTCATTCAAAGTCTCCCTCCTCCTGGGCTGCCTGAAACATATTTCTGAGAGGAGTGAGATCCAAATCACCCAAGAGTTTATAAAACATGGTCCCCAAGCCATCTGGCCCTTGCACTCTAACGAGCTTTAAATGCGCAATAGTGTTCCGGATATAGGAGCATCTAACGCCTGCTGCTCCATTCAGTCAAGCTGAGCTACAAACTCCTTGGCCGCAGCGCTCGTGGCCAGAAGCCGCGACTCACCATTATAAAAAACGTTTGAGCCGGGCGGGAACCTGCAGGGAGAGGCGCATCCCTTTATGAAATAGTTGGGTTACTATATGGAGTAAATTCTTTACGGGCAGCCAGGAACCTAGCAGGGAAGTCCAGGAAAAGTAGCAGCTTGCCATTTCCATAGGAGAGCTCCTTTGTTTTATGGAGAGCCGACAGGAGTTTTTCTCTGTCGGTATAGTTCAGGTACTTGGCAGTTACCTGCCTAGGCCGCTCTTGATCCGGGCCTCCAGCCCTCAGCCTGTGGGCCCTCTCCACCAGAATTGGTCGGGCCTCCATGTTTACCTGAAGCATTTCAGGGAGCCATTGTTTTGCAGAACTGAAGTAAAGCTTCCCCCTGAATGGACTCCGGGACCCCCCCAAGATCCTCAGATTATTGGGCCTACTTCGGTTCTCAAGCTCATCTAACTTGAGCTCCAATGCTTTATTTTTCTCCCGCAGCTCCCCAGCATGCAGAATAAGCTTGGATAGCTTATTCTGCATGCCACTGAATGTAGAATTAAAAGCATCCACTTTGTCACGCAGCTCGTCGGCCGAGGCTTGAATTTTCTGCAGCTGGCCAGTTAATGTGACTGATAAAGCACGAGTAAGCTCCTGCAGCGCAGCATCAGACAGCCCTCACGCTGTTGGGACTACCTCTTGTCGCTGCTGCAAATATTTTCAGCACCGGCCTTTCTTGTGCACCCAGCCATTCGCACCGCAGAAGCAGCCGCCAGATTGCAAACACACTTCCCTGCTAGAGCTGCTTAGAAAAAGGATCAGCGTACGCAGAAAACTGTTGGTAATACATTAAAAACACCTCTGGCTCCAAGGGAGCAGAACGGGAGAGCAGCTTCTCACGGCGATGTCATCGCCACCTACACATAAGCTATTTTAATAAATAAAAGAGCCAACTAATGGGAACACTAGGACCTGGTGCCACATAGAAAATTCTAGGGGGCCAAAGCGTCACATTTTGTAAGTGATAACTTTTGTATACAGTTTGTTCCAGAAAGATTATTATGTGCAGAGGGATTCTGAGTGGTGGCAGCAGTTAACAGCTTTATTGCTGTATCGTCTGCTGAGGGTTGCAGCGCAGCAGGTTACTTCTCACCTGGCGGTGCATTCTGCAACAGTGTCGGCTGCCAGTGCAGAAAAGGCATTTGCTGCATCTGTGGACAGTGTAGTTAGCAATGGTGACCTGATTGTGCTTGCTTCGTGCACCGCCTCTGACAGAATGTTCTGGATTATGTTTCAGTTATCTCCTGTGGAGACCTCCCGACACCCGCCAATGGGAACCGCATTGGAACATTAACCGTGTACAGCGCAACCGCCATCTTTTCATGCAACACTGGTTACACCCTGGTGGGCTCCCGTGTCAGAGAATGCATGGCCAATGGGCTCTGGAGTGGGCTGGAAGTGAAGTGCTTAGGTAAGTGTGCAAGCACAGATCTGTACTCTTGGTGGGGCGCTAGATTAAGTGTCCTCAGTCAGGCCCAGCTACAGCGTGTGAATATCATAGATGGAGAGCTTTCTTCTGTGTGGCGTACTGTCCAGAGAAGTACTGCAGCAGTGCCCAGTGAGCTTCTACGCAAGGGACACTGCACTCTGAAATAGAGGGGTTTATCTTTTTTCAGCATTGAAACACTCATGGCACTATGTTCAAAGATGAGACAATGCATGCTGCTCTCTTCCATTTACCAAGAGCAAAATCTCTGAATGAAGACTGCTGAAGTTTGCTTTCTCTCTCTCTGCTTCTGCTGTGCAGCCGGTCACTGCGGCACACCACATCCTATTGTGAATGGGCACATAAATGGGGAAAACTATAATTACCGAGACAGTGTAGTGTACCAGTGCAACCGTGGCTTCCGGCTGATCGGCATGTCTGTGAGAATCTGCCAGCAGGACCACCACTGGTCTGGGAAGACCCCTGTCTGTGTGCGTAAGTACTTTTTCCTTTAACCCTCTAGTGCTTCTGTGTCTGTGGAAGGGATGAACCAGTGGCCTTCTCCCTCAATGTAACATCTCTCATGCTATAAGCAGGATTTCTGCTTGTACTTATAGGATTCATTTACTCTGTAGACATTTGCGAAATGGACCTTAAGTAGTAAAGCCCTGCCGTATATGCTGTCGCTTTGCCTGTGATTCGGGAAGAGGGGTTGTACTCTACTAGTCATTCTGGAAGGAATAGTGATGGAGTTTCAGCTTGATGATTACCACCGGGTCAGAGGGTGGGCAGTGCAGAGATTTTGAAGGTGAACCACTGAGAAGCGGGATGTCTCTCGCCACATGGATTCTGCAGCCATAGTCTGTGTATTCCTCCTCCTCTGCAACTCCCTTGCATGTCCTTCCCCTAGCTGTTTACCTATCGGTACAAAAAGAAGTTACCTGAACATTATTACTCATTCTATCACTGAAATTGGTCGATAGAGCTGTTCTGAAAAAGCACTATGTGACCTGGGTTCCACCAGTCAGGTCATAAGAGAAAAATGACCAGGTGCAAATCATATGTACATGTCCTGCAGCCACGGACCATCTGATCAGCAGAAAGCAGACGTCAGTAGCCACAGCTCCAGTGTTGCCATACGTTTGAATTACTAAATTCTGATTCTTAGCTTAGCACTCCCACAGATCCACGCAGTATCTAACGTTCTAACATTTTACCTTTTCAATATGATTGTAGCTATCACGTGTGGGCATCCTGGTAACCCGGGCAATGGCTTGACGCAGGGTTCTCAGTTCAACCTGAATGACGTAGTGAAGTTTGTCTGTAACACAGGATATGTTTTGGAAGGCGCCTCTAAGTCACAGTGCCAGGCAAATGGCCAGTGGAGCAGTTCCCTGCCTACATGCAGAAGTAAGTCCCCTCCTTCCTGTCAGGCAGGGTCCCTTCTCTTCTCAGCGTGGCTACAGTGCCTGGGGAGCGCTGTCATCTGATACAGGGCAACACATGCATCTTCTGCCACTTTTAGTGACGCCGTGCTGTGTATTGATGGACATTCTCAGTCATTTGTGTCTGGCCCAACCTTGTACTGATTCACAAGTTTATTGTGCGTGAGAGATGCAGTTCAGTGCTGTGTAAACTCATAGCACAAAATGTGAAGACCTGCAAGAATGATAACATTCACACATGCAGAGATGTTCACACACTCAAAGAAACATTAGCCCATGATGTCCTCAGTCTTGCCATAGCTGAACTGGGTTTGGGTTTGGGGGTTTGAGGGGTGAAAGCTGCTGGCATGAATTCAGTTACCTTCCCCTCTCTTGGTTTCTTGTTTTGGCAGTTGTAAACTGCACAGACCCAGGATATGTGGAAAACAGCATCCGGCAGATACAAGCCAAAGGTCCTCACAGGTTCAGCTTCGGGACGATCGTCTCCTATGAGTGCAGCCATGGATTTTACCTGCTGGGCACTCATGTCCTAACCTGCCAAGGGGACGCTACCTGGGACCGAGCCCATCCTCAGTGCCTTTGTAAGTTGCTCCAATGTCTACATTAGGAAGGCTGCAGGTGGGATGTTTACTATTGCTAATGTACGTGCGCCTCGTAGCAGGCGTTAGGTGTTCAGCATCTGGGGAGAGCAAGCAGTGGAGAAGCAGCAGAGCAAGTCTTTCATTCCAGCGATGACGTCCGTGAGCTCCAGATTGAAAGGGGTTTGGCTGCTTCTTCAGACTTAGCTGGTGGTGCGATCCCCCTCCTCCTACACAAAAGATGTCAGGGCCATAGCACCCAAGCCCCGGCTCCTCGCCCCCACAGCCTGAGCCCCCCGTCCCTTTCTAAAAACCTGAGGCAGCTCCCAAACCCCGGCGCCTGACACCCCCCCCCCCCCCCCCCCGTCCTTTCTAAAAACCTGAGGCAGCACCCAAACCCCGGCTCCTCGCCCCCACAAGCCTGACCCCCCGTCCCTTTCTAAAAACCTGAGGCAGCTCCCAAACCCCGGCTCCTCGCCCCTACAGCCTGAGCCCCCCCGTCCCTTTCTAAAAACCTGAGGCAGCACCCAAACCCCAGCTCCTCGCCCCCACAGCCTGAGCCCCCCGTCCCTGTTTAAAAACCTGAGACAGCACCCAAACCCCGGCTCCTCGCCCCCACAGCCTGAGGCCCCCCCCCCCCCCCCCGTCCCTTTCTAAAACCTGAGGCAGCTCCCAAACCCCAGCTCCTCGCCCCCACAAGCCTGAACCCCCGTCCCTTTCTAAAAACCTGAGGCAGCTCCCAAACCCCGGCTCCTCGCCCCTACAGCCTGAGCCCCCCCCCCCCCCCCCGGTTTAAAAACCTGAGGCAGCACCCAAACCCCGGCTCCTCGCCCCTACAGCCTGAGCCCCCCGTCCCTTTCTAAAAACCTGAGACAGCACCCAAACCCCGGCTCCTCGCCCCCACAGCTTGAGCCCCCCCCCGTCCCTTTCTAAAAACCTGAGGCAGCACCCAAACCCCGGCTCCTCGCCCCCACAGCCTGAGGCCCCCCCCCCCCCCGTCCCTTCTAAAAACCTGAGGCAGCTCCCAAACCCCGGCTCCTCGCCCCCACAGCCTGACCCCCCCCCCCCCCGTCCCTTTCTAAAAACCTGAGGCAGCACCCAAACCCCGGCTCCTCGCCCCACACAGCCTGACCCCCCCGTCCCTTTCTAAAAACCTGAGGCAGCTCCCAAACCCCGGCTCCTCGCCTCCACAGCCTGAGCCCCCCCCCCCCCCCCCGGTTTAAAAACCTGAGGCAGCACCCAAACCCCGGCTCCTCGCCCCTACAGCCTGAGCCCCCCGTCCCTTTCTAAAAACCTGAGGCAGCACCCAAACCCCGGCTCCTCGCCCCCACAGCCTGAGCCCCCCGTCCCTGTTTAAAAACCTGAGACAGCACCCAAACCCCGGCTCCTCGCCCCCACAGCTTGAGCCCCCCCGTCCCTTTCTAAAAACCTGAGGCAGCACCCAAACCCCGGCTCCTCGCCCCCACAGCCTGAGCCCTCCCCCCCCCCCCCCGTCCCTTTCTAAAAACCTGAGGCAGCTCCCAAACCCCAGCTCCTCGCCCCCACAGCCTGACCCCCCCCCCCCCCCCCGTCCCTTTCTAAAAACCTGAGGCAGCACCCAAACCCCGGCTCCTCGCCCCCACAGCCTGACCCCCCCCCCCCGTCCCGACCCCCCCCCCCGTCCCTTTCTAAAAACCTGAGGCAGCTCCCAAACCCCGGCTCCTCGCCCCCACAGCCTGAGCCCCCCCCCCCCCCGTCCCTTTCTAAAAACCTGAGGCAGCTCCCAAACCCCTGCTCCTCGCCCCCACAGCCTGACCCCCCCCCCCCCCCGTCCCTTTCTAAAAACCTGAGGCAGCTCCCAAACCCCGGCTCCTCGCCCCCACAGCCTGAGCCCCCCGTCCCTGTTTAAAAACCTGAGGCAGCTCCCAAACCCCGGCTCCTCGCCCCCCACAGCCTGAGCCCCCCATCCCTGTTTAAAAACCTGAGGCAGCACCCAAACCCCGGCTCCTCGCCCCCACAGCCTGAGCCCCCCCGTCCCTGTTTAAAAACCTGAGGCAGCTCCCAAACCCCGGCTCCTCGCCCCCACAGCCTGAGCCCCCCGTCCCTGTTTAAAAACCTGAGACAGCACCCAAACCCCGGCTCCTCGCCCCCACAGCTTGAGCCCCCCCGTCCCTTTCTAAAAACCTGAGGCAGCACCCAAACCCCGGCTCCTCGCCCCCACAGCCTAAGCCCTCCCCCCCCCCCCCCGTCCCTTTCTAAAAACCTGAGGCAGCTCCCAAACCCCAGCTCCTCGCCCCCACAGCCTGAACCCCCACCCCCCCCCCCCCCCCCCCCCCCGGTCCCTTTCTAAAAACCTGAGGCAGCACCCAAACCCCGGCTCCTCGCCCCCACAGCCTGACACCCCCCCCCCGCCCCGCCCCCCCCCCCCCCCCCCGTCCCTTTCTAAAAACCTGAGGCAGCTCCCAAACCCCGGCTCCTCGCCCCCACAGCCTGAGCCCCCCCCCCCCCCCCGTCCCTTTCTAAAAACCTGAGGCAGCTCCCAAACCCCTGCTCCTCGCCCCCACAGCCTGACCCCCCCCCCCCCCGTCCCTTTCTAAAAACCTGAGGCAGCACCCAAACCCCGGCTCCTCGCCCCCACAGCCTGAGCCCCCCCCCCCCCGTCCCTTTCTAAAAACCTGAGGCAGCACCCAAACCCCGGCTCCTCGCCCCCCACAGCCTGAGCCCCCCCGTCCCTGTTTAAAAACCTGAGGCAGCTCCCAAACCCCGGCTCCTCGCCCCCACAGCCTGAGCCCCCCCTCCCTGTTTAAAAAACCTGAGGCAGCACCCAAACCCCGGCTCCTCGCCCCACACAGCCTGAGCCCCCCCGTCCCTGTTTAAAAACCTGAGGCAGCTCCCAAACCCGGCTCCTCGCCCCCACAGCCTGAGCCCCCCGTCCCTGTTTAAAAACCTGAGACAGCACCCAAACCCCGGCTCCTCGCCCCCACAGCTTGAGCCCCCCGTCCCTTTCTAAAAACCTGAGGCAGCACCCAAACCCCGGCTCCTCGCCCCCACAGCCTGAGCCCCCCCCCCCCCCGTCCCTTTCTAAAACCTGAGAGGCAGCTCCCAAACCCCAGCTCCTCGCCCCCACAGCCTGACCCCCCCCCCCCCCCCCCGTCCCTTTCTAAAAACCTGAGGCAGCACCCAAACCTCGGCTCCTCGCCCCCACAGCCTGACCCCCCCCCCCGTCCCTTTCTAAAAACCTGAGGCAGCACCCAAACCCCGGCTCCTCGCCCCCACAGCCTGAGCCCCCCCCCCCCCCGTCCCTTTCTAAAAACCTGAGGCAGCTCCCAAACCCCGGCTCCTCGCCCCCACAGCCTGAGCCCCCCGTCCCTGTTTAAAAACCTGAGGCAGCTCCCAAACCCCGGCTCCTCGCCCCCACAGCCTGAGCCCCCCATCCCTGTTTAAAAACCTGAGGCAGCACCCAAACCCCGGCTCCTCGCCCCCACAGCCTGAGCCCCCCCATCCCTGTTTAAAAACCTGAGGCAGCTCCCGAACCCCGGCTCCTCGCCCCCACAGCCTGAGCCCTCCCCCCCGTCCCTGTTTAAAAACCTGAGGCAGCTCCCGAACCCCGGCTCCTCGCCCCCACAGCCTGAGCCCCCCCCCCCCCCCCCCCCCCCCCCGTCCCTGTTTAAATACCTGAGGCAGCTCCCGAACCCCGGCTCCTCGCCCCCACAGCCTGAGCCCCCCTCCCCGTCCCTGTTTAAATACCTGAGGCAGCTCCCTCTTCCCAGGCCCCCAGAATGACGTGCGCTCACCTCCTCCCACAGGGGATGACCTCTGAACGGGAATGGTCAGCTGTCAGTGAAGTGACCAATGCTGAGGAGGTGAAAGCTGCTCCCTGCTGCGGTACAGGGATGCGAGTGGACGGGGAAGTGCCACAAGTGGAAGAGGGGCTCGGGCCGCAGTGGCCACCGGGGGGAGTGGCTCGGACGATATGGACCCAACATTTATTTGTTCACCTTGCAGGAAGGCCACTAGGGTTCATGACGTTTCTTTGTTAAGCCAGCAAATGGCAAAGTTATCCAGAATACTTTGTTCCAATAATTTTAGCCTCGTACATTTAGTGGAGATTGCATTCTGCCTACTTAATATGGCCCTCAGTGTTCTGAAAGAGATTTATATTCAGACCCAGTCCGGATAGCAAAGTTAGCCAGATAAATGTAGCCGGCTAACTGCGGAGGCACATTAAACAGTGCAGCCACATGAGTAAATATAGCGGCTAACCTTAGGACACTTCTTTAACTTGAGTCATCAGCTAACTCTGAATATCAGAATTAGATAGTTAACCCAGCTAACTGCGGAGGCACATTAAACAGTGCAGCCACATGAGTAAATATAGCGGCTAACCTTAGGACACTTCTTTAACTTGAGTCATCAGCTAACTCTGAATATCAGGATTAGATAGTTACGTAGCCGGCTAACTCAGCTCCTCCCAGGTACACCCCTGGACTGCCCCTAACTTATCCAGCTAAATTCTGGATAAGTTATTAGCCAGCTATAGGCTGAATCTAACGATTACGTTATCTGTCTAAGTGGCTTAAATTCTTTCTCCTCCTTCTTGGTAAGGAGCTTCCTCAAATCGCTGAAGATAAGACATAAAACACTGTTGCACATTTTCGTTAACAAGTTTATTGTAATGTTTATTGATTATTGTAAATGTTTATTGTAAAGCATATTTTCGTGCATATTTTCATTAACAAGTTTATTGTAAAGTTTATTGATTATTGAAAATGTTTTTTTTGTAAAGCACTGTTGCATATGTTTGTTCCAGTTCGCACAGCTGCAATGTTTCCGTTATCTGTGAACCGATGTGAGGTTACTAAACAAATGTCGGTATATAAAAACTGCAAGCAAATAAATAAATAAATAAGACATCTGAAAGCTTTAGATCCCATAACATGCATGCACACAGCGATACCTACTCAGTATCTGTCAGATACAGAAAGACAGGAAGAAGAAACAGATGCTAGAAGAGGCAACTTAAAGAATTGTGCATGCTCCCTGCCAGTGCATTATCATTAATTATAATTGCATTCCTCCAGGAAGTGCTCATAATTGACAGCTTTATAAAAGTACTAAACTGACCCTCTGAAATTGTACACGGACGTGTTTTTCTATATTTGTATGTTCTCTGTGTGTGCCTCATGGCTGCATACTATTAATGTAGGTGCAACACTAATGCCTTCTCTTGCTTTCAGTGGTGTCATGCGGCCATCCCAGTGTTCCCCCAAACGCGCAGATCTCAGGGGACAAGTACACCGTGGGCTCCGTTGTCAGATACAGCTGCCTTGGAAAGCGCACCCTGGCTGGGAACTCCACACGGATGTGTCAGCTGGATGGACTTTGGAGTGGCTCCCTTCCTCACTGTTCAGGTGGGAAAAACAAGATTTGAGATCAGAGGGGGGGCAAAGGGTGCAGTGGAAACTTCACTTCATGAGGCAGCACTATAGGGTTGTGACAGATTCCTTAGGTTTAGGGAACTGAAGGAGTCTCAGTCCGGAGCTGGGATAGGGCAGCCACAGATCTGAGTTCAGTGTTGTCTAATTGCTGACACTTACTCATCACAGCCACTTGGCCAAGGCAATCTGGATGAGCCAGGATGACAGAACCCTTTAGGACAGGTCCAGGTCACTAGCATGGAGGATCCCAGTTCCGGCTCTTGCTGGCTGGAATCTCATTTATTCACCTTGGAAGAGTTGGTGCACCCAGAATATTGTCCTGGAAAAGCAACAATTTTTTTGCCTTAGAACCACTTGAGTTATTTGGATTTGAATTTTAGATTTAATTACTCACTTTTTCCAAATCCAAACTGAAGGCCAGCTACAATTCGGGTAAATTGTTATCCTGGAGGCTGCCAAAAGGTTAATGTTGTCATTATTTGTCTCTGCTCCTGCCCCTTTCTCCCAATCCTGCTCCCTCTCTGATGACTCTCCTGTCCCTGAGCCCTCACAGAGAAGCCTCTTAAATCAAGAACGGAAACTTACAAGTTTTCTTTTTTTTATTATGTTATTTACATACAGCAATTTGTCTGAGAAATAATAACCTCCTAAGGATATGCAGAGAAAGACATTTCAATTTTCTTCAGTTCGTTATTTTGCTTTGACATTTTAATTTGTTTCATTCGTTTTAGTTCTGAAGTTAATTTGTTTCATTCATTATGTCATTTTGTTTGTTTCAATTAAAGATAACAGGGGAAGCTATGCATCCTATTTTGGACTCTAGCATTGGGGTTTTCTATTGAAATGTAATGAAACTTGCAGGCATGCAACAGCAGCAGAGAACAGCACCAAGAGAGGGGAAATGTGTCATCACTGAAGGCAGGAACAGCCCGAGGCAGCAGAATGGGAGCAAAGCTTCACAACGGTGCTGATCCGAGCAGCGCCAAGAGTGGCAGGAACAGCCCGAGGCAGCAGAATGGGAGCAAAGCTTCACAACGGTGCTGATCCGAGCAGCACCAGGAGTGGCAGGAACAGCCTGAGGCAGCAGAACGGGAGCAAAGCTTCACAACGGTGCTGATCCGAGCAGCACCAGGAGTGGCAGGAACAGCCCAGGGCAGCAGAATGGGAGCAAAGCTTCACAACGGTGCTGATCCGAGCAGCACCAGGAGTGGCAGGAACAGCCCGAGGCAGCAGAACGGGAGCAAAGCTTCACAACGGTGCTGATCCGAGCAGCACCAGGAGTGGCAGGAACAGCCCGAGGCAGCAGAACGGGAGCAAAGCTTCACAACGGTGCTGATCCGAGCAGCACCAGGAGTGGCAGGAACAGCCCGAGGCAGCAGAACGGGAGCAAAGCTTCACAACGGTGCTGATCCGAGCAGCACCAAGAGTGGCAGGAACAGCCCGAGGCAGCAGAATGGGAGCAAAGCTTCACAACGGTGCTGATCCGAGCAGCACCAGGAGTGGCAGGAACAGCCTGAGGCAGCAGAACGGGAGCAAAGCTTCACAACGGTGCTGATCCGAGCAGCACCAGGAGTGGCAGGAACAGCCCAGGGCAGCAGAATGGGAGCAAAGCTTCACAACGGTGCTGATCCGAGCAGCACCAGGAGTGGCAGGAACAGCCCGAGGCAGCAGAATGGGAGCAAAGCTTCACAACGGTGCTGATCCGAGCAGCACCAGGAGTGGCAGGAACAGCCTGAGGCAGCAGAACGGGAGCAAAGCTTCACAACGGTGCTGATCCGAGCAGCACCAGGAGTGGCAGGAACAGCCCAGGGCAGCAGAATGGGAGCAAAGCTTCACAACGGTGCTGATCCGAGCAGCACCAGGAGTGGCAGGAACAGCCCGAGGCAGCAGAACGGGAGCAAAGCTTCACAACGGTGCTGATCCGAGCAGCACCAGGAGTGGCAGGAACAGCCCGAGGCAGCAGAACGGGAGCAAAGCTTCACAACGGTGCTGATCCGAGCAGCACCAGGAGTGGCAGGAACAGCCCGAGGCAGCAGAACGGGAGCAAAGCTTCACAACGGTGCTGATCCGAGCAGCACCAAGAGTGGCAGGAACAGCCCGAGGCAGCAGAACGGGAGCAAAGCTTCACAACGGTGCTGATCCGAGCAGCACCAAGAGTGGCAGGAACAGCCCGAGGCACTATACGAGAACCAAAGCATCACAAAACCTACCATCAACACTCCAGGAAGCACACCAGCACCACGCCCCAGACCACGGAGCGAAGGGTAAGGCAGGAAGAAGAGTGGCATCAACACCCCAAACACAGAGTGCAGAACAATGCAACGACTAAGGCGGCCTACAAAGATACCATGCACCGCTACAGGAACATGATCCTCCAAACAAAGAGGGACTTCTTTGCTCAAAAAATTCACCACTTTATCTTCGATTCTAAAGCCCTGTTTTCATGTCTCATCGCTCACAAAAACCTCACCTCCATCTATTCCCGACGACCAAGCCTTAGCCAAAGCATCAGAACTAGCCACATACTTTGACAAAAAAATCAATAACTTAGTAGCGCCTCTCATCTCCAACAACAACCAACCGCTTCTCCCCTACAACCCCACAACTCAGCAAAAATCCAGACTCGATAATTTTGAGCCCACATTCTCTTTGGAGATAGAAATCTTGCTCAAGAGGTTCAAGCCCTCCACTCATTCTTCAGATTCAATAACATCAAATCTTCTCATCACCATCCCAAAAACCATTGCTAAGCCCATCTCGGAAATCATAAACTGTTCCCTTGCACAAGGACTAGTACCAGATGCCCTCAAGCTCACGATTCTCAAACCACTGCTAAAAAAACCGAACCTGTCACCAGATTATCCCCCCAACTTCCGTCCTATAGCTAACTTACCATTCATTGCCAAGCTATTGGAAAAAATTGTCAATAAGCAACTCTCGGAATATCTGGACTCCCACAAGATACTAGCCCCGGCTCAGTTCGGTTTCCACAAAGCACTAAACACAGAATCTCTGTTAATTACACTCTCAGACTCCATCTTGCTCAGCCTAGAAAAAAAACAACCGTACCTTCTTGTGCTTTTAGACTTATCCGCGGCTTTCGACACAGTGAACCACTCAATACTATTAGATCGTCTCATGGACATTGGTATTACAGGCACAGCTCTCAGATGGTTCAAGTCTTTCCTTAGTAATAGATGCTTTAAGGTCAAAATCAACAGCAAAGAATCCCACCCCTTCAGTTCCTCACTGGGAGTCCCACAAGGCTCATCTCTCTCTCCTACCCTCTTCAACATTTACCTCCTTCCGCTTTGTCAGCTTCTCACAAATCTTAATCTAACCCACTACATCTACGCGGATGATTTGCAGGTCCTCATCCCTATCAAAGACTCCCTTGACAAAACCCTCAGCTTCTGGAACAAGTGCCTACAATCTATCAACCTAGTCCTGAACACCAACAAGACTGAGATCCTTATCTCCCAAGACGACAATAATGGACTAACCAATACACCAATCACTTCACAATTAAATATTTCCCCACACATGAGAGACCTCGGTGTTTTGCTTGACAGTCAGTTCAACCTTAAAAAATTTGTCAATACAACCACAAAAGACTGTTTCTTTAAATTACAAGTCTTGAAAAAGTTGAGACCCCTCCTCCACTTTCATGACTACCGCACGGTGCTTCAATCCATAATTTTCTCAAAAATCGACTACTGCAATTCACTCCTTCTAGGCCTCCCAGCAAACACAATCAGACCCCTTCAGATGGTACAGAACTCCGCCGCCAGGATCCTGACCAATACTAACTGAAGAGAGCACATCACGCCCATGCTTCGGAGCCTACACTGGCTACCCATCAAATTCAGAATTCTCTATAAAGTCCTTACGATGATTCATAAAGCCACTCACAACCTAACTCCGCTTGATCTTAATTTTCCTTTTCGTCCCCATGAATCTTCCAGATCAGTCAGAACTGCCCACAAAGGTCCCCCCAGTAAAGACCACCTTTAGGAAACGCGCCCTATCCACCGCTGGTCCCTCGCAATGGAATGCTCTTCCCTCAGATCTCAGGCAAGAACCATGCCATCTAACGTTCAAAAAAATCTAAAAACTTGGCTATTCAGTCAGGCATTTCCTTAACCGGAGGAACCTCCCACCAACCAGGAATGCTCTCTTCTCCGCTCTGATTGAACTCACTATCTGGTCTAGATTGGACTGCTCTTAACAGTTTATTATCGGTCATAAGCTCTTTTTATTTGTTATTCGCATGTATTGCTCCAAGTCAGATTTTGTTACTCAACAGTTTCTCTAATAGTAAATTTAGTTCTACCCTGTTCTCCTAGTTCCTTGTAACCCCTGTTCATTGTAATGCTTTATGCTTTTTGCAATGTTTTTGTTTCACTGTAAACTGATTTGATATGTAATTTCTCTACATGAATGTCGGTATAAAAAAAGTTCTAAATAAATAAATAACTTATACAGTTAGCATTAAATTCACAGCTGGCATTCTATCAAGAATCCAGTGGTGAGTAACTTACAGTCAAAGCTCAAAATGTCAAAGGTTTCTGCAGGGAAAGCCTGGGCAGAAAGTCGTGCCTTAGCTGTTTTCCTGAGAGTGAGGTCGCAGGTACTGCATGACCTGCAGTTTGTGTAGTGCTTGCTTTGCTTGGCATCTGTTGCCAAACGCTGAAGCTATGTCCCATGGCAGGAAAAGCGTTATCTGGTGGCCTTGGGGGCCGGATAAAGATGGAGGAGGAAGTGATAACCAAGGTGCTGCTGATACCGACAGTACTGCGTGGGGAGCCCACTCTGTCCTCTGCAGCATCACCACTGCCCCCCTGGCCTCCGAAGCTCCCATTCTAGCACTCCGGCCTCCAGCTTCTCCTTCCTGGGCACCTTTCACTCATGGCTCACACAAGGTGGCTGGTAAGGATCCAGCTGGGTGAGGGACAGAGCTGATTTTGTAGTTACAGCTGCAAGGAATCCACAGGCACAAAAACTCTGATGTCGATCCCTGATCCTGCTGGAAATCCTGTAACTTCTCCTCCAGGATACTGATTATTCAGATGACCTCACCCAATATATTGAACTCAGATCCCCTGTGACATCCTTCAAGAGATTCAGGACGTGTGCTGCCTGCATCATGTGTAACGCGTCCTGATACCCAAGCAGGCGATCCACATCGATCTTGGTGTTCACAGACAATTCATGAAGGGGTGTCTGTTGCTCCGCTAATCTCTGCCTCATCAGAGCTGGTGCCTACATCCTGAATAAGCCCAACTGCTTCCTGCTTCTCAGGGAGCTGCTGCCTACCCTTCATGCTCCAGTTAAAATGCCCTGCTCTTTTCCTGCACTTCATCATTTCCTGCAGGACAAAGCTAACGAGTTTCTTGGTCCTTGGCTCTAGGGAGTCTATTACTGCCAGATGAAGTAAATGTGCTAAGCACTGGATTCCCTGCCCCAGACATATTTTTTGCCATTTTCTGTAACACAAAAATAGGAACAGTGATGTGTTTCAGCCCTCTATTATCCCCCTTATCTCTACTAAGATATGCGGCAAGGTTTGGCTCTGGTCCAGCACAGCCCACCTGTACCCCTGCTAGAGCTGCTGCCTAACTCCGCCTCATCTAGCTGCCACCAGTGTGCTGTCAGGGAAATGTAGTCATGCATAGCATTCTTGGCTGGTCCAAGTGTTGCTAGTGAGATGGAGGTAAGACATGCAATATGTGCTCAGGTCCTACATTCTCAATCATTTTCCCAGTGGTCCATGTCACAACCTTCGATGCCTGCTGCTTCTTGCCCCAGGAAGGTGATTCAGAACTCCACCCATCTGCTTCTTGATGGCTTGCAATTGATGTATGGATGGGGACCACTGGCCTACCATCTGACTGAGGGAAGGGCCTGAGGGTCTACTTGGGAGGTGGAATTCCTCTTTTCTGTGGTTCTCTGGATCCTGCTGCTGCTTTGAGTGCAGGATGGAATCCCTAGACTACTACCAGCCTCCCCTGAAATGAACACTAATGGATGGTATTTTTGCAAATGATGGAGCATACGATTGTCTGAAAGATGTCCTAGTATCTTTCCTCTACAGATGGCCTTTCAACAGTGAATGCATTCTGCAAAATTCTGATCCTCCATAACTGTAACGTGCCTTGACACCTCTGATTCCTTGTGGGATCGCCCTTCTGGATTTGGAACTGCTGCTGAGAATGGGGTTGAGGGCAAACCAGGAGGTAACAAGCCAGGGGGATCTCTGATGCTCTCAAGCCTGCTGTTCCTGGAGAAGGACAGTTACTGCCTCTAAGGCTCACCAGATATCAAGCTAGTAAGTGTAGCTAGGTTCTCCAAACCCTCCTCAGCTACTAGGTTTTCAACATCCCCTTCATCTACTTCTTCAAATCCCTCACATGATTCATCTGACTTGGTAACTTCTGCAAAGATGTGCTGCAGACTCTGGTCAGAAAAGAACAGGGCGCCTCGTGGTGGTTTTGGCTGATGCACACCCACTGCTGCTGCAATCCTCCACTGCATCTGCATTTTTCTGCCCCTACATTATACTAACAGTGCAGATGGGAGCTGTTCCACCTTCTGAGCTAACCCTGCATCTCCAGATGGTTCCCCCCCCCCCCCCCTCACAAAAACATGTTTTTTCATCTTAGTTGGGGGTCCTTGTTCTTGTGATCACCACTGCTACTCGTAATAGTCCCAGGTTCTCCGGGGGAAGCACTGTCACATTTGCCTCTTGATACCAGTGACGTCATGAAATCTATTGCAGTAGGTCACTAATGGGTAGGAGCTTTTAGGGTTACAATGTTTGTACAAGCACACACGGCAGATCAGTCACTTTTGTCAGAAACAGAGCAGAGTGAGTGAACTGATGATGCTTGCTGAGTGACTATGCACACTCAGGGCTGAGTTTTAGAAGTGTTGCTCGCACTAAAAGGCTCATGTATGCGAGTATGTGCGCCACACGTGAGCACCGCGGATTTTAAAAGCTGGTAATTACGCATGTATATGCACGTATGCAAGCTAAAAAAAAAGGGGGGTGCAGAAAAGGGGCAGATTATGGGCGTTCAGTTACAGCGTGAAGTTGTACTGTAAAACTCGCCATCGCAGCGCGCAGCGGCCTGTTAGCCACTTATATTCACTGCTTCTTTTGATGAGGTGTAAGTCTCCAGAAATCTCTGCTTAGGCCCAGATTGACTGGGAGGAGTGCAGGATGAAGAACCAGAGGGATCCAAGTGACATCGAGTCGGACTGGGCAAACTGTGGACTATTGAGTAAAACTGGAAATGGCGTACATGCGAGCTTCCATTAAAACCGGCAAATTGTTAAGGAAGATACACACTTTATGCTTGCTCAAGTAGCCCTTAAAATTAGAAGTGCACATATGCGCGGTAGGCATATTTTAAATCATACGTGCCTAAATCCATGCATGATTTTCAATTCAAGCGTATGTTTGCTCACGCACCCATACGCCAGTGTATGGGCGCCCGCATTCTTATTTTAAAATTAGCCTGTAAGAAAATAAAGTTAGGGCAAGAGTCACACATACTACTACTACTACTACTTCTTAACATTTCTATAGTGCTACGCGGTACAAATGACAAATAAGAGACAGTCCCTTCTGAATAGAGCCTACAATCTAATCAAGACAAACATACAGGTCAAGAGACTTGGGGCATTTCGTATAATAAGGCAATGGTTAAAATTAGATAATGAGGCTGATCTTTTACACATAGAAAGCAAGAGGCTGCCTCTAAGTCACTGCAGTGCCCAAACTCTCCACATGCTGCAAGAAACAATCTCTCTGTCAGTATCTTTTCTGTGGCCAATGCCAACTGTAATTGTAGTCCTCCCCTGATGATACAAACTCTAACCCTCTCACAAAGATTACAGTCTTTCTCCTGCTTTTGGGTAACACCCAAACCTACACTAGGCCCAGCAAGGCTAACAGCACACTTTGTTTCTTCCTGTAAATTATCTTTTTTCTAATCTTTTCTTTCCCCCTAAATTCTGAAGTAAGGAGCTTCAGAATATTTACCTTCCCTCTCTAAGATCCAACAGAGAAATGACTAAACAAAATTTTCACTTTCACCTACAAAATACGATGAAGTCATGACATGTTGCTGCCAGCTAGGACTTTAAAAAGTGCTTCCACATGATTGGTCCTGCTCTTTCCTTCCCCACTGCCTTCTGGCTCAGCTGTCTGGTTTAGAAAACAAAAAATACATTGCTTTGCTTCCCCCATCTTTTATTTAGAAACATAGAAATGACGGCAGAAAAGGACCAATGAACAATTCAGTCTGCCCAGCAAGCTTATGGTAGTCTCTGCCGCGCCATACAGGTCACCCCCATACTTACCAGTTTCCCAGGCCGTCAGAGTCAGGTTGCTGTCTGACTCCAGTTCCCCGTTACCTCTTGCACTGAAGCAGAGAGCAATGTTGGAGCTGCATCCAAAGTATCAGGCTTATTGGCTAAGGGCAGTAACAGCCGCTTCAGCCTATTTGTACTCCACATAGAATTTGACTTCAGTGGATTATAAATATTTTAAATAAATAAATAGATTTCAGTGGGACCAAAGCAAATAAGCTGAAAAGGATTTGGATTTTTTCAGAACCTCACTGATTCAGTTCAGTTGTCCCAAACTAAAAATCGACTCAATTCATCCTGGTTTTCTATTCAGATCGAAACAAATACATATTCCTATAACCTATACTAAACAGAAGGCATATTTTCAGAATATAATTTAGTTTTGTTAATTTTTTCAACTCTCAGATGTTTCATAACCTTGAAAACCTATTTTCATTTATATTTTTTTGCAGAGATTTTTTTCATTATGAATACCCTCTAGCTTTTATGTCAGAACTCATAAACACATTTTATGATCAATATTTTAAGATGCATTAAAAAAAAAAGCATAAACACCCAGTTAAGTGTTTTAGAATGATTTATTCTCTGCCATAGAGAATGAAACAGTACAAAAAGAAAAAATGGACTTGGAGAATTTTAGATTAATAATAAAGTTTATATGGTGCCTATCACTCTAAAAAGTACAAATTAATGGAGATTTAAATTCTTGTCTGGATTGCACACAGAATGCTGGATGCTAATGATGGCGGTGTTAAGAACAGGGCAATACCGGATAAAAGGTTACTGTGGGCAAGGGTTGCTTTCAGTCCCTCCTTGCCTTTTGGATTTGTGTGTTTACAGACTGACTCAAAAGGATTAATGTGGCCACACTTTGCAATGGCCCTGGTTAGTAATTTGCAGCTGTGTGACTGTGGATCAGATCTGGCTGTGAGTAGGTTCTATGTGTGGACACATCCTATTTACAACCACTTCCAGCCTTAAAAATATAAGTGCTGTTTGTGGGCTGAGCAGGCTACAGGAGCTACCGCTGCACCAGGGCAAATAAACCAGGCTCAAATACTGGGTTACTAATTGCCAGAATATCTTGGGACACTTTCAGGTGTCATGAAAGATGGAATATAAATGAAAAAATGATTTATTTAAGAGTGTAAACAGGAGAAGAGTGGAATCATACGTACCGTATATTCTTGTGGTTGTGCATGCCTGGTCCCAAAACTACTAGCCAGTGGCACATGGCACTTAAATATCCCTGCCAATCGCAGCAGCAGATGCTCTTGCAGTACATGCGTCTGTGTCAGAGCAGATCTGCAATCTACTGGGATCAAGCAGAAGACTTCACTCGCATTTGCTGCTGCTGCCATTTCCTGCGTAAAGGAATTCAGAAACTCTGTATGACTTGCACTGGCACATGCATCTCATCCAGCTGTCAGCAGCTGGCTCTTAAGCTCTCATATGTGCCAGGACTCCCAGCATCTGCCTCTCCAGGAAAACATTAAATATATGCCAAGCAGAATTTGCCATGACATCAAATAACAATGCTTGTGTATAACAGGCCCCTTTATAGCAAGCCCTGCTAAGAAAATCAAGTAATTCTGGTGCAGTGTTTTCAGAGCATCTGCATCATTTCGTTTTCTACCAAACAAGTTCGCTTTTTCTAGCCTGGGCTCAAAAACGTCATTCTGCAGAACATAAAAAAATGAACGTGTGCTTGTGTGCTACAGAGAGAAGAGATAAAAGTCTCTGTAGCTCAATGATTGCCCTTTTCTTTCCTGACCTATAGCATGAATTGGCCCTGTTAGGGTTAGTGCTAGGAAATCCACAAAACTTTCTAACAGCTCTTGATATCAGTTCTGTTTCAGACCTAGAAGGTCAACTGTTCTGAATCAATGATCGAGGCTCGGTGCAGGCTGCTCACCAAGCCATGTGCGACAGCTGTGGTCAGTGATTTCAGATCAAGAAGCTCGCTCGCCCAAGCTCTGCTGCATTCCCTTTCTCATAAGTTAATTTAATAAGGGGCTTCAGAGATCAGAATGCAGACTGCTAGCTGGGTGCCAGCAGCATTTATAGTGAGAACGCAGAACGTTTCTTAACCACTCTGCCTCACAAGTCCCAAACAGCTCTGAGGGCATGCGGAATTAAATGTACTCCGTCTCATTTTAAAAGCAGTAAAATTATATTGCTGTAATTATATTTTACATGGCAAAGAACTGCAGCACTATGACTTGGCAGCACTTGCCTTTCTTCTTCTAATTAGAATTATTTTATTTTATTGGCCATTGCCCAAAGGGAAATAGAAGTCCAGTGAGAAGATTACTCATACTTCATGCAAGTGGTGTTTAGGTTCTGTAAGTATGGCCATCCTGACATGAAGCAAAGTAGCAAATAAAGGGCCAAGCGTAATCCCTTTCTACACTGGTGGGAGTTGACCATGCTCTCCTCTGAACTAGGCTTCTGCTGTCATTAGCTTTGTTAACACTGCCCATCCTAGCCATAAGAGTATTAATTGTCCTCATGAAACAACCTGTTTGTTGGTTGACAGGAGAAAGCCAAGGATTTTGTGGAGACCCAGGAATTCCATCTCATGGTATTCGGCTAGGAGAAGACTTTAGCCTGACCAGCGTGGTGCGATTCAGCTGTGAACCTGGCTACACTCTGAGAGGCTCCTCAGAGAGAATTTGCAATGCCAATGGCTCCTGGAGTGGCCTGCAGCCATCTTGTGAAGGTAACTTTCCCATGTATCTGTAAATATTGAGGACCACACTGAGTATGCCTGAGAGTTGGAAAGCTATTCAGCAGAACATACTGGGGGAAGCACTTTGCTGATTGCACCTGGCTATACCGGTAACTTTAGCACAGTTATCTCCCGACTAGACTTGCCCAGCTGGTAATGAATATTAACACTAGAACGTAAGTACAGAAGAATATGCCATACTGGGTCAGACCAAGGGTCCATCAAGCCCAGCATCCTGTTTCCAACAGTGGCCGATCCAGGCCATACGTATCTGGCAATTACCCAAAAACTAAGTCTATTCCATGTTACTGTTGCTGGTAATAGCAGTGGCTATTCTCTAAGTCAACTTAATTAATAGCAGGTAATGGACTTCTCCTCCAAGAACTTATCCAATCCTTTTTTAAACACAGCTATACTAATTGCACTAACCACATCCTCTGGCAACAAATTCCAGAGTTTAATTGTGCATTGAGTGAAGAAGAACTTTCTCCGATTAGTCTTAAATGTGCTACTTGCTAACTTCATGGAATGCCCCCCCTAGTCTTTCTATTATTCGAAAGTGTAAATAATCGATTCACATCTACTTGTTCAAGACCTCTCATGATCTTAAAGACCTCTATCATATCCCCCCTCAGCTGTCTCTTCTCCAAGCTGAACATCACCAAGCTGCCTTTTTCTAATCTGGCAGTTACTGTAGCTGGGTTTAAAAAAGGATTGGATAAGTTCTTGGAGGAGAAGTCCATTACCTGCTAGTAAATAAGTTTACTTAGGGAATGGCTACTGCTTTTAATTGCATCAGTAGCATGGGACCTTCTTAGTGTTTGGGTATTTTCCAGGTTCTTGTGACCTGGATTGGCCTCTGTTGGAAATAGGATGCTGCTGGGCTTGATGGACCCTTGGTCTGACCCAGCATGGCAATTTCTTATGTTCTTAAATTTTAGCTGCATAATGACTTACCTGGATAAAATTTTGCCAGTGAGGGGGCAGTAGCTCAAATCGTGAGGTTTATCTAGGCAACTCCAAAAATTACCCGGACAAACCCTTTGATCTTTGACCTCATTGTGTTCTTACATAGTGCTGGTATGCCAAAGCACGTTAAAGATCAGTTAAAGAAGTATTACCCAACTGCAGCTGGGCCTGAGAAGGATTAAAGTGGCTGATCCTGCTGGAGTTTGAAGCCAGGGACTGCTTTAGCATTCCTCACCAGAAGGAGCTGCCATCAAGGCAAGGTGATTGCATAAGAGGCTCCATTAGCAATAGTGATACTCTCTGCTGCCTCTGCTTGTACCTGGTCTGGGGCTGACAAGAGGATCTCACAGTAATGGGCTGACAGTTAGGTGCCTTTCACCAGCACAATATCCACTAGATTGGCAGAGAAAAGAAGAGACTCTAGGAGCAGTTGGAAGACAAAGTGAAGCTGTAGAGACAGAGCACCCCTATTGATTAATCTGCTGTTTCCTCCCTCAGGTCTGTGTGCATCGGCCCAGTCTCGCAGTGAGGAGACAAATTGAATGCAGAGCTTTTTAATACCAGCTTTATGACTAATAGTAACATTATCCCTGTACTGTGGGTGCTTTTATATCACACGATCACTGGCAAACACAATGCATAACAATAAGTGACAGTGATGTGTGCAGGGATATCTCAGCTCTATATTGTGTTTTCAGAAGACAGAGAATGTCATTATACGTTCAAAGATTTCTGCTTGGGACTGAAGCAGTGCTTTCAGATCTGGCCTGTGAGCACCGCTTCCTTAAAGTTAGAAGGCACTATGCAGAGAGTGTATTACTGGATATGAAACTCATCCCGCACATCTGGCAGATCGCAGCAAAAGATTTTCACAGCTACTAACTATACACGCAGTAAGAAATATAAAGAGAATACTGAAACGTGTGCTGCCGTCTGAACCATCAGCTCATTGGAATTTAGGATTTGTGTTTCTCTCCCATTCAATGAGGATCAGATTCCAGGAGCCTATACAAGTGAAGCACTGAGCAGTTTTTGAAGAGACCGAAGGCTGAGCTGCATGTATCAGAAATCTTGAGGAGCTTACAGCATGTGGATTTGTTTGTTTACTGGGAAGGCCACATTAAGCAAGGTTTTATTCCCATCTGACTCCCAGAAACATAGGGAGATTAAGCAGGCAATTTTCCTATGCAGCTGCAGGGGTTAAGCAGGGGAAGAGTTTGTGCTTTCAGGTGAGCATTCTCGGTGTACAGGTGAGCATTCTCGGTGTACAGGTGAGCATTCTCGGTGTACAGGTAGCTTTCTCGGTGTGCAGGTCCAGGGTCACACACAGAGCCAGTGGCATGGGGAAGCCTCATGCCCCAGGCCTTGGATCATAATCTGATGCTGTAACCAGTGGCTTCCCCTCCCCCATCTTGCCTAACTCCTCAGAGCAGAAATACAGGGACAGAGCCCAAACGTGGGAAAAGTTCTTGTTTCCACGAGACCCAACCATCAGTGACATGCTCACGTCTTATAGAGCATTTACACTTGGTTTAATATATCATTTGGAAATGGAAACACCATATCATGGAAACCAGGGCCCACACTGTTCATTCTTCACTCACTGAAACCTCCAAATGAGTGCTAGCTAATCAGATCTGCTTGGCTAAATGTCCCAAAGTGCTTTATAATTAAGAATATAGAATCTCTCTCACCATCCTGATTAACATTTTGGATACTTGAATTTATAATCTACATTCTACAGCTTATAAACCATGCACTACGTTTTTTCCTCCTACACATGGAATTTAATAATGAATTCTCATTATGTAGCTAGGTTGATGGATTAATGAAATCTTGTTGCAAAGCTTGTTCAATGTAGCCAATAATTTTTCTTGTGGAACAGTGCAAGGCTTTCATGTGCTTATAATCCCGGATCAGCGCCGCGATGCTGAACAGTACAGAGTGCTAGGAGCAGGCGTGCAGGATGGGAAAGCACCAGCCTGGGAGCTGACCCTTTCACCTCCAGGCTCGGCACAGGGAGAGAGAGGCTTTCACTTCTGGGCCGCGTCTTTCAACTCTATACCTTCTTGAATCAGACCAAAAGTCCATCAGGCCCAGCATCCTATTTCTGACAGCAGCTGATCTGGGTCACAAGTTCTTCCATTTCTTGTCGCTCATTCCCAGGGATAAGCGCTGGCTTTTCCAATAGCTAATAATGGTTTTGGACTTTTCCTCCAGGGACTTGGTCGAATCCCTTTTAAACCCTGCTATGGCAGATGCCTTGACCACATCCTCTGCCTGCAATGTCCATAGCTTGATTGTGCATTGAATGAAAATATACTTTCTATGATTTGTTTTAAATCTGCTGCCTGTTAGTCTTTGTACTGTCTGAAAGAATTAAAAAAAAAAACCCGTTCCCTGTTGACCTGCTCCACTCCACTCGTGATTTTATAAATCTCAGTCATATCCCCTCTGTTGTCTCCATCTGCTTACCCTTTCTTCATGCGGTCATTAGTGCATCGCTTACTTCTGTGGCCCTTCTCTCTACCTTTTCTGAGATGCAGCAAGCAGAACTGCAGCCAATACTCGAGGTGTAGACCCCGTGGGATGATACAGAGGTATCGTGATGTTTTCCATTCCTTCCCAAATAATTTCTATTTGACTTCTTCACCACCACTGCACATCGATCGTGCACAGTGACTCCAAGATCCTTTTCATGGGTTTTGACTCATAATACATAGGGATCTTTGTTTTCAGTTATTTTATTTTTCACAGAAATATATCAGTGCTTACTACAAGAACAACATTTCTATTTACCTGGAAAAATGATGAGTCATTTTTTCCCACTGATTTCTCCTATTGAATGTGCCTACAGTTTGGATTTATTTATTATTTTTGTTAGAAGTTTGTAAACCACAATCTACAGGGAATGCATGATGCAGTTTACAAATTAACATGTACAATAAAACCATCAACATTCAAAAACACAAATAAAACAAAAGACAGCATAAAAAAATAAATGCTGAGATTTCATCACCGATATGATGTCCCCACTAATATCGGTATAGAAATTCAAATAAATAAAATAAATAAATCATGCCATAGAGAATCTGAACAAGACACAGCAGTTTTGCTATGTCAAAGCGATTATATACAGAAGGCCTTTTGAAGAGGGACATTTTTAAGTTCCTTTTAAACTCTTTGACATCCATAGTCATTCTTAAGGCTTCCGAAAGCAAGTTCCATAATTTGGGTCCAGCGATTGAGAAACCATGGTTTCTTACATTGTCTGGTCTCGCTACCTTTAGTACAGGAATTTCAGGTACACTTTTATTTGCAGAACACTATTGTCTTGATGATTTGAATATACGGAGCGATGCACTCACCAATCAGTGGCGTCTTTATATAACAGATTGAAAATTGAGAGCCAATGTAAGGAAAAAAGTATAGGTGTTATGTGATCTCTTAAATGGGTATTTGTTAAGGTGCGGGCAGCTGAATTTTGGATTAATTGTAATAGACGTGTGCATTGGCTGGTAAACTAATGATAAAAACCTGCAGTAGTGCAAGTTTGTGAGTGTTAGTGTTTGTAATATCATACAGAAATCATGGGTCTCAGGCAGGGGCTTTAAACGTTTTAATAATTGCATTTTGTAAAATGAGGATTTCACAACTGATGAAATATGATGAGCCATCAAAAATTATTCCTAAATTCTGAGCTTTAGTATTATAGGTATACTAAGATTTCAAAATTTAGATCAAGATCATTTATGATTGTTAAACAGCACAGGTTCCAGTACTGGTTCCCAAAGGCCTTCACTTCTAGGCCCAGTGTAGGCAGGCCGAGCCTTTCAGTGTAACAAGAACATAAAGACCTGGAAACTGCTCCAGATTTCCAATGGAAAAGCACATGCATACCTTCCCACGGGCAGAAAGTATCCGCAGATGTTTGCAGCTGCAAAATAACACGCATAGATCTGACAATGCAATCCACATTCCCGGGAACACCTCCCTCAAATGCGGTTTAAGATGCGGGCATTGTGGAAAGTTTGGGAGCCAGCCAGTGCTACAGGTACTTCGTGCTCAGACTTGGTGGAGAGATGAAATCCCTTGTGTTGCTCGCTGGCCCTCCCTCCTGCAGTCTCTTTGCCGTGCAGATGAAACAGTGAGGCTACTTTTACCTGCATAGACAGGGGGCAATTGTCAGCTGTGCCTGGTAACTGTTAGCTATCTGGGTAAAAGCATTTGAAGCTTTCTCTCCTTGTGCTTACTGAGAAATTAAATAATTATTTGTACCAATTAGAACTGGTGTTCATTTCCTCTACCTCTGAAGGATGACAAGACACTTGATATGAAGGGCCTGATATGTAAACCGAATTGATCAATAATTTTGTTATTGGAAAGTCGGTATAGAAAAATGCTAAATAAATAAATAAATAAGGGCCTGTCCTTCCAGCCCTCACTGTACAGCTCTTGCCTCATGGTACCTTTCACCAGCACTAGAATCTACTGTAAAAACAAGTGCAAGTCAGGATATTCAGCTAGCCATGTCTCTTACTGTGTAAGAGTGTTACCACGTGCATGTTTTGCGTAAAGACTGATGAACTAAAAAGTGGTACTCTTACATAGTGAGAGACACCATCAGCCACCTTCCAGAGGGCTCTGGACTGAAGTGCCTGTCCTGTCCTGTATTCCTAAATCACTAATCATACAGAAAGACCTGCCAAACTACAGTATTTCTGAATGAGAAGGCACAGCTTCCACCCTAAGTGCTTTCTGCCCATGAGACCCTCACTGCCAGGGGATAACATCTTTGTACAGCACTAATTCATCTGTCAGCGTGAGCACCCCATGTGCAAAAAGCCGATGCCAAACTCGATGGGGAAAACTGGCACATAGCTGTACTCCTGACTCAGATAACTGAGGCGTTTAAAACAAATTCTCTGTGATCCCGTATTTATAAGCGCTCTCACACATCTTGTGACTTTAAAATAAATTGCCTCCAGCATCTTTAGCATGTCAGACCTATCAGCTTTACCTTTCAATCTTCTCAGCTTACAGTTTCTTTGGGAAACTTCTCATCGGATCATTAGACACCTCTAAGGCACACCTACAATATAATAGGCCTGATCTGAAGCCCTGGTACAGGAGTGAGCAGAGTTACGTGCCTAAGGAAATGCCAGTTCAGGTATTAATGACTCTGTTATGTTAATGTAACCTTGCATCAGGTGGGAGCATCATTCTGGGCCCAGCGAGACTGAGTCCAACCTGAGCTCTGGTGGTCACTGCTCACTTCTTTCCTGAACAATTTACACTTTGTCATTCACTGTTACGTCTCTGTTGGAGGCTCAGGTTTGCAGCAAACTGTAAAAATGAAGATTTTCAGCCAGTGCACAGCAGCTTTTTACCAGAAATGGCCTTGCAGTGAAGGCTCTTCTAATACTGGTGGCAGCGAGGTTCGGCGCACAGGACTAACGCTGCACATGTACAGTAGCGCAGAAGCATGCGTGTGTGCTCTGCTCATTCATGTTCTTCCAGTCTGATGGTGGCAGAAGGCGAGACTCTCGCTGGGACCATACTGAAGGTCTCCTAACTTAGGACTGCACACGCTCTCTCATTGTTTGTGAATATACCCTTCAGCCTTACCATCAGAACTATAAAAGGCGAGCAGTGAGGCCTGGCAGCTCGTGGGCTCTCTTTTTTATATCTATTGCAAAATAAGTACCCTTGACCTTGGCAGGTGCTCTTGCCCAGGGCTTTGCACATAACTTTGATCATTGCTGGTTATCTGTCAGAAAAGCCTTCCACCACTTACAGTATGCAGCATTCCCAGCTTACGTCTGTCCTTTCTGGCTTCATGGCTATCGCAGGTGACTGGGAGCTTTCTCTGTTGCAGCCACTGAAATCTTAGTTATTTATTTCTGTTTATGTCCTGCCAATCCAGTGGCTATAGGCAGCTTACAGAAGTTACTTGCACAAAACAGAGTGATTATCACTCAAACTCTAATATAAATAAAATCAATAATGGGACCTTCTCAAAATATCAATCGTATGCCAATCTGAAAAGATGGGTCTTCAGTATAACTTAAAAAGTGCTGGTACAATTTGTTAGCCACAGAAAGCTCCACCTTTATGATCGGCTCTAACACTGATTCTGTAGCTCTCTTTACCTGGGCTTCTATTTACATAAATGTAGCTGGGTATTAAGAAGCGTTCACACAGGCAGGTCTGCAGAAATGTAAAACAGGCAATCCCCCTATATCATGTAGGCTGGCATCCATTAGAATGAAAGCCACCGTATTAGTACTATTATTACTGTATTATGTATAAATAATATACAAGAAGCAAACAATTTTCAGAGAAAAGAATGCTCTAGCACAAGAGATCACAGTATGAGGTTCCTAGGAGGTATTCAAGAGCAAGATCAGAAAATATTTCTTAATGAATTGCATGATGGGTGCATGGAATGGGCTTCCAAGAGAAGTGATAGAAGCAATTAAAGAAAGCCTGGGATAAGCCCAGATGATTCACTGATGTGAAGAAAAGCCTGAGATGAACTGGAGTCGATGGCACTGCACCAAGAATGAAAGAGGGCAGACTAGAAGGCCCTAGAATACAGTATATATGCCATCATTCCTGTTGTAATGTAGTCAAACGAGCATCTTCAGATGCAGCACAGTGAGAATAACCCAGCTAAAAACTGCAATTATCACAACTCATAGACTAGCCGCTGACCCTACCCGCTGGTCTTTCTCAGGGACGTATCCTCCTGTCACATTGGTGAGGTATATTAGATGCCCACCGGCTTGTGTCTGCATGGAACATTCACAGATCTCAAGCTCTCAGGTTTGTCATTGCTCAGTAGGCCTTTAATCATACAGCTCCTGGCAGTTTTGTGTAATCTTCTGTGCTCACAATCAGCTTTTGTGGACAGTGTCTCGTTTTCTAACCTTACAATCTTGACTTTCCAGTTATATCTTGTGGAAACCCAGGAACTCCAAGGAATGCACGGATTGTATTTAATGACGGCTTGGTCTTCTCCAGCTCCATTACATATGAATGTCGGGAAGGCTATTACTCCACAGGACTGCTCAGCAGGCACTGCACTGTCAATGGGACCTGGACTGGGGCTTCTCCAGAGTGTACACGTAAGTGCCTGAGGTGATTCGTTCAAGGAAAGGGGGCTGGTTCTGCGCTCTTCCTGGGACCTGGGGCTTGTGTACCTTCTCTTTTCCCGAATGCAGGGAACAGCGATGGATATGTTCAATCCCAGAAAATTGTGCTTCATTCCATCTTCTCTGATAGTATTCTTTTGCTGATAAAATTTTAAAATTATTAACATTTTCATTTGTTCCCATTTGGTACACTGACATTTCACAATCCCCATAGACCTTTTCTGAGCTTGTATCTTTATTAAACCATTGTTTTGAACATTAACATCTGCAAATTGCATTATTAAAAACATCAAGAATCATCTTGGAGCCTTCATTGGCATCCATTATAAACTCTCACTATCTGAGGGCTTCGTTCCAGCATCACTTAGACCCCTTTTGAAGAAGCCTGGACTTGATCCCCTGAATTTGGCAAATTATAGACCAAGCTCCTCCCTGCCATATCTTGCATTGCAAAAGCTAACTGACTTCCTAAATGAACATCATATTTTAGACCCTTTTTCGTAAGTCATGGAGCACCGAAACCCTAGTGGTCTCTTTAGTAGATACATTCAGATTTATGCTAGTCATGCTGGATGTTTCTGCTACATTCGACACCCTATATCACCATCTTCTTTATCATTTAGAGGAGTGTGGTTTCTTGGGTGTCATCTTGAATTGGTTTAGATACTATCTTCTCAATCAGGTAAGGATGAGTAATGAGCATTCATGTTGGCATTCTGCATCCACCAGTGTCTCCCCAAGCCTCATCCTTATTGGTCACACTGTTTAATAGCTATATGGAGCCAGTTTGCAAAGTGTTAGTGGGGCTCTGTGTGGATTACAGAATGTATGCAGATGACATCCAATTTTTCACTGAAGTTCAATCCACGTGATCTGATACCATTAAGCTTGGTTTGCTCTGTCAGCCATAAAAAGATGGCTTTTTCACAATAAACTTGCTCTCAATGTCATGATGTCTGAGATTACTGTGATCCATGGCTGGGCTGGTTCCATGGTCAATTGACATTAAGAATGTTATGGTACCAATTACTTCTTGTGTGAGAAGTCTTAGTGCATGGTTAGATTCAGATCTAAAGTTTAATCAGCACATCAAATCAGTTATAAGATCTGGCTTTTACAAATTGCGGGTGATTTGTGGATTAAAATCTCTTCTTGACCATTTAGATTTTCGATCCATAGATTCTCCCCATAATTGACTATTGTAATGCTGTCTACACTGGTCTGGCAATTTTTTCTTTGAAAGCTATTCAGTTATTACAGAACTCAGCCACTCGTCTTATCTGAAGAAGGTCCAGAAGAAATCACATTATACCAGTCTTATTGACCTTCACTGGCTACCAGTCCAGAATCACATTCAATATAAAATTGCAATGCTTGTTCATTCTTTATTAAGATTTGATTCTTATCCATAGGCTAATGTCTTATTATGGATATACAATTCTACCCTCACCTTCGGTCCTTCCAGTGAGGTTTGCTAGATGTCCCTTCCACTAAGCAGGCACATCTTGTTGAAACACGACAGTGGTCGTTTCAGTGCCTGCTTCAGAACTGTGCAACACCCTTCCTGAAACTATGCATCTCAGAGAATGTTGTAAAACATTTTCAACCTTGTGGAAAACATTTTTGTGTAGACAGGCTTTTGATTGATTGGATCACATTTTTAGTATTAGTTCTTTTTGGCAAGTTATTGATCCTTACTGATTTTAACTATTTTTTATATCATTTGTTTTATGTTTTATTAATTTATGTATGTTTTACCTGTACATTGTCTAACACCTAGGCAGTAGGCGATTAATAAATCATTAATAAAAAGAGAAAGATGGACCCTTCCAGTGCACCCAATTTGAGCTCCATATACTGGGAGACTGGAGAATCTACACAAGCTGTTGAGGGATGGCAGGTCATTGTTATGTTTGTAGCATAAATTCAAATTAAGAGCTCCCAAGTGACTAATTCAGAAAAGGCCTCCAGAATGGGGTTAGAGGTCCACGTCAGAAGACCTGAGATCAGGTGTGAAGTCTACACCGTAAATCACATCTGGGGATTACAAAATGAAATCCCTCTGTATAATTTGCTGGCTCTGCCCTTCCTCCAGATCCACCCACAGAGGGTGGGGAGGGACATTTTTCAAGCAAGGATTTTACTTGGGCAGCTGCTTAGTTAATCATTTGAAAATTACTCTCTAGAACACCCTTGAAAGGCAAAAGTTAGGGAAAGTTTTTTTCAGTGGTTATTTAAAAGAGTGGCATTAACCCTTCCTGGAGATACTGGAAGCCATCCTTCTTCTAGCATCTCTGAAGCCAGAAATTGCCACCTCTACCCTCCAGCATGAAAATATTTAGTTGCTTTTTTGGGGGGGGGGCAGTACGAGTGAAGCACCTGAGAGCTGTCTGGCAGTGATTACTGCATTTTCTTTCTTTCAGTGATAAACTGTGGGGACCCCGGTATACCAGCCAATGGCATCAGATTGGGTAGCGACTTCACATACAACCGAACGGTGACATTTCAGTGTATGCCTGGCTACATCATGGAGAGCGACCGTCCATCGTCTCTAAGCTGCACTAGGGACCGCACCTGGAATGGGACCAAACCAGTCTGCAAAGGTAAGACATCCAGCTGCACGTTCCCAAAAGCACAAACACGCACGAGCTGTGAACACGACTGACTCCTTTCTGAGTGACCTCTGATGTCCCTGCTACTCACACTGAAAGAAAACAGAAGAGAATGGGGAGAGGTTGGGGTTCTCAGAGGTGAGGGGAACTTTCTTCAAACATCAACCTAATAAACGAAGGTTGACCGACGTGCCGCAAATGCGCAGTAGAGAGCAGCTCTACCGCGCATGCGAGCACGTCGGTCACAGTGTGCCTCTTAAAAATAAAAATGGCGCTGTAGGAGCGGCGGCCCGAAGACCCGGAGCGGCAGGAGCGGCGGCGGCACCGGCCCGAAGACCCGGAGCGGCGGCGGCACCGGCCCGAAGACCCGGAGCGGCGGCGGCACCGGCCCGAAGACCCGGAGCGACAGGAGCGGCGGCGGCGGCTCGAAGACCCGGAGCGGCGGCCCGAAGACCTGGAGCGGCGGCGGCCCGAAGACCCGGAGCGGCGGAGGCGGCAGCGGCGGCCCGAAGACCCGTGCAGGAGCGGCGGCGGCACCGGCCCGAAGACCCGGAGCGGCAGGAGCGGCGACCCGAAGACCCGGAGCGGCGGGAGCGGCCCGAAGACCCGTGCAGGAGCGGCGGCGGCACCAGCCCGAAGACCGGGGGCGGCGGCCGAAGACCCGGAGCGGCGGCGGCATGCGCGCGAGGGAGGGACAGACTTTCTTCCGTCCGTCTGTCCCTCCCTCGCGCGCATGCCGCCGCCGCCGCTCCGGGTCTTCGGGCCGCCACTCCGGGTCTTCGGGCCGCTCTCGCCGCTCCGGGTCTTCGGGCCGCCGCTCCGGGTCTTCGGGGGAGATCGACTGAGGGGAGGGGGGAGGGGGGAGAGAGGAGTGACTCAGGGGGGGAGGGAGGAGTGACTCAGGGGGGGAGGGAGGAGTGACTCAGGGGGGAGAGAGGAGTGACTGACTGAGGGGAGGGGGAGGGAGGAGTGACTGAGGGGAGGGGGAGGGAGGAGTGACTGAGGGGAGGGGGAGAGAGGAGTGACAGGAGGGAGGGGGGAGAGAGGAGTGACTGACTGAGGGGGGAGATAGGAGTGACTGAGGGAGGGAGGAGGGGGGAGTGACTGAGGGGAAGAGGGAGGGGAGGGGGGGAGAGAGAGGAGTGACTGAGGGGAGAGAGTGGGGGAGGTGGGAGGGAGAATGAGGGGGAAGGAAATGATCCAAAAAAAAATGTTAATGTAGCCCGTTTTAACGGGCTTAACGGCTTGTATATAATAATATGAGAGTAGGCTATGTGTTTTGAGGTCTGGGGACAATATTAAACACTTTTCTGCATTTGAAAATTGCTCTATGGCAGTTTCCCTTTCAAGTTTCCTGCAAGCTGCCTGCAGGGTTTCAAAAGTGCCTTCTTGGAGGGACTTTTCAAAGTTATGTCTGTGCGTAAAATCCTGTTTTATGCTGTAAGTGGGATTTAGATTTAATTACTCGCCCTTTCCAAATCTGAGCTCAAGGCAAGTTACAATTCAGGTACTGAAGTGATCTCCGTGCCCAACAGCCTGTAAGTTACACTTGAGGCAATGGAGGCTTGGCCGAGGTCAGACAGACATCAGGGGGAGAAGCTTCCCTCACGCTCAGCCCTGCTGCTCCCTTCCAAATGTCACATTTGCCTTATGGATATTCGCACATTAGGATACAAAATGGCCTGCCTGATCTGCAGATACAACATATGTGAGCACATTTCCCCACATTTGGGAGAGGGTCTGGATGTTTATTTTAATTTATAAGCATGCTCTTTGATTTTGAAAAGTATGAACTTACCTACCTAAGTTTGTTTTGGAAATTGGTGTAATGTCTGCAAGTTGTTATAAACGTACTCTCAGCTGTGAGGACGGTCCTGCCCAGCGTGAGATTGGCTTGTGCAGTAAGACAGTAAATGATAGCCCACCCATTATACCATGGGCATATAAATTCCCCCACCTGCCCCCAGCATGTTTTCTATCTGATCTTTCAAGCCTTTTTCTACCACTGCCCTCTCTTTCTGTCCCAAGCATGTTTGCATTCGGTCACTGGGGTCCTCTTCACCTCCGCTGGTAGGCTTGTCAAGGCATCCACTGCTCAAGGCTACGAGGCAGTGCAAGGTGGCTGTAACTTTGCAGTATCCCAGAACTAATTGCAGGGGTCCAGCAGAACATTATAGTGTGACTAATGGAAATGAAAGTGTTCTCGAGAGCACCTACATCTGGAGGAAGGCAGGCAAATGTCTTTTGATAGAAATGGACTTTGGTGGAGAGATAAATATAGCTCAGTCCTGTAGAGGGTTTGCTATTTGACAGATATCTCCATATCAGCAAGTTATGACCAATTCAGGAAGAGGCAACAAAACCAGTAATGAGAAATACTCAGGAGCCTTCCTGTCATGTTACTGGTTTCAGTCCCAGATGGTTTTTGAAATAATGCTGTCCTGTTTCCTGATTAGCTATCACCTGTAAGCCACCTCCAGTCATCCCCAATGGAAAGGTGATGGGTACAGACTTTGTCTGGGGCTCGAGTGTGAGTTACACTTGCTATGAAGGATATCAGCTCTCCCTGCCGGCTGTGCTCACCTGCGAGGGCAATGGAACCTGGTCCGGGGAACTTCCGCAGTGCTTCCGTAAGCAGAGATCTTGCCTTTTTATTATATGCAATAGGAAAAGTCAAGTATTGTAGAGTTGTACACTCTGGGGTAAATTTTCACAGGGTTACGCGTGTAACCCCCGAAAAGCTGCCCCTGCGCGCGCTGAGCCTATCTTGCATAGGCTCGGCGGCGCCTGCAAGCCCCGGGACGCGCCTATGACCCAGGGCTTTCAGAAATGGGCGTTCCCGAGTCCTCCGGCGCTGCGGCCGTGCCGGAGGTTCGCGCACTGGCAGCCCGCCAGCGCGCGTAACTTTTGAAACAAAGGTAGGCAGGGGGATTTAGTTAGGGCTGGGGGGTGGGTTAGATAGGGGAAGGTGGGGGTGGAGCGGTTGAAAAGTTCCCTCCGAGGCTGCTCCGATTTCAGGTGCGGCCTCGGAGGGAATGGAGGCAGCCTGCGCGGCTCGGCGCGCGCAAGTTGCACAATTGTGCACCCCCTTGCGCGCGCCGACCCTGGATTTTATAAAATCGGGCGCCCGCACGCAGGTTTTAATATCTGCCCCTCTGTGTGCTCTGGAGCCTCTGAATTGGCAGAAAGCCAGGGACCTGGAAATGCAAACTAACTCCTCTTGAAGAGAGCCATTAGCTGCCCTGTGTTACCTAGCCTAGTGATGGGATGGAAATACCAACAGATCTCAGAGAAAAGGCCCCCCGCACACAAATCATCATGAGCCAGGTTTCATGAGCATAAGAACTGCTGTATCTGCAAAGCACCCCTCAGTGTTGCTCTGGACTTTCAGTCCACTGCTCTTCCAAGAAACTTGTTTTTCTACTCACGTTAGCTCTAAGCGACTGAGGGCCTTCCCTGAGCTCTGGGCTGCAGTGTGGGTTTAGTGGTAAGGATGATGCATTCCTACGATTATAACTTCTGTCTCTTTCATTCCCTATGGTGGGGGTTGCAGCTGTGTTCTGTGGAGACCCTGGCATCCCTGCTCAAGGCAGGAGAGAGGACAGGGGCTTCAGCTACAGGTCATCGGTGTCGTTCTCCTGCCCTCCCCCCTTGCTGCTTGTAGGGTCTTCACGAAGGTTTTGTCAGTACGATGGGACCTGGAGCGGGACACAGCCCAGTTGTATAGGTAAGGGTAAGGAAATCTCAGTGACATCTAATCAGGGGATGCCCCAGTGGTCACAGATTTACACATTGGAAGGGTGATTTCAATGCATCCACGGGCAGGCACATAAATCCCGCTTCTCTCCAGTAAGTTGGGGAATTTTAAAAGGGGCACATTCACACCATTGCCAGTTTCACCAGTTTGTCCATTATTTCACCCAGTTAATAGCTAGGTCCTCCAAATCCCCCTGGTTTGATAGTCTGCACTCACTCCACTTACCCCAGACCCTTTAAACCTCCAAGAAACGGCTCTTTATTTTTATTTTTTAACTTACACCTCCTCCCCAGCAGAAGCAAACTTACATGGCGGAGACGCGGGGCACCCGGGCACATCTCTAGGCCACGCCCAGACCACGCCCCGCCCCTTTTTGAACACTTTTGAGATGTGCACATTGCGAGAGAGATGCGTGCATATGGGCACATCTCAAGGCCACGCCCCGCCCCTTTTTGAACACTTTTGAGATGTGCACACTGCGAGAGAGATGCATGCATATGGGCACATCTCTAGGCCCCGCCCGGACCATGCCCCGCTCCTTTTTGAACACTTTTGAGATGTGCACACTGCGAGAGAGATGCGTGCATATGGGCACATCTCTAGGCCACGCCCAGACCACGCCCCTTTTTGAACACTTTTGAGTTGTGCACACTGCGAGAGAGATGCGTGCATATGGGCACATCTCTAGGCCCCGCCCGGACCACGCCCCGCCCCTTTTTGAACACTTTTCAGATGTGCACATTGCGAGAGATACGCATGCATATGGGCAGCTTTTAAAATTCGGTGGGTGCACGCGAGCCCGACTTGTGCGCGTTTCTCCTGATTTTGGTGCTTGCTGGCTTTTTAAAATTCACCTCATGTTTTATGCACTTAATAACGTAACGTATTGCTAGAGCATTTGGTATTCGGATATATATTAGGTTTCCCAGCAAATGCATAATGTATGTAGATGATCAGAAATATAATTATTATGATCCAAATGATCTCGAGAAATTCTTGGAGGAACGTAGGAACCAGAGTAGGGGAGCGGGGACTCCAGAAAATTGCTCAGTTGGTAATGTAATGAATGAATAATCTGTATATTTCTGTCTATATAGATAGAATTGTTTTGTTTGTTAATTGGAATTGCTTTAAGGCTCCTTTACTGTTAGTAATATGGAATCAGGAAGAGAAGAAAAAATAGTTTTGTTGTACTTTAGAGAATGTTTGAAGTTGTGAATTTATTAATATTCGTGAATCCTTAAAAATTTCAATGAAAATTGAAATACAAATATGAATGGAGTTATATTATAACTAAAAATTCATAAATTAAAAAAAAAAAAAATAACATTCCCATCCTAATCGCCCACTTCCCACTCAACCCCTCCTAAAAAGCCAACAAACTGGAAAAAAGAAAGGCCTTAAAAGCAATAAAACTAAGCAAACCCTGATACCTGGGTGAGGCCTTTGTTAGCCTTTGGGAGCATCCTGCCTGGAGCACTGATGACATCAGGAGCAGTGGTAAATAGAAACCGTCATGCTCCTCTCCCACATAGAGCAGCATTTTCAGCTTTCTCCACAAATGATTGAATTGTATTCCAGGATAGGTCATTTTTATGCTTTAAACTGGCTTCTGTCCATGTCAGGTCACTGTTACATGCGTGTATCACTGACGACACGGTGGGACAGGAGAGGGGCTGCCTGCGTTTGCCTTCCTCACTGCGACTCTTTCTCATTTGTCTCCAGATCCAGCCCTCACCACCTGTGCTGACCCTGGCGTCCCGCTGTACGGCACTCAGAATAGCACCCAGGGCTACCAGGTGAGCCTTGCAGAGGCCTTTACACTGAAACAGGATGCTTGACTTCTTTTCTTGCAGTTTGCTCACTTAATAACAGTACTAAGACTTTCGGAATATCCAACAACAAAAATGCACAGAAAGTGGTGCAGAATCCTTGCCTTTGGCACAGAATGCATGAACACTGCACAAAATCTATGGCCAAACACTGCAATTCTGATTCTCTTTGTCCATAGCCACAGCAAGAGCGCTCTGCACCCATTTCTTTGTTTCATTTTGGTTTTCTTTCTTTTTAGTTTTTTTCATTTATTTAAAATATTTTTTTAAAAAAGAGTCTTAAGCCAAACCTTTCCTTCCACTGCCAGGCCATCCCCCGATCCCTCCCAGCAACCTCCCTCCCCCACCCACTGTCCACCAGAGCCTCCTACCCTCTTGTTGAAAATGTATTCATGGGGCAAGTGCAATCCCCAGTCTGCCACTGTCCGATGCCACTGCAAATAGTACCAGCCTGGCCTGGCTACCAGTGTAGTGCTCGATGCTATCCTCCCCAGCGCTACCAGTGCAGTGAAGTGCAAGGGAAAGCGCTATCCCTCCAGTGCCAGCAGTGAAGTGCAAGCGACAGCGCTATCCCTCCAGTGCTTGCAGTACAGTGCAAGGGAAAGCATCATCCTCTCCAGTACTACCAGTGCAGTGACATGCAAGGGACAGTGCTATCCCTCCAGTACTACCAGTGCAGTGATGTGAAAGGGACAGGCTATCCCTCCAGTGCTACCAGTGAAGTGCAAGGGACAGCGCTATCCCTCCAGTGCTTGCAGTACAGTGCAAGGGAAAGCATCATCCTCTCCAGTACTACCAGTGCAGTGACATGCAACGGACAGCGCTATCCCTCCAGTACTACCAGTGCAGTGATGTGAAAGGGACAGGCTATCCCTCCAGTGCTACCAGTGAAGTGCAAGGGACAGCGCTATCCCTCCAGTGCTTGCAGTACAGTGCAAGGGAAAGCATCATCCTCTCCAGTACTACCAGTGCAGTGATATGCAAGGGACAGTGCTATCCCTCCAGTACTACCAGTGCAGTGACGTGAAAGGGACAGCGCTATCCCTCCAGTGCTTGCACTGCAGTGCGAGGGAAAGCACCATCCTCTCCAGTACTACCAGTGCAGTGACATGCAAGGGACAGCGCTATCCCTCCAGTACTACCAGTGCAGTGATGTGAAAGGGACAGGCTATCCCTCTAGTGCTACCAGTGAAGTGCAAGCGACAGCGCTATCCCTCCAGTGCTTGCAGTACAGTGCAAGGGAAAGCATCATCCTCTCCAGTACTACCAGTGCAGTGACATGCAAGGGACAGCGCTATCCCTCCAGTACTACCAGTGCAGTGATGTGAAAGGGACAGGCTATCCCTCCAGTGCTACCAGTGAAGTGCAAGGGACAGCGCTATCCCTCCAGTGCTTGCAGTACAGTGCAAGGGAAAGCATCATCCTCTCCAGTACTACCAGTGCAGTGACATGCAACGGACAGCGCTATCCCTCCAGTACTACCAGTGCAGTGATGTGAAAGGGACAGGCTATCCCTCCAGTGCTACCAGTGAAGTGCAAGGGACAGCGCTATCCCTCCAGTGCTTGCAGTACAGTGCAAGGGAAAGCATCATCCTCTCCAGTACTACCAGTGCAGTGATATGCAAGGGACAGTGCTATCCCTCCAGTACTACCAGTGCAGTGACGTGAAAGGGACAGCGCTATCCCTCCAGTGCTTGCACTGCAGTGCGAGGGAAAGCACCATCCTCTCCAGTACTACCAGTGCAGTGACGTGCAAGGGACAGCGCTATCCCTCCAGTGCTACCAGTGAAGTGTAACTGTGCTAGGAAAGGTTCTATCTCTGTGTTACCAGTGCAGTACAGCACAGTGCTAGGAGAGGCAATGCAAGGGAAAGCGCTATCCCTCCACTGCTACCAGTGCAGCGTAGTGCTAGGAAAGGCATTATTGCTCCAGTGCTACTAGCAAGATGCTAGGAAAGGTGCTATCCCTCGTTACTAATGCAGTGCAGTACAAGGAAAGGCACTATCTCTCCAGTGTTATCAGTGTAGTGCAGCAAAATTCTTGGAAAGACAGGATGAGTCCAGTGCTACCAGTGCTAGAGGAGTTGCACCTCTGCAGCTATTGTTCTCCTAATGGCGAGCATACAGGTTAGAACAGAAGTACTCCCAGGTGTCTGGGTGTTCCTTCTGTTTGCTACTTATCACATCATGGATGCACACCATACAGCTGGGGAGGATCTGAGAAAGGCTGAAGAGAGGTCCTGGTGTTATGGTTTTATTCATATTTCTGTTTGAAAAACTAAAATGAAACAGAAATAAAATTAAAATGTCCTATTTTGTTTTCAATGAATGCACATCCCTAGTCAGCAAGCACTGATACTAATGCATCTTATTGAGCTGCCTTAAACCTCATGCATTACTCAAGGAGAATTTCCTCTCACCACCCAACAGGTTGGAAGTCTTGTGTTTTACAAGTGCCAGAAAGGTTATCTTCTGCAGGGATCAACGACGAGGACCTGCCTGCAGAACCTGACCTGGAGTGGACTGCAGCCTGACTGTGTTCGTAAGTGGCACAGCACATGAAAGACAGTCTCTTGGGCTTTAGAGAAACGAATCCTTCAGCCCTTGGGCACAAGTAAAGATTCCTAAATATAGCCCCATCAATCCTCAGGCAGACCTGTCTGCCGCTGAGATGAGGACCCTGTCTGCAGTCCTTCATCCATGAATAGGATTTCTCTCTAAACTTTTAAATGGGTTTCTGAACACAGATTGATTGAACAGGACGGAAAGAGATAGAAAGTCCCTTGTGTTTCTTTTAAGCTGTTTACTTGCCTCCTTTTATTCCTATATAAACCTTTGTGAGATTTGAAATTTCCCTTCCCTAAAGTGCCGGATCACTTCTCTTATTTTGCCTTATTAAAATGTCACATAGTCTTTTGCATGGTATCAGCGGGGATGGAAAAAGAGGGGGGAATTAGTTACTGCACAGTGCAATATGAGGGCAAATAAAGACTGAAAGGCTCATCCCCACCTAGCCCTCAGCTTTACCTCATTCCCCCATCACAATTAAAGATCTGCTGTGCCTTTGCCCCTCACCTCCCTAACACTGAGAATCATAAGAACATAAGAAATGCTGTACTGGGTCAGACCAAAACCCCATCAAGCCCAAGATCCAGGTCACCACTACCCAATAGCATCTGACAATGGCCAAAGCAGGTCAACACTACCCAATAGCATCTGACAATGGCCAAAGCAGGTCACCACTACCCAATAGCATCTGACAATGGCCAATGCAGGTCACCACTACCCAATAGCATCTGACAATGGCCAAAGCAGGTCACCACTACCCAATAGCATCTGACAATGGCCATTGCAGGTCACCACTACCCAATAGCATCTGACAATGGCCATTGCAGGTCACCACTACCCAATAGCCAAACCAAGAATAAGCAGCGGCTACCCCAAGCCTACAAGGCTAATAATGGCTTAAGGACCTTTTATCCAGGAACTTGTTTAAACCCAGCTATACTAAGTGCTTTCACCACATCCTCCAGCAACAAATTCCAAAGTTTAGTTGTGCGTTGATTAAAAAAAATACTTTCTTCAACATGTTTTAAGTGTGCTAGGGGAAGTCCTGGTGAATAACCACGCCCTGCTTACCCAATCCATCCCCACTCGTGACTCTCTCATGTCCCCTCAACCATCTCTTCTTCAGGCTGACCTGTAAGGCCTTCCTTTATCACTTTGCTCATCTCTCTCTATACCTTTTCTAGTTCTGCTATAAAAATTGCACACAGTACTTAAGGTGTGGTTGTACCATGGACTGATACAGAGGCATTATGACATCCTGTGGTTTATTTTCCAACCCTTTCCTTGTAATACCTAATATTCTATTTGCTTTTTTGTCCACCGCTGTACACTGGGCTGACAATTTCAAAGTTTTGTCCACAATTGATTCCAAGATCTTTTTCCTGGGTGGTGATGTACCTAGAGTTTGGATGATTCTTCTCAATGTGCATAATTTTGCAGTTGCTGACATTAAATTGCATCTGCCATTTAGACACCCAATTCCCCAGTCTCACAAGATCCTCTTGCAATTCCTTATGACTGGCTCACAATCTAACAAATTTGAATAATTTTGTGTCATCTGTAAATCTGATCACCTCAATCTTCATTCCCTTTTCCAAACCATTTACAAATATAACAAAGAGCACAGCTCCCAGTATAGATCCCTGGGCACATCACTATTTACCTTCCTCCAGAGAGAAATGACCATTTAGTTCTCTGTGTGGGTACTTGTGACCTGGATTGGTCTGACCCAGTATGGCAGATCTTATGCTCTTTTGTTATATCCTTTAGCCAGTTTGCAGTGGCTCCTAACCCATAACTTTTTAATTTAGTCAAGAGTCTATCATAAGGGACATTGTCAAATAACTTCTGAAAATCCAGATAGACTGAGTCACCCTTGTCAACATGATTGTTTAGCTCTTCATAAAAATCTAACCGATCCTCTGTGCTTGTCCCATGTTTTCTTCAGTTCCATTCATCTTTTCCTTTACCACCTTCACTGAAGGTTCTTCCACTTCTATGAAGAAATATTGCCTTATGTTACCCTTCTGAGCTTCAAACAATGACCCCTGTTCTAAAATGTCCTTTTAAGTAAAAAATGCTTGCTTGTAGACGTGAGAAACTTTATTTACTGATAATGTACAAACTAGAGTTCTAAACTCTGAGATTCCTGCAGATGTGGCTGAGGTGTGCATCACTCCTCCCTTTCTTGGCATGCTCAGTTCCCTTGGCTTTCACTGGAGTGCTACACTTGCTGTATATCCATGTCCTGCTTTCCAAACCTTGTGTTTAGTACACCACGTCCTCTTTGTGTTATGCTTCTTTTACAAGCTCACCACTGCAAGCAGCCAGAAACTCCACTCCATGCCAATGTGGAGGCCCTAGACCTTCCATCACTGGGATACACCTTGATTTACTCCTGCCAACCAAGCTTCTACCTGACTGGAGGATCTGAGCACAGGACCTGCAGAGCAGATGGAAGCTGGACAGGGAAGCCACCCATCTGCCTTGGTGAGTATGAGAGATGACTGCCACAAGACATAGGTCCATAGTAACATGAGGGGGCAATATTCAACTGCTGACTGGCTCCTCTAGTTAGCCGGATAACCATAGCCAGCCAGTTAGCAGCATGTATTCGGTGGCGCAGTTGCTTTCTTAAAATTGGCCAGTTATGTATAACCGGCTAATTTTAGGACAGCTCTACGGCTTGACCAGATAGCTGCATAAGTTAACCGGCTAACTCCGCTCCTCCCCGGAATGCCTCCTGCCCGCTCCTGGTATGCCCCTGACTTATCCGGTTACATTCTTACCCGGATAAGTCATTTAGATGTATAATTATTCCATTATCCATCTGAATGGTGTCTGAATATGTACCTGCTCCTGTTTGACCACACCCTCACCTACCTGACAGGTATCTCATTTCTAGCTCAGAATGATTTTGTGGGTTACATTCTTCCTTGGGAAGTGCAGGAGAAGAGGCCTATGAGGGAAGGTCACACTCTTCAATTAATGGCATTGCTTTATTTCAGATGTACCCATTACCAAGCAAGCACGTTATGACATTTTTCACTTCCCTGTAATATCAGTTTGCTCTTATTTTTAATTTTTTTTCACAGATGACATACGGCCAAGCGGAAGACCAATCGGCCCAATCAAGGAGCCGCCCAATGCAAAGCTGGCAGGTAACTCTCCTCTGCAGCACAAACCCGAGAAGCCAAATCATTTGCAACTGCATTTAAAGAGCTGGCTTTCAGTTAAAGGACCTCAGTATTAAACAGCAGCTTACAAGAGGGTTGCAGCTCATCTCTGAATCCTTCTGTCACTTTCACCTGCAGATGTGTTTTCCAGGAACTCCTTGTGGAAAGGCTCCTACGAGTACCTGGGAAAGAAACAGCTGGCCATGCTCACTGTAACCAGCTTTGATGCCTCCAGCAGTAAAGTCAGTGCCACCCTGAGAGACCACAGCGGAGTGGAGCTACAGCTGTCGGGTAAGGGAGAATGCGGCGCTGTGCCGTGGGGAGCTGTCCGCTTCCTGGTGCCCCAGGTGCTAGGAACCCCTCCAGTGGTGAGATGTGAGACTCTCCAGCAGGTCACCTTATTCTCTTGTTAGACACTGACAGTGCAGTTTTGGGAAACTATAAAGAAGGCTTCTGCAGTTGTAAAATGGCTTCTAGATACTGATGACTGAGTGATCATGAGCCTTGTCGAGTGGGCAGAAAAATGTCATTCTCTCAGACACTTCAAGTGCAAGAATAATTGGATTATTCCACTACAGCGAATGGAGGAACTTCTTCCCATGAAACAACTGAAAGTTAAAAAAATGTTTAAAGAAGCATTTATAGTTAATAAAGCATCTAGAGATGTAAAATTCCCACACCTGTTAATGCCTCTCCTCCCTTTGTATGTGCCACGGGTCCTTGCACTCAGTGTACCTGTGGTCACTGAGTTTCACGTCTATCACACCAAATTATGTCAATGGTGACCCTCGCATAGTCACGCACGGTGTTCAAATGGGCAGCCACACCTAACTCTTCTCCTCACCGTGGAGCCTGCAGCGACAGAAACATTCAAATATCTGTCAGGCTTCAAGCAATCCAGTACAAGAAGGTGGCGTTTTACATAGGAAAGGGTGGGACAGTGACCTGATACAGAGCCTGTGGGGATGCAATAGTCAGGAGCGACTGGGTGGGCCGAGCACAGCGCTGTGGCTATTCACAGATGGTTGATTATCCCCTGGATGTGCCCGGCTGTATATTTATTCTATTGTAAAACCATTATGTGCTTTGGGAGTGAGTTCAGCTTTGGGCAGAAAATTAATTGCTGCCCAAGTCTCCTCTTTAAGTGGAAAATCATTCCAGTTTTTTCAAACATGAGTGAACATAAAGCAGCGAGCAGCAAGTTCTGTTCTGACCACTGCCGCAGTAAGAAATGAACACGGACAAACAATAAACAACACTTATAATGTTTCAGGGCTTTACAAGAAGGAAGAGGCGCATCTACTCCTGCAGGTGAATCAGATCCGAGGACCCGTGGAGATATTTGTCAACAAGTTTAAAATTGACAACTGGGCCCTGGATGGGCATGTAAGTAACTCATCATAAAAAGGCAGTTTGTCTGTAATGCAACGGGAGGGCTGAGTGGGATGGTAAGGGGCTACAGAGAAATGACATGCACGTCCCATCTAACGGCAGCACAACACTACCCTCACGGCTGACGCCGGTGATGCAAAGGCTGCCATGAGCAGGGAACAGCTTCACTGGTAGATCCTCAGTTTATATTCCCTGCCGACATCAGGCATCCCAAAGCAGGGAGACTGATCCCAGTACTGCATGTGATGCTTATGTATCTGTGTGGTTCGTGTTTCATTACTGTAAGTGTTAGTGTTGTTGAGGAAATTGTTTATTTAGCTGCCGTTTTCAGCTGGGATGGGGACACTGAAGCACTGCTGCAGTGTCATGCGATTGGGATGATGCCACTTAACGACTAAGGTGCGCTCTGTGCGTAAACTGATCCCCAACGTTTGATGCAGGTCTCCTCCGAAGCACTGAGCAACACTTTCACGTACCAGGGCTTTGTGCGTGGAAAAGGATTTGGCCAGTTTGGACTGCAGAGACTTGGTAAGGACTTCTTCGCCTGACGTAGAATGAGGGGGAGCTCTGCATTAAAGTCTAGCTGGGCAAGGTTACAGCTCTATGCTCTAAGTGGGATTGGGAGTTGGAATGAATTACTCGCCCTTTCCAAATCTGAGCGCAAGGCAAGTTACAATTCAGGTACTGTAGTGATCTCCGTGCCCAACAGCCTGTAAGTTACACTTGAGGCAATGGAGAAGCTTCCCTCAGGCTCAGCCCTGCTGCTCCCTTCCAAATGTCACATTTCTCTTATGGATGTTGTCCTGTGGCACTTTCTAATTTAAAATCCAGCACATCTCCATATAAATCCATGTGAATATTTCTTACCATCTTTACAGGCAGTGCTGTTGCATTGTTTATACGCAGTGGGGTATAAACTGCCTGGCACCACGGCTTAGTAACTGGAACCTGCTGCTATAACCTTTTTGTCCTGGTGTAACTTTTCACTCCAGGTTTAGTTCTTACCGTCCAACCTTTAAGCTGCCAAGCCTGCCACTCTAGTGACTGCGGTGATGCTCTCCATGTGGTGCCCCACCTTGTGTGAATTCTTTACTCAAAAAGGCAGATAAGAAAGTCCAAATCCTGTATATTAATAAACAGAGGGCTACGTACTTACAGTGAAACATTATGAAATTCATGACATCTGAATTCTTCCTATTGCAAAGCAGCTTCAGGCCAATGCAGTAAAGTGCGCGTAAAAAACATGCATCCAAACGTATATTCACCTCTCTTGGGCACTCAGTGCAACAGGCAAATTAGCCACCACTCTAAAAAGGACACGCTAGGGACAAATTGTGCATCCCTGGCATCAGGCGCCGTTTTCCTAACCTGAGCACCATCAAGTTGTTTTTTTTTCCATGTTGCTGCTTTCTGTGGTTCCTCCTACTTAGTATTGCAATGATATTAAGTTGGAGAAACCACAGAAAAGCAGTATTTTCTGCTTTTCTGTTCAGTTTTTGGGGTTCCTCAAGACTTAACACCAGCTTTGGGGCTGACGTTAATTTTTGAGGGTTAAAATGTGTGCATCAGGCGCATGGTTTGTTTTTTTTTACATCAGGGGTACTAGCTAATAGCCTCATCAACATGGCATTTACATGTGCTGAGCACTATTTGCTATGCCCCAGTTTGGATGCGTGTTTTGGCTGCACTGATCCCCTTATTGCATCAGGCATTACGGACGTGTGTTAATCTGTGTGCTAGCTGAGCACACGATATTGCATCAGCCTGCTAGAGAGGTATCTAGCACCTGATCAGACTATAATAGAAGTTGGTCTTCAGACCTGAGTATGGCTATATGGCAGGGGTGACCAACTCAGGTCCTCAAGAGCCACTAATAGGCCAGATTTTCAGGATATCCACAATGAATATGCATGAATAGATTTGCATACAATGGAGGAAGTGCATGCAAATGTCTCTCATGCACATCCATTATGGATATCCTGAAAACTAGACCTGTTTGTGGTTCTTGAGGACCGGAGTTGGCCACCCCTGCTATATGGACTCATGCCAAGCACAAAGGGTCAGCAGTGCTTTGAAGTTAAAAGGATCTTTCCATGATACTGAGATGTGGTATTGCTCTTTGCCAGATCTCAAACTGCCTGATAATGAAACAGACCCGACAGGGCATCATTTTGCATCCAACAGCAGTTCAGTGGCCGCTGCCATTCTTGTGCCATTCATCGCCCTGATGATCGCTGGCTTCGTGCTTTATCTCTACAAACATAGGTAGGTCCATTAAAGCAATGAAAAGCTATGACTAGACTGACCCTCAGGGTAAAAAGACATTTATAAATGTAAAGCTTACCAGAAGAGGGTTTAAGATTTCTGCTCATCTTTTCTTTGCATTGTGATAAAGCAGAGTTGCTTACCTGTAACAGGTTCTCCAAGGTCAAGCAGGATGTTAGTCCTCACACATGGGTGACATCATCAGATGGAACCTGGCATGGAAAACTTACACCAGACCCACTGAGCATGCCCAGCATTGCCGCTAACCACACATCCAAGCAGGGTCCTTCTTCAGTCTTATAATATAGAGTTCACGAAAAATAAAATAACAAACCAAAAGAAACCCAACTCCGCAGGGTGGCAGGTGGGTTTCCTGAGGACTAAGATCCTGCTGTCCTTGGAGAACACCTGTTACAGGTAAGCAACTCTGCTTTCTCCAAGGTCAAGCAGGATGGTAGTCCTCACAGATGGGTGATTATGTAGCTACAGGCTGCTACCAACATAGGCAACATAGAACAGGTGCCAACCTGAGCAACTAGAGCTGCTACAACTGGGGGAGCAAGCCTGCACCCAAGGAAAAGGCCCAAGGCACAAAGAATTGGGTTTTCATGGCTGAAAAAGATTACGGAAGACCGACTGACCAAAATGACTGTCACGTGTTCCATCTTTGTCCAGACAATAAAGAGAGGCAAACGTGTGGAGGGAACTCTAGATTGCCACCCTGCATATCTTGTGAATGGGGACGGCATGAAAGTAAGCCACCAAAACAGAAATGGCCCGAATGGAATGAGCTTGATGCAACCTTCAAGCTGCAGGCTCGCTTGAGCATAGCAAAAGGAAATACAATCTGCTAGCCAATGGGATAAGATCTGCTTAGATACTGCAACTCCCAACCTGTTTTTGTCAAAGGAGACAAAAAGCTGAGTGGACAGGTAGTGAGGTACCATTCGTTCAAGGTAAAAGGCCAGGGCCCTTTTACAATCCAGAGTATGCCATGCACGTTCACCGTAGTGGGCAAGCGGCCTTGGAAAAAAGGATGGCAACACAATGGACTGATTGAGATGGAATTCCGTAACGATCTTTGGAAGGAACTTCAGATGCAAGACCATCTTATCATGACAAAACTTTGTATAAGGGGGGTACGACACCAGAGGCTGCAGCTCACTGAACCTGCGCGCTGAAGTAACCACCACAAAGAAGATGACCTTCCAAGATAGGTACTTCAGATCGCAAGACTGCAGGGGCTCAAATGGAGCCTTCAGGAGCTGGGACAGGACTACACTGAGGTCCCAGGAGACCGTTGGGGACCGAGTAGGAGGCTTAAGTTGCAACAAGCCTCACATGAACTGCCCCACGAGTGGGTGGGTGGAAATAGAAGTATCATCTTTCCCCTGATGGTATGCTCCAATGGCACTAAGGTGAACCCTCACTGAAGTTGTTCGCAAGCCTGACTCAGAGAGGTGCAACAAGTAGTCCAAAAGCTACGGTGGGGAACAAAAGAAGGGATCTAGACTGCAGCCAACACACCAAACTGAAAACCTCTTCCACTTGAGATTGTAAGATCTTCTCATGGAAGGTTTCCTGGACTCCAAGAGGACTCGAGACACACCTTCCGAAAGGCCGAGTGCCTGTACAGTCACCCGGTCAACATCCAAGCCGTGAGGGACAAGCCTTGGAGGTTGGGATGGCGAAGCCTGCCCTGGTCCTGAGAGATCAGGTCTGGAGCAGTCCCCAGCCAGATCGGAGGGTGCGAGGCCAGCTCCCGAAGAAGAGGGAACCAGACCTGGCAAGGCCAAAAGAGTGAAACCATTGTCCTGTTGGAGATTTTGGAGTGTTTTCGAAGGGGAGGACAAGCATACAGTAGACTGGTGCCCCAGTGACATGAAAAAGCATCCGACACCGATTCCCTGTCCGCCCGTCCCAGTGAGCAGAATCAATATACCTTCTTGTTCTCTGGGGAAGCAAACAGATCTATGTCTGGGGTCCCCCATAGGCGAAAGATGTGGTTCGCTACCTCTTGATTCAATGACCACTTGTGGGGTTGGAAGGTCCGACTCAGAGTCCTCCGTCCCAGGGAAATAAACGGCCTGGAGGAAGATGCCGTTCTCGAGGGCCCGTGACCAGATCTGGACTGCCTCTTGGCAGAGGAGGTATGACCCTGTTCCTCCTTGCTTGCCACCTGATTGTCAGTCTGAACCAGGACCACTTTGTTGTATAGGTAATCCCTGAACACATTTAGGGCATAACGGATCGCCCATAACTCTAGGAAATTTATCTGGAAATACCTCTCCTGCAGGGTCCAAAGGCTTTGAGTGTGGAGATCTGCAACATGGGCCCCCAACCCGTGTGAGACGCATCTGTGGTGAGGACGATCTGGGGCTGCGGGCCTCAGAAGGGCATTCCTTGCTCCAGATTAGATAGGCTTTCCCACCACACGAGGGACTGTCAGAGGGGAGTGGTGATCACACCACTGGGAATGTAACAGCCACTGCGCTCTGCGCATGTGAAGCTGAGCGATTGGAGTGACATGCACCATTGCCACTATATGACCCAGAAGCCTCAGAAACTAGTGCGCCGAGACATGGGAGCACCCAGAGACTACTCGAGCAAGGGTCTCTATCCTGCCTCGAGGCAGAGAGGCTCTCTTCTGGAGAGTGTCCAGTCTGGCCCCAATGAAATCTAGTTGAAGTGATGACTGGAGATGTGATTTTGGATAGTTGATCAGAAATCCCAGATTTTACAAGGCCTGTATGGTGGTCTGTAGGGAACGTAGTGCTCCCTGTCTGGAGTCACTCTTGATAAGCCAGTCATTGAGGTAAGGGAAGACATGTACTCCTTGCCTTCGAAGATAGGCCCCCACTACCGCCAGGCACTTGATGAAGACGTGGGGTGCTGAAGTGAGGCCGAAAGACAGTAAGTGATACTGGTACTGCTTTTCCTCTACCAGGAACCATAGCTACTTCTGATCTGCCGGTGAAATAGGGATATGGGCGTACGTGTCTTTGAGATCGAGGGAGCAGAGCCAGTACCTAGCTTTGAGGAGGTGGATTAAAGTGCCTAACGAGACCATCTTGAACTTTTCTCTAACAAAAAACCGGTTTAACACCCTGAGGTCCAGAATGGGGCAACGGCCACCAGTTTTCTTGGGAATCAGGAAATACTTGGAGTAGAACTCATCCCCCCATTGGCATGATGGGACTGGTTCGACTGCTTGAGCCATTAAGAGGGCGGAAAGCTATAGTTGGAGTATCTGCTGATTCTCTACTCCTCTCCACTGGAGAACATGGGGGAGAATGGGTTGGAGTTTGTTAGAAATGCAATCAATACCCCTGCCTCACAATGGACATGACCCAGAAGTCCAAGGTAACTGATGTCCATCATTCTGCAATAGCTGTAGGAGGCCCCCACTGGGGGGTTGGCACCCTGGGGCAGGGCTAGCTGGCTCAAACCACCTGGCTTCCAGTCAAAATCCTGTGACAGGGTTTTGCAGTGGGGCAGGAGTCAGATGGGGCGTATGAGGTTGCTGTGCCCTCTGTCTTGCTGGTGCCTGCTGAGGTCTCGATCTAGAGGCCGGCGGGTAGTACTTGCATGGCCGGTAAAAAGGCCGTCTTGGATATTGCCTGGGATGCTTTTTGCTGGAGGGCTGAGTGTCCGAAGTGCTGGATGACAACTGTTTCATGATAGTCCTTCAGCTGGGCAACCGCCTTTTTAATCTTGTCCCCTGTACAGGGCAGATCTGCTAGACAGTTTTGCACCTTGGGGCGCAGGTCGGAGGTGCTTAGCCAAGCCATGCGATGAACCCCAATGCCTGCTGCGGCAACTCTCATGACTGTCTCAAACACATTGTACGCAGAGCTGACCTTGTGCTTATCACAGTCCAGGCCCTGCTGAACTATTTTCTGGAAGTCCTCCTGAAATTGTTGCGGGAGGTGTTCCCCCAACTCTTGGGCTTATTTCCAGAGGTTTCTGGAGTACTGCCCCATATAGGGTTGATAACAAGAAATCCTGGCTGCTAACATTGAGCCCTGGAACACCCTGCATCTGAGAGCGTCCAGAGCTCTGTGCTCCTGGCCCGGCGGGGGGCAAGGCAAGAGCCCAAAGTCTCTTTGCCTTCTTTAGGGTCGATTCTATCACCACTCACTGGTGAGGAAGCTGACTGCATTCAAACCCGGTTGTAGACTGCGTCTGTCTTCTGGTTCACAGGAGGAATGGAGTTGGGATGTTCCCAGAGTCGAATGTCTAGCTTCTTAAAGATGTCATGTACTGGAACAGCCACCACTTCTTTAGGAGCATCAAGAAATTGCAGGATCTCCAATATCTTGTGACGAGAATCCTGTTCTGTTAATAACTGGAAAGGCACAGACTCCGCCATGGCCTTAACAAAACTAGCAAAAGAAAGATCCTCTAGAGGGGATTTCTGCCTCTCCTGCTGTGGAGAGCGCTCCGAAAGCAAATCTTCTGATTCTTCAGTGAAGGAATAAGATGCCTCTCCTTCCCAGGGATCATAGGGGGCTTCCCCCTTGCTTTGAATGTCCAAAGATGCAGGGGGGGGGGTGTGGAACTCACACCGGCACCCTGAGCCTCGATCCAGAGGGCCACAGGGGCAACAACGGAACCGAAGTCGGAACAGAGAGCACCAGTGGAATCCGGGGTCACATGGGCACCAATGGATCCATTGGCCTTGGGAGTGCCAGGGACTTCAATAGCACCGAGGGCATTGCCAGGAGTGCGAGAGTTGCCGGGGTGCCATGCACAGTCGAGGCGCCATTGATCCCGATGGACCTTCCTCCTCCAAGGAGTCGCTCACCGAGATGAGGACTGGTGGCTGCGATGCTCCCTTAGATAGCGAAGGGGTTTGGGACATCAGAGCTGGCTGCGTCAGTAAGACACCGAGCAGCAGGTCCAGCCACTCCAAGATAGGTGCAAGCATCAATGGAGTCTGCTCTTGCAGTGGAGGCGCGTCTAGAAATCCTCCTCAAAAGCTGCCTAGGATAGAACAGCTTGAGGAGGAAGAGGCAGTGGTATCAGATCAACCCTGGATTCACAGGGAGGAATCGAACCTTCCTCTGGGATCGGTGGGGACCACCATGAGTCCTCGGGAGGACCAGAGGGTAGCATCTCCTTCACACGAGACCGCTTCGGGGGAGGCACTGACGCGGTCGATGCCTTCCTGTGGTCTAACTTCGGTGTAGGTGTTTCCTAGACATTTCTCACTTCTCACCTCGGTCCTTCTCTGGGACCAATGGCAACAGAAAGGAATCCGACCTGATCGTGAGGATATTGACCTTGCTCGGATCCTTGCCCCTATTTCGGGATCAAGGATCGGTAGTGGAGAGGACTCCGAGAGGGGTCAATACCGAGACTCCCTTTCCTTGTGGTGTAAAAGTCCCGGACTCTGACAATGGATCCAATTTGTTGACGCTGAACAGCTTTTCCATTCTGCTAAATGCGCCCAATGGCCCTTGTGGTCATCTGAGCACAAAGATCGCAACCTTGGACATCGGAAAATGCCCCCAGGCAGAAGACACAGATCTCGTGGGGGTCTGTGATGGACATGGTCCAGGGGCACTGGGTGCATCGGTGAAAGCTGGATGCCATATCGGAAAGAACACGGCTTGCGGTCGATGGTCGGCGGCCACCGGGAGGCAACACCATTGGTAACCAAATGCGAAGTACCAGAAAAACTTACCGAGAGAGATGAGGAAAAAAAACCCTGAAAACGCAGAGGAACTGGCAGAACACGGGAAGGAAGGAAAAAACCCTGAAAACGCAGAGGGACCCGGCGGAACGCGGGAAGGAAGAAAAATTAAATGTGATTTCTCACAGAAAAAGCAAGCTCCATGGCCGCAAGGCTTCAGCTTCGTGGATAAAGAGAGGCAGAAGAGGGACCCCACGTGGATGTGTGGTTAGTGGCATGATGGGCATGCTCAGTGTGTCTGTCAAAGTTTCCTTTGACAGACACACTGACATCGTCACATGGGCTCCATCTGACGATGTCACCCATGTGTGAGAACTACCATCCTGCTTCTCCTTGGAGAAAGCGGAATCCAAGACACACAAAAAAAAGTGCACCTATAATGCACATCACCACACTAAGCACATGGCCTCAGTTCTGACTAACAAAGCCTCTAATACTGAGAGCCCCAAGGTATATTGCTTGCTTACACTATATTATTGTTCTGCCTGCACATCCAATACCAGTTACAAACGTACACATGTGCAGAGCTGTGCAGAGGACCCAGCTTCAGGTCCTGGATGAGGTCAGCTGGGGATACTGGGAAGGCAGTGGTGGTTATTAACAATGGCAACAGTCAGTGGCCAAATTCAGAGCCCATGATACAGAGTTCCAGAAGGAGCTCTGGTGCATAACTTCTGACTACAAGGAATGATGGGAGGATAGGTCCTGTTAAAACAGGGGAACAATGAAGGACCCTGGTATCAAGATCCCAGCACTGGTTCCAATTAAGGAGAAAGGCAGAACTACCCGTCCCAACTCCCACATCCCAAAAAGAAACATTCACACATGCACTAGGACTGGACCTGCCAAAACACAGAAGGGGGTTGTTACTGGGAGAGCTGATGAAGAACATCCCTGCCCTGTCCTGGTGACCCCACAGCCAGCCAGGTTTTTAGGACACCTACAATGAGAATGCATGAGAGAAATCTGCATTCCTTGCAAATTTATTTATTTATTTCTATACCGACATTCCTGTAAAAATATACAAATCATATCGGTTTACAATGTAACTTCAACATTCGCTCAGGGGCGGTACAAGGAACACTGGTGACAGTTAACAGAGGAAAACAGGTCAGAAACTCATCTTAACATATCATAATAATATATCTCATATTAACATGTCGTAATAATATAATAATATATCTCATATTAACATATCATAAAATAAAATCCTCTCATATCATCTCGGAAACAGACGAGATGATAACTAGAGCAAACAGAAGAACTGAGAAGTGGACTAAGGTGTCCGATTGGAATATTCACTGGGGAGAGTGAGGTTACAGGCACAGGGAGATTAAGTGTCCTGAAATATCCTGAAAAGCTGACTGGCTGTGGTGTCACTAGGACAGGAGGTGTCCTCCCAGCTTCACTACTCATGCACTTTCTTCTGCGTCTTAGGAGGAGACCTAAAGTACCCTTTAATGGCTTTGCTGGCCACGAGAACACCAATGGCCGAGCGACCTTTGAAAATCCAATGTATGATCGAAATGTGCAACCAACAGAAATCGTGGCCAGTGAGACAGAGTTCACAGTCAGCACTGTATGCACAGCCGTATAGCATGCATCCACCGTGCGGTAAGTAGCGTGCAGCTGGAAACACATTTCGATAGTGACCTGTGCGCTAGCTATTAGAAGGACAACAGCTACAGAGGTACAACTCCTCCCCTAGCGCCTCTGCAGCTGTTCTCCACTGCACCGAGAGCACCTTTCTGAACATTACTGCGGGTGGTGCTCGAAAGGGCTGTGCATCCCTCGTCATGCACGCACTGTTTCTGAGTGTGAACTCAAGCTCTGGGGAGGGAGCTGAACTCGCACAAGCTGGCATCAGGCAAACAATGTTGGCATAACAACGCAGCTCTTGTCTGTTCCTTCTGCTTTCAGTGTGCCGGAATCCTGACAGTACCATCAGCGGGACGCCTGCCTGTCACATGCTGCACTGACCTAGCTTTTACGTCAAAGGACAAACCCATCAACAAACCGTGCAAACTGGGGAGAAGCTACTGCACTTTTATCCTTTCAGCTGCTGAAGACTGTCCTGCGCCGGCACCAGAATGGGTCTGGCAGCTAACCAAAGTGTCTACCTTCAGCGCAGGAGGGCGGCTTCCTGGGCCTCAGGCCCCTGTCGGGTCCCAGCGGTGAGGAAGGAGTTGGACAGCTCATCTCTTGGCAAACCTTCAATCTGACAAAGGTTTAATTTCTTCTCTCCTCCTGTCTCCCTAGCCTGCTGCTCGGGCAGCTGTGGTTGGTGCTGGATTTATTAACTGATAGGTTTTCTCTTATAGGAAGAAAGGGGGTGGAAATCTGGCTGCTATCTAATACATTGAAAATATCAGCAGATACAAATAGCACTGAAGAAACTATTGGTTTCCATGGAAGGCAAAATGTAAACTTGCTGGAGAAGAGCTTTGGGCATTTGTATGCATGTTTTCACATGGCTTAGAAGAGAAAGAGAGTGTGTGTGTGTGTGTGTGTGTGTGCGCGCTTATTAACCGTATGCACACAATCCCCACAAACATAATATCAATAATTCTGATTTTATAAGAAATCAAAGGGATGGTTAGTGCCCTATCCAATGGTCTGGGAATAAAGATTTTAACTTTTATTCTAGAAAAGACAACTATTGACAACTGGGCAGTGCAGTGAGGCCCTACTGACCTCCAGTTTTGTGTGCAGGTAACAATAGCGCAGGCTGTAAGCCCTTCCTGGCTGCAGCTCTTTGCACACAGCAAAACTAGTCCATCAGCTAGAAGAAGTATTTCCTGTGACTTTCATCGCTTAGGTTTATCTAAAAATGCAAGAGAATAGGTGACATTAATCCTCCTTGTGCCTTTTTCCTGCTCCTAGTTGTCCTTGAAACGTTTTCTCCATGCACCCATTGGAAAGCAATCTGGGCCTTGCCAGGGCATTGCAGAAATAGGAAAGTTTTAAAAAGGTGCTTTATTTTGTTCTGTGTTTTTCCTTTTTCTACTTGTGCGGTGCTGCTGGGTTATGTCCCCCCCACAGACAGGATTGTGTTAGCTGGAATAGGGTAGTGTTCAGCCCTTCCACCTCTCTGTTTCTGCCCCTTTAGCTCCCTGTTGTCGCAATCTGAAGTGCGTATCAAAGCTTAGGATGGATCCTCTGCCCTTAAAGCCACAGCTAAGAAGAGGCAAGCGGGCACATGCTCAGGATCTCCATCAAGAAAAAGAACGTGTTAAAGACAAGCTTCATAGTCTTACAGAGGCTGGGAAAGACTTTTCCCTTTTGCATTGATTGTGTAAATCACAATGCAATAATAATGTTTTCCATTCCTACAGAAGAGATCAGAGAAATGCTGGTTATTTCTCTAGAGGGCAGGAAACTGCTGCAGCTGCTGAGCTGAAATGCAGGCCCATCACTACCTGTTCTAATAAACGGGAGAAGTTGACAAAGTTGATTCACATTGAGACAAAAAGCTTCAAATGCTGTGAGGGACTACATTTGTATTGAATTTTTTAGTACAAAGAGATGGTCCTTGTGTCACCCGTGAAGTTAAATCTGCAGCAGGAAATAAAGGCCATGTAGCAGAGCAATCCCCTACCTTACAGAGAGAGATGGGGGTCTTCTGATTTGTACCAGAGCAATCCCCTACCTTACAGAGAGAGAGAGAGAGAGAGAGACAGGGGTCTTCTGATTTGTACCAGAGCAATCCCCTACCTTACAGAGAGAGAGAGAGACGGGCGTCTTCTGATTTGTACCAGAGCAATCCCCTACCTTACAGAGAGAGAGAGAGACGGGGGTCTTCTGATTTGTACCAGAGCAATCCCCTACCTTACAGAGAGAGAGAGAGAGACGGGGGTCTTCTGATTGTACCAGAGCAATCCCCTACCTTACAGAGAGAGAGATGGGGGTCTTCTGATTTGTACCAGAGCAATCCCCTACCTTACAGAGAGAGAGAGAGACGGGGGTCTTCTGATTACAGCCGTCAGATTCTTCTTCTGTGGCAGCTTAAATCTCTCTCTTGTTGTTTCTGGGAGGAAAGGCAGAGCTGTGAATGAAGCTGGGCTCTCGCTGCAGCAGGGGTATCACCAGGCTTCTCACGCCACCCCACCCTTTTGTGACAGTCTGCAAGGAGACAAACCCAAAAGGGAAGGAGTGCCGGGGGTACCCATTTATCCACCAACTGCCCCTCATTAGGGCATTTTATTTGCCCTAAGTAGTTCTTCATGAGAATTATTCCTCCGGTGAGATGTGCGATGGGCTCGTTGTTCTCACTGCACATAATAAAACCTGCTTCTGACATGAGGCCGTCCCCAGGGGGCTATTTTTGCCACCTTGGGCGTATGACATGTTTGCCCTACCCCATGTCTTCTAAATTAAATCCTCCCTCAGGTGTGTGTTCAGAGAACGATGGTGTCCCACCGCCTGTACCCAGCGTACCTGAGGCTTCCCTAGGATAATAGAAGGACGTAGTTTCCCCACTCATCGAGATCAGTACATGGAGTAAATGAGCCGGTTCCTGGGACTTGCAGTATGGGGACCCGGCTGAGCAACTGTATGCATCCCTGAGCACTGGGTCCTTACCTATTGGGAAGTGGGCTGCGACTCCTCAGTGGGGATATGACATGCATAAAACCACAAATCCCAGAGCACTGTGTTACGGAAGAGAATGGAGGCCTGCCCTGGCTCATAGGATGGGTTCCCCTGCTGTGCGTCAGTGCAAGGGGGGAGGACCAGCCCGAACTGCCTCCATCCCAGCCCCCCTCACGCTACCAATCAGGAGAGAGAACTCTTTCAAGCCGTGATCTATTTTCATTATTGTGACCATAAGCATTATGTTAGAAAAATGTGTAAAAGAAAAAAAAGTATTCTTTTGTACAGAGATATATTTTTATGAAGAAACATTTGTACAGGAACAAATGTAAATGCTTTTTTTCCCATTATTGTAGTTCATGGTAGTGAGCGCAGGCTTTTTTTTGTAAATGTAATAAAATGTGTAAATATGCTGTAAATATGTAATTATACCTAGATGGCTTGTCCGCAATATATAATTTAATTTATGGCTCTCTATATGAGGTTCTTCGGTGTCTCCACACTTTTTCTTTCCTGAATTTCAAAGCTATTTTAAATTTTTTGAATTCAAATAAAAATACACATTTTTGCAGTGATTTTCTCATGCCTGCTTTGTAACGTAGAAAATGATGGTAGATAGAGACCAAAATGGCCCATCCAGGCTGCCCAGCAAGGTGTTTAGCGTTGTGACTGACCCTGGACCAGAAACATTCATTTCTCCCCTCCAGCCACTAGGGACCCTCTGTGTTTAGAGATTCAGCCATCTCTTCTAGGAGGGCTTTCTGTGAAAAAGTAGTTCCCGACACTGTTCCTGAATCAGCCCCCTAGGTGCATCCTACAGCTTCCTCTCCGTTGGGAAAGGTGCAATGCCTGTGCATTATTCTTTTGTCAGGTATTTAAAAGTCTGTCTCATCCCCCGCTCTCTCCTCAGGTTTATCTCTCCATCTCCTATGGTTTTTAGTGCAGACCCCACACCATTTTGGTTGCCTTTTTCTGGAGCATTTCTAACATCATTTTTGAGATATGGAGTCAGAAGAGAACACGGTACTCACCTCTTTCTTTCCTGTGGGTTATGCCTTCCTCTATGCAGCCCAGCATTCCTCTAGCCTTCATCTCCACATTGTCCCCTTATTTTGCTCCCTTGCGATCACTGGACACCATCACCCGGAGGCCTCTCTCCCAGTCCATGCACGTACATGGAGCTCCGCTGGACTGCGGCATCCCAGATGCATGACTGTGCTCTTCCTGGTACTGAATCCCAGCTGCGAAACCTTCAACTGCTGTTCATTCTCTCCTCTCCTGCACTGGAGGGTCCACTCTGTTACAGATCTTAGCATCATCCGCAAAAAGGAAATCTTTTCCTTCTAAACCATTCACACAGATACTGAAGAGAACCGTCCCTGAGACACTGCATGAATCCTCCTTACCTTACTGCAGGGTGAGTTCTGTTTGCCATGGTGGCCACCAGCCACGGCCCTGCAGCGATTGCTCACACCAAACAAATGGGGTTCTGATGCGCTGGGCTGCCGGCAGCCACAGCCCAATGCCCCTCAAATCCCTTCTTCACAGGGCTGGATTTCAGACTGTCCAAACGCATCCTCTCTCATGAGTATGCAGGGTTTGGTATGAAAACCAGGAACGGATCCACTGGTGTCCAACCATCCACTAGTCTCCCAGTTCATGAAGGGCATTCTATGGCTGCGATCATCGGTACAGAAGCCACCTGTTCTGTGGGACCTTAATCTAGTACTGAAACAGCTTTCGCTTCCCCCCCTTCAAACATCTGGAAAGTACTCATATGAGAGATCTCTCATAGAAGGTTCTGTTTTTGGTCGCCCTGAATTCCGCAGGCTCTGGTTCACTATTCGCCATACTTTCAATTTCATTACGACAAAGTGATTTTACGGACACAGCCCTCATTCTTACCCAAGGTGGTATCAGCTTTCCATATTAATCAAACCATCACTCTGCTGCCCTTCATTCCGAAGCCATACAAAGATGAAGGTGAGCAACGGCTCCACATGCTGGACTGCAAGTGAGTCTTGCTCTACTATAAGGGGCGGATTTTAAAAGCCCTGCTCGCGTAAATCCGCCCGGATTTACGCGAGCAGGGCCTTGCGCGCCGGCGTGCCTATTTTCCATAGGCCTGTCGGCGCGCGCAGAGCCCCGGGATTCGCGTAAGTCCCGGGGTTTTTTGGCGGGGGCGTGGCTGATCGACGCCGCGTTTTGGGGGTGGGACGCGGCGTTTCGGGGGTGGGCCCGGGGGCGTGGCCGCGCCCTCCGGAACCGCCCCTGGGTTGTGTCTCGGCGCGCCAGCGGCCCGCTGCCGCGCGTGGATTTACTTCTCCCTCCGGGAGGCGTAAATCCATGAACACAGGTAGGGGGGGGGGGTTTAGATAGGGCCGGGGGGTGGGTTAGGTAGAGGAAGGGAGGGGAAGGTGAGGGGAGGGCGAAAGAGAGTTCCCTCCGAGGCCGCTCCGATTTCGAAGCGGCCTCGGAGGGAATGGAGGCAGGCTGCGCGGCTCAGCGTGCGCCGGCTGCCCAAAATCGGCAGCCTTGCGCGCGCCGATCCTGGATTTTAGAAGATACTAAAATCCAGCGTACTTTTGTTTGCGACTGGTGCGCCATCGCATTTTTTAAAAATCTACACCTAAGCGTAGAATGCACTTCGAATCTAGAGCCTCACAGCTATTTGTTTCCTTTAACCCGAATGCCCCGAGAATACTAGTCTCCAAAAGGACTCACAATCAAAGACCCTGACCAGTTTGCCAAAGGCCCATCAAGTGAGAGTGATGGCAGCGTCAGTAGCTCACCTGCAAGAAGTTCCTGTAATGGACATCTGTAAAGCTGCTACGTGGTCCTCGCTGCATACTTTCACTTTCCATTACTGTCTCGATCAGCAAGCCGCTGCAGATGCGGTGATGGGCAGGGACCACGGAAAGAGACTGTCCGCTATCCCGAATCAGGTTGGGCGCAACAGGTCTTTTACAGCCTCGGGAACTGCACTCACAACCTTCAGCTGGAGACTCCCAGACAGCATGGCTAATTCAGCTTGCTTATCTGCGGGGGAAAAAGCAAGTTTGCTTACCATAAATGGTGTTTTCCATAGATAGCAAGATGAATTAGCCATGCTGACCCGCCCACTTCCCAGACAGTCTCCACTTCACACTTTGCAGACACGCTTTGGAATAGACTGAAGAGAAAATGGAGCCGTGCGGCCATACACAAAGCAGAGCTCTGACATCTTTAAAAAGCTCCGCCTGGGTGGGGTTAAGAGAGCTTTCCAAGATGGCAACCTGAACGGTTGTGGCATGAGGAGCTCCTGATTCTTTTTCTTATTACTCGTTTTTGGCATGCTTCACACTAAATAGAAAGCCCAGGTGAGGAGTGGAGAGAGTTCCTCCACTCCTCTGGAATCATCTCAGCCCAAGATTGGGAGCTTTTTCGCCGCTGTTCCCCCACCAACGCCGGGAGATTGGGTCGCTGGGGAGCAAGCTTTGGAGCGTGAACTGGTCTCCCCGACTGAGACATCGTTAAGCTCCGGATCACCTACAAGGCCAGTGCCTCCAGGCCGCGACGAGGAATTGAGGCTGCAGAGTGTCGTGAGCCCAACGGAGGTAATCCAAAGAGGGGCCAGAATACCCGAGTGAGCTGGAATTGTGGAAGGACTCACCATGAAGGAGCAAGAAGACAAAGTAGAGCCCGGAGGAGCAGTGGGAGAAAATGGGCTAGACTCTGTTGCAAGGATAAGAACCGCGGGTCTTGGAAATGGCAACGGCCTAGCAGTGGGCGTGGGCAAAGAAGTGAGCCAGGAACTCTCATTGCAAAAGAAACTGTTACCTGATTCGGAGATAACACTTCATTCTATTTGGAAAGCTCTCCAATCGCTAGAGAAAGCGATACTGGGTTTGATTAAGGAGGTTATTGAAGTAAAACAACAAGTTAAGAATAATGCTACTGAGATAATTATACAAAATAATAAAATGGAAAAACGAGTAACAGAAGTGGAGAAAATTCACTCAGCAACGGTCTTAAATGACATTGAAGTAAATAAAAGGCTTGAAAAGGTTGAGAATAACTTAAGAGCACACAACTTAAGATTTCTAAATTTCCCTGTATTGAGAAATATTTCCCCTATTGATCTATTTAAGTTGTATGTTACTCAAATTCTAAAGGTTCCGGAAGAACTTAAGCCAGTTGTCTCAAAGGCCTATTATTAATACTCCACTGAAAATAATCGTTAAACTACAGTAGAACAAGACATCCCAGATTTAACAACTTTGCTGAATTCATCACAAGACCTGATAGTATCTTATCGTAGACCCCTCCTGGTTACATCTACATTCTTGATGGATAAGAATAATATTTTCAAACAATATTTCAGGAACAACCAAGTTTTATTTTTTGGACAAAATGTCTGGTGCTATCAAGACTTGGTGAAGCAGACACAACTGAGAAGAAAAAATGTTCTTGATTTAAGGGGAGAAGCAGTGCAGAAAGGTGCTACCTTCAAACTGCAATTTCCATGCAAGTGTTGCCTGTTGTATCAGGGACAGCTCTATGTGTTTTTTGATCCAATACAAATGAAAGCGTTTCTGGACACTCACTCTAGCCCCACATAGGCCTGCTGTTTGATGTATTAATATAGTGGGGGGAACGACTGTTCAGGCTGACTTTTTTTTTCTACTTGTTATTGCTCTAATTATAAGCTCTCCCATTATTTCTTCTATTTGACTATAATACAGAAGTCCAATTATAAGTAATTATTTTCCCATATAGATTTATTACTATTCCTGTATTGTAGGAAATTTTATTAACAAGTGGATGCTTGTAAATTGTATAAATGCATAAATAAAAAGTTAAAAAAAAAAAAAAAGCTCCGCCTAGCCATCCTGGAGGGACGTCCAGACAGCATGGTTAATTCATCCCACTATCTACAGAAAACACCATTTACGGTAAGCAAACTTGCTTTTTTGTTCTCCCTACATACACTTTTTGACAGTGACATACCATCCTCAAAGGATGATATACAATTCATAGATACTGTCAAATTCAGGCAGTGGCCTGATTGAGGATCCTGCCAATTTGTCATCAAAAGAACAATTGCAGCAGGAATTATGTCTCGTCAGTGAATTAGATGGCATGTCCTTGTTCAGGAGAGACATAAGAATGTACAACAAAATCTTTGATATCTTTCTCCTTAGTACAGGCCACCATAGGAGGTTGTGAGAAACCAGGATGCAGCTTCAAAATGACCCATTATTTCAACTTGTTGAAATAATGGGTCCCATATAGTCAACAAGACTAACTTGTTGACTATATGGGAGAATCCAAGCACACAGACCATTCTAATATTAGATAGCTGTTCCTGATTGCATAATAACCACTCACGTTCAGCATTATAAGCTCTCTTATATGCCACCCTAATTGCCGCAAACGGTTAGCCTCTGGCAATAAGGCAAGTACTCAAATCACGAGCTCAAGTGAAAAACTCTTCCTTACAAGAGCAAGTACGGTGCATGCATAAAACCTGGCCTATTGGCAGCTGGAATTGAAACCTCTAAGGATGGAAACTTGTAAAGGTCAGCAATGTGTTCCTCTCCATCGGCTTACGATACAGTGATGCGTCTAAATGATTATGATCCCTGTAGACCAAAATGTCCAAAAAATAAATCTTGTGTTCATCAAATGTTAATATAAATTGTAAATTAGAATCAAAAGCATTGAGCCAATCCACAAATGACTATAGTTGTCCTACTGAAGATGTCCAAAGAAAGGAAATCTCACCTATAAATCTGGACCAAGACTTACTGTGTCCAAAAAGTTGGAGAACAATACAAAGCCTATTTTTCAAATTGTGCCACATACAAGTTAGCCACACTAGAGGCCACTGTGGCCCCCATTGCAGTACCATGATGTTGTAAATAACATTCTTGTGAGAAGCAGAAATAAGTTGACACATTGCAATTTCGGCCATTCTCAAAGTAAATCCCAAAGGAATGCATTGTGGTCTTGCTCTTTGTGACAGCACCCGTTCTATTGTTGTTGGTGAACATTAGTGTACAAGGAGCACATACTGAAAGACACCATAATAAATCCTGAACTCAGCATTTTGACAGATTGTAGGATGTTTAACATATGTTAGAGTCTTTAATATATGAAAAAACAGAGAAAGTATCTGTGGACATTCCTAGATGAAGCCAAAGGAGTTTTACACTGGTAGTGCCTATTATGATGGCTGATCGATAAATCTGAGTATTTACGCTGTGGAGGGTTTCTAGCAGGGTAAGGACTTTCTGATCCATTTGACCGCATTGCTTTAATTTGCTTTGTCTTAATGATTTATGAGTTTTTATCTTTTTATTGTTTTCTAACATTTTTATCCTATGTCATGTCAAAATTTTGTTTTTGGTTTTATGACTTCCTTTGGTTTATATCCAAGGGTACGTCTGAAAATTGTAAATCACTTAGAGCTTAGGCAGTTAGTGATCAAGGAATGCAAATAAATATATAAATTAAATACTGTGGATCCCCAGCCAAGGAGAACTCCGAAATTGTTTAGCTGCCAAGTGAATTACCTAAACATGCGTTTCTAGTAGCATTGTGGATTAAATCTGTTTCAAATAAACTGTAACATTACAGACCCAACAGACAAACAAATCAGGCTTTCCTCTTTGTAAACTCCACCTGGCTAGGTAATTTTCAGAGCACTAATAATCCCTGCAGGCCAGAGGTAAGGGATTCTGGATTTGCCTGAGGCTCATGGCTTCTGCCTATCAGTGATAATTGCTTAAATGTTCCTACTTTCTTAAGATTTATTATTCAAATAATCTACTAATTATGCAGTTTGCACAATTACAGAGTCTTCAATACATGAGTTCACACCTGGAAAAAAAAAGTAGGAGGAAGGATTTGGGAACAAATTATCATAATTGCCCCTTCTAGCACTGCGGTTAAAAAAACAGCTGTAATAATATTAAGATGCCAAGCTGTTATTTTCTAAGCAGGCGATGCCTGGTAGAGGAGCAAGGATAAAGGATCTCTGCACCAGCTACTGGGGTGCGTTTAGCCTCCACGGACTCCCAGTCGCCTCCTGGATCTCTGCATGTGTGCACATGTGAGGAGCACACTCACAGCTGAGCTGTCCCACTTTGCTCTGTATCAGGTTTTATCCCTTCAAACTAATGTCACTATTAGGTAAAACTAACTTTTATTGGGAGTAGGAGAGGACATGGGGATTCCTATGCTGGAGATTATTAATTAAAAATACTGTAAATTAGATTTACAAGAGTTCAGGGAAAGTCAAAATAACCCATGTAGGGAGACCGTTTGAAAACAGGTTCACAGCAAGAAGCTGAAATACATGGGGAATTGATAGATTTGCTTTAAGAACATAAGAAAATGCCATGCTGGGTCAGACCAAGGGTCCATCAAGCCCAGCATCCTGTTTCCAACAGTGGCCAATCCAGGCTACAAGTACCTGGCAGGATCCCAAAAACTAAGTCTATTCCATGTTACTGTTGCTAGTAATAGCAGTGGTTATTATCTAAGTCAACTTAATTAATAGCAGGTAATGGACTTCTCCTCCAAGAACTTATCCAATCCTTTTCTAAACACAGCTATACTAACTGCACTAACCACATTCTCTGGCAACAAATTCCAGAATTTAATTGTGCGCCGAGTAAAAAAGAACTTTCTCCAATTAGTTTTAAATGTGCCACATGCTAACTTCATGGAGTGCCCCCTAGTCCTTCTATTATTCGAAAGAGTAAAAAACTGATTCACATCTACCCGTTCTAGACCTCTCATGATTTTAAAGACCTCTATCATATCCCCTCTCAGTCGTCTCTTCTCCAAGCTGAACAGCCCTAACCTCTTTAGTCTTTCCTCATAGGGGAGCTGTTCCATCCCCTTTATCATTTTGGTTGCCCTTCTCTGTACCATCTCCATCACAACTATATCTTTTTTGAGATGCGGCAACCAGAATTGTACACAGTATTCAAGTTGCAGTCTCACCATGGAGCGATATAGAGGCATTATGACATTTTCTGTTTTATTCACCATTCCCTTTCTAATAATTCTCAACATTCTGTTTGCTTTTTTGACTGCTGCAGCATACTGAGCCGACGAATTCAATGTGTTATCCACTATGACGCCTAGATCTCTTTCTTGGGTAGAAGCTCCTAATATGGAACCTGACATTGCGTAACTATAGCATTGTGTAACTATAGCTTTAAAAGCACCGTCCCTTCCTACTCTCTCTGTTCTCTCATCTCTCTCTCTCTCTCCTCCCTCCAATTTCAGATCATGGACAGACCGCTCCAGTCTCTTGGGGGTCACCTCGCACACTGCACTAGCAAACCAAGATTTTTTCCATAATTATTGGATGCTAAAAAGGGAAGGGGAATTCTTTTCTGCCCTTCTCTGGTTCTGCTGCATCCAAGCAATAGACAGAAGACAAGTGTGGACGTATGGCCCAATTTTAATCGGGCAACGAATGTATAAAACGGGGGTTTCGGGTATGGCCGGGCCTTGCACGCCCTGTGAGCATTTTAGAATGGGTTTGGCCAAGCGCATAACCTCCATTACGCGCCAAAGTGCCGGGCCCTGCAAAAGGGGCGGGCTGGAGTTTGTGGTCTGGTTGGCACCATTAGCCCCTGTCCGACATGCAGAGATTACTTATTTATTTATTTATTTATTTTATTTAAGACATTTCTATACCGTCTTTACCAATATAAAATTGACCAAAACGGTTTACAATGGTATTAAAATAAAACTAAAATATAAACTAAACTAAGAAAAATAAAAATAAATAAATTTAAATAAAATAAAATAAATAACAATAGGAGAAAAAACAACTTATATGATAAGACCCTAAACTTTCTTTTAGCAACTTACTATGCCATAAACTATACTCCCTATACTTGAAACTACTAAAAACAAGAGACAGCCAGAAGGCACGAAGAAGCCGAAAAACCTCTGCTCCCGGGAAGCAGTAAGTATTAAAATTAAAAAATTAGGGAGAGGTAGGGTTAGGTTAGAAGTCGGGGAGGAGAGGGGAAGTGGTAGAAAGGTTAGGGATAGGCAAGTTCCCTCCCAGCCTGCTCCTTAATTGCAGCGGACTGGGAAGAAACTGAGGGAGGCCCGATTGCGTCGCCGCATGCATTTTGCTAAACGTTCCGCCGCCCCCCCCCCCCCCCCGCACTGTTACTGAGGTTACTATAATCCTTTCCAAGAGAGAGATTTGACTATGCACTGCTCTGATGATTACTTAACAATATATTAAGTTATTAATAATAATGAGGACTCTGGATTTGTTTTATGTCATGGACATGGCTAAATCTTGTATTTTAAATCTATGTTTCTGGCAACTGGCAGTGTGGAACGAGGTCTTGTAAAACCTTAGGAATGGGTAGGTTCAGCCTTTGCTTGCTCAGGCACTTGGATAAAGTTTAAGATGCCTGGGAAGTGTTCTGTTGTCTGTGCTTCCTCCTCTGCCAATATTTTATAGGAAGGCAGGGTAGGACGTCTTCCAGTGGGGTAGAACCTCTACTAGTTGGCGCCAGTGAAGGGTTGGAGGAGAGCCTGCGGATTCCTCTAAAGACTGGAACGAGTGAGACTCCAAAGATGAAATGAGAACGGGAGGCTTCCTCAGTAAATGTTTGTCTTTCAAAGATAGAGAAGTGAGGTTTTCTCTCTTCTTGTGACTAATAAGGTGGAATAGGAAACAGAGTGAGGCTCAGGGAAATACTCTTTCTGCCAGGAAGAGCTGGTTAAAGAGTTACAGAGGCAGTGTCTAACGCTGGCAGGAGGAAGAGTCCTTGCAGCCTGGCGTTCAGAGATTCTAACCTCTTGGTTTTAGGAACTGGTCACTCTGATCTTTCTTCCTTGTGTGACGGGCAGGACAACTGGTACTTTATCTTTAGGGACACTTTGTTTTTCATTTTTATTTTATTTTTCCTGTGAATTTATACTTTTTATTACAACAAGAATAAAACTTTTATTAATCGGGAACCATGCAGAGTAATTTTTCCACAGATTTCTCCCATTTTTGCTTTTGCTGTAAGTAACCTTGATAAACTCCCAGAAAAAAATAAAAACTGAAAATGAAGGTCCCTATTTATCTTGTGCTCGCTGATACATCCTTACGGACTGCGCAATTGCACATATCATGTGAGGAGGCCCAGACAACGGACACAGGTTTTATGCAGCTTGAAGCTGGCCAGCCTGTGCCCTTATTTGGTACTAAACTTAAATGGTTTCTTACAGGACCCCAAGGACTTCAACAGGGGGAGGAACAAAAAAGAAATTTAGAAGAGAAAAATATTTTTATTTATTTATTTATTTATTTAGGTGTTTTATATACCGTCGTTCCAAAAGAAGATCACAATGGTTTACAAAGTCAGCTTTAAAATTCTTGGTCGACATTCACAAACTTTGTCAGCTTTCATATTCTATATCAACACAACAGCAAATGCATGTTCTCGTTCATATCCATACATATTCTAGGTCAACACAACAGCAAATGCATGTTCTCGTTCATATCCATACATATTCTATATGAACACAACAGCAAATACATGTTCTCGTTCAAATCCATACATATTCTATAATCAACACAACAGCAAATGCATGTTCTCGTTCATATCCATACATATTCTACGTCAACACAACAGCAAATGCATGTTCTCGTTCAAATCCATACATATTCTATAATCAACACAACAGCAAATGCATGTTCTCGTTCATATCCATACATATTCTACGTCAACACAACAGCAAATGCATGTTCTCGTTCATATCCATACATATTCTACGTCAACACAACAGCAAATGCATGTTCTCGTTCATATCCATACATATTCTACGTCAACACAACAGCAAATGCATGTTCTCGTTCATATCCATACATATTCTATAATCAACTCAACAGCAAATGCATGTTCTCGTTTATATCCATACATATTCTTTTTAGGAAATTTGATTTAAAAAAAATGGGAAAATACACGAATATGAGAAGTTTTCAAAAGGAATAAATCCCAAAACCACAGCAGCAGCCAGAGCGAGCGCAAACTTGTCCTTACGCTTTGGCAGAAGAAAAAAAGCCTTGATGAAATCTGCGCAGCCACTGCATAGCAATAGGTACAGATACTTGGAAAGACTGGTAGGTCTTTCTGAGGTCTGAGAGCGCTCAGTGTCAGCATCATATGAGAACGTCACCCGCTTATGTGCCTGAATGTGTAACCGAGCTCTGCTTTCCATGTATAAACAGCCCCCCTGTGCCATGTTGTGCTGAAGAGCTTGCTTGGTCCTACAGGGGTTTATTTTATTAAAAAGAGGAACGAGCAGTGAGAGTGCAAGATGACCCCGGTGAGGTCGAGCTCCTGAAAACCAGACCAGCCTGACTTAAGCTACCCGAAATCTAATGGTTCCCTCTGTGTAGATAACCCGTCTCCCCTGGAATTTAGCCTGCTTTCTAAAGGAAGAGAAGGCTTACGAGATCGGTGCTGAGTGGAACCTCTTGTAGTTTTCCAAAATGTTCATTGAAAAAGCATCCTACACACACACCCCAACCCTCATGCCCTGCCACGCCCCTTTTGTGGTCCACTAGGAGCCTAAATAGTCTGCTTTGCTCCAACGAACTGGACCACCTCCTACAGCTGTTAATTTCTTGTCATCCACAGATTGCTTTCAACTAATTTTCAGATTTAGCCTTTTCTAGTTGAAATATATAACACTGAAGTGTGTCACTCGACCCAAGGCAGCCAACTAGCCGTTTTCTCTGAACCTTTTGGGATGGCCCTCTGTAAAGAGTCACATCCATCACTCAGCTGAAGGGATTGTGTGCCACCCAGCTCCCCAAAGATGACTTGGTGACAACCGCAACAGCACAAATAAATGGCTGAGCATCAGCATTCAGCCTTTGCTGCAGAGATAAATCTGTCATTTCTAGTCTCAATTTTTTTCTTTGTAATTCTTTTAGGAAATATTTTGGCTTGCAGGCACTCTCCCGCAGTTTTTAATTTAGCAGAAACAATAAGTATTTATGGAGCTAATTAACACTAATTTATATCAGCCCCTAGTAAATGAGCTTTAACCTCTGGAGGTGCAACAAGCAGCACACTCAGTACTAGCACTCCCTCTCGCCTTTCTATAGACATTTCCACCATTACTGCTGCGTCTCTCTCACTAATTGTTTTCATTAGACAAAACTGTTCTTCTATTCCCTGCTTACTTAAGTGCCTTTCAAAATCATAGCAGAGTCTTTTTATATCTCCTTTTGATTCTGCATTCCCTCCCTACCTATTCACTTGCCAATTTTCACAAGCGAGCCCATTCATGGTGCCACTGCAACACAAGCAGACGTCCCCTTCAGCAACGAGAGGGGTGGGGAGCACAAAGGAAGCGAAAGCCAAACCCCTCCTACCTGCGAACAAGCACCGCCTTTCCCCAAATCCATCTGAAGAAAAGCTACGTCCAGCATCTTAGCAGATGCCAGTATTAGCCAGGTCAGCAGTGCTTACAAAAGAATTAGACATCTGTCCTCACGTCAGTGTCTTTGGATACTAATGAGAGCATCTTCTACCATATTAAAGCAACTTCTGACAGGATTTAGTTACATATGAAGGAAGCACTTCATATCCTGCCTTTATTCTCCTTACAGACTGCCCAAAAACGATTAGACCAATTTAAATACATTTCATACAATAGAACAAATGATTCACAGCAAATTAAATCTTTCTAGTCTTTCTATTATCCTAAAGCTGGGTATTTTTCTCACGTGATATGACTATTTTAACAATATACATACTATACTGGTGACCTCCGTCCACTTGCATCTCCCCTAAGCCTGGCTTACACTTCCCCTCTCATGAAGGCAGGTCTCACGGACATGCTCCAGTCACTCATCACCCAGAAAATAAAGTGATGCCTGCCACCTTGGGAGTATTCTCCTTTTATATGTGCTGTTTGGAGATGTTTCTTATGATACTAAATGTAACAGACAGTAATTGACTGACACTATTAATTTACTTAGGAAAGTAGCAAAATTACACAAACCTAGGAGGGATAATCACACAGCCATTCAGGAAAAAATCAGTCATATAGACCACATGTGCCAGTGCAGTTTTACTGAACTGAAAGTAAACAATCAATTCTAGACAAACCAAAAGTGAGGATAAACTGAAATGGAAAGTCATTCAATTTACTGCTAATTTCCAAAAATACATAATGACTATAGTCAGCATTAAAACTGGGCAGTGCATCTAAGTTCCTCAGATTCTGCAAGCCCATGAAAGGCAGGCTCAGCCCAGCAAGCAGCGCCTGAAGCTCAGCAGGTCACTCTCTTTCTTCGCTCCAGGAATGTAGTTCTGCTGCTGTCTCCCTTTCTCAGAGTCTCACATTTCCCCACTTAGCGCTACCTTCATTGACTGTATTGTGGAATAAGGTCACAGAAACAGAAACTAAAATTTAAACAATTCTGCAACCTAGAACCAAAGCCTTAGCACTAGAAAGTAAAACAGGCATAAAATTCAGAAAGTGGAATTGTCAGCTATTTGTTCTGACCTCTGCTGAAGAAGCCTCAGCTTCCAGCTTGCTACAGGTGATACCTGCTCCACTCCTCACTTTGTGCTATTCCTGTTTGCAAAGTTAATTACTGAAGTGCCAAAGTTTTGACTGATCACATATATAGCAAAACCTGGACAGTGTGTTCCTGAAATTCATTAATTATTGAAGGACAAAAAAGCCAATTAAGGAGACTAATGAGGAACTGTGGAGGCAAATTAGTTGGGATGAGACGCAAGAAAGGATGAGCTGTGAACGAGCCCTGGCTCGATGTTTAATTTCATCTCAAGGTGTGTCCTCACAACCCTCACCAGTGTACTCAGGCCTACAAAGTGCCATGTTCCTCCCGCTGACAGTCTTCCTGGATTCTCCAGGACACACGACCCGCACTTACGCCTGATTCACATGCAGTCAGCTAAGAAAAGGTCAAGCTGGCCCTAGGAATAACAAAAATCCTTGAAGCGGTGATCCAGGATGAGACAGAGCAAGCCATGGAGCAATTATTGATCAGCAGCAGTCACTGTGAAGCAGAGGAAATCTGATGTGAACATATTTCAATCACAGAACATGAGCTGCACTACCCAGGTGTCTGGGTTCATCTCCATGAATCATTGATGCGAGCTGGACACAATAAGAATAAAGAAGGCACTGTTTCTGAGCCTTGTTAATAATTTAGCCCTCTCTCTCACTGTATCTTCATTTCTCCTTCATTAGCAATAGAGGCAGGATACTGCAGGTTACTAGGCAGGTCTAGTGAAACAAGAACGAGAAATTACTCCTTACCTGATAATTTCCTTTTCTTTAGGACAGTCAGATGAATCCAGAACAAGTGGGTTATGCACCTCTACCAGCAGATGGAGACTGAGTAAACTGAAGTCACATTACACATACTCCTGCAGTGACATCAGCCTACCAGTATTCTCTGCAAAAGCAACTGTGGACAGACTAGCAAAACTTGATTATTAACAGATAACCATTTCAGTACTCAGCCAACAGGCAACACTGAGCTCAGACAAGAATGTATTAACACTAGTCTAGGGACTGGACAAACACTTACCAGTAATCCCTGTAATACGTAGCCATGTAGAAGGACCATAATGCAACCATTCAGCAGTCAAGGAAGGGAGGCTGGATTCATCTGACTGTCCTAAAGAAAAGGAAATGATCAGGTAAGGAGTAATTTCTCATTTATTAGCGTCCAGTCAAGATGAATCCAGAACAAGGGGGACCGATTAGGGCAGGAGGCTGCCTGCGGTCCAGTCAAAACCGCATGTGCAAAGGCCGCGTCCTTCCGGCCCTGAACATCCAGACAATACTACCTGGAAAAGGTGTGTAAGGAGGACCACATGTCAAAACTCGGCAAATGTCGATGGGAGACAACAATTTCACTTCCGCCCATGACACTGCTTGAGCTCTAGTGGAATGAACCCTGACCTGAGTAGGTAACGGCTTCCCAGCATCCATGTATGTAGCCATGACTACCTCCTTAATCCAGCCAGCTATGTTAGCCCATGAGGCCAGCTCTCCCTGCTTAGTACTGCCGTGAAGGACAAACAGGCAATCCGCTTTCTGTAAAGTCTTAGTAACCTCCAGATACCGGACAATATGTCTCTTGACATGCAAGGGCCGCAATAGACTCCTCTACATCTCTTTCTCTGTCCAGAGATGGCAGGATGATGGACTGGTTCAAGTGAAAGTCAGTGACCACCTTTGGTAGAAAGGAAGGAACTGTACGCAGCTGTACCGCCCCTGGAGTCACCCGGATGAATGCTCCCGGAAAGACAAGGCCTGCGGTTTGGAAACTCTACATGCAAAACATATTGCTACAAGAAACACCATTTTCAAGGTCAGTTATGCATTGGTCTAAACATAGGACCTGCTAAGAAATCCAATACCAAATTAAGACTCCATAAGGGCACCGGAAACCACAAAGGAGGATGAAGATGTTTCACTCATTTCAGGAAACAACAGGATGAGCCGTCAAGGATCCACCATACACCTGACCTCTGAAACAGGTGAGAGCCGCTACTTGTACCTTTAAGGAATTAAGTGCCAAGCCTTTATTCAAGCCATCCTGCAAAAATTCCAAAATGAGCGGGATCTTGACCAAGCAAGGAAGAGTACCTTGATCCTCACACCAGGCCTCAAACACTCGCCAAACCCGCACATAGGCCAAGGAAGTGAAGAACTTTCTAACGCTTAGCAAGTTGGAAATCACTGCCACAGAGTATCCATGTTTCAGCAAGTGAGCCCTTTCAAGGGCCATATCATAAGACAAAATCAAGTCGGCTCTTCATGAAAAATAGGATCTGCCACAACAGATCCCTGTGTGCTGGAAGCAGAAGGGGCGATTCCGCCAGAAGCTGCCGCAGATCCACATACCACGGTTTCCTGTGCCAATGTGGAGCAACCAAGAGCACCATCCTTCTGTGGCACTAGATCCTTCGGACTAATCTGTCCAACATGGGCCATGGAGGAAAGGTGTACAGCATCTTGTCTTCTAGTCTCTCTTGCACCAAGGCATCAATCCCCAACGACTTTGGATCTCTCCTGCAACTGAAAAATTGTGGAACTTTCACACTGTGAGAAGTTGCCAGCAGGTCTAGAAACAGGAGACCCCAGCGATCCAGAATCAGCTGAAACGCCTTGTTTGATAGCACCCATTCTCCTGGGTCCAGACTTTCCCAGCTGAGAAAGATTACTCTTGTATTTTGCTGCTATATGCAAGATTGAGATCATCTGGAGATGCAGTTCAACCCATTCCACAAGTTAATCTATCTCCAGCAACACTTGTTGGCTCTTGACTCCACCCTGCCAATTTATGTAAGCCACAGTTGTTGCGTTGTCCAACATTATCCGGACCACTCGACCCTGCAGCCTGTCGCTGAACTGCAAACATGTAAGCCGGACTGCCCTGGCTTCCAAACGATTGATGTTCCAGAAAGACTCTTCTGCATCCCAGCGCCCTTGCGCTGTTAGCTCCTGACACTGAGCTCCCCAACCATGGAGGCTCGCATCTGTCATTAGTACTAGCCAGTCTGGTGATCTAGGGAAATTCCCTTCCTTAAATGACCCGACTATAGCCATCACTGAGGTCGGGAGGAGATCTCCATCAGGAGATGGAGCCGAACCAAAAACTCCAGAGACTGCGGGTTTCACCGAGACAAAAGGGAACACTGAAGAGGACGCATATGCACTCTCAACCACTTCCAGGGTTGCCGACATTAAACTATGCAGGTAGGACCATACAGTCAGGCACAGAGTGTTCATCAATAGACATAGCTGTGCCATCAACTTCTAAATACGAGCTTGCGGCAGGAAAACCTTGCCCTGCTTCATGTCAAACCGAACCCCAAGGTATTCCAACAACTGAGCAGGCTGAAGACTGCTCTTGGCCAGGTTCTCTACCCAGTTGAGCTCCTGCAACAGGGAGATCACCTTGCGGGTTACCAGGTGGCTCTCTTCCAATGACTTGGCTCGAATCAGCCAGTTGTCCAATACGGGTGTGCTAATATCCCATTCTTTCTCAATTCTGCAGCAACTACCACCATTACCTTGGAAAAGGTCCTGGAAGGGGTGGCCAGTCCAAAAGGCAGTGCCCAAAACTGATAACTGCATCCCAGAACTGCAAACCGTAGAAAGCATTGATTCTCTAGTCGAATGGGAATGTGAAGATAAGCTTCAGACAGGTCCAAAGAGGTCAGAAATTCCCCTGACTACACGGCCATTATCACCAAGCGCAAGGTATCCATGCAAAAATGCGTCACTACAGATGACTATTAACACCTTTGAGATCCAGGATGGGACAAAAGGATCCCTCTTTCTTAGGCACAATGAAATAAATAGAATATCAACCTGTATTTTCTTGAGACGTGGGCACTGGAACCACAGCCCTTAGACTGAGGAGCCTTGCCAATATATCCTCCACTGCCTGCTACTTCTGTGTGGAGTGGCAAGGAGAGACCATGAATACGTGCCAAGGAATACTGCGAAACCCCAGTGCATATCCTTCTCGTATCACCTCCAGGACCCATTGAGCCGATGTGATCTCAACCCACCTCTGTTAGAAGAAAGAGAGCATCCCCCTATCTCATGCTCCCGGGGGTTAGTTGGCAAACCTTCATTGGGAGGCTCGGGAGGATCCATTTCCCGAGAACACGCCCTTTCTGGGCTGTCTGGGATGAAAGGGTTGAGACCTATCAAAAGGTCAAGTCTTCTGAAAGGTCGCTCCTCTATAGGGTCGAAAATACTTGGATCCCCTAGCACGACCTCTCATACTAAAGGGGTGTGGCATCTGCTTCTTATACTCTGGTAATCGAGGAACCGGAGCATCACACCACAAGAATGAAAGTATTAATTGTTTTACACAGAAGTACTTTGCTTTAAATACTCCAGCATAATGCGCAACATGCATTTAGAGTGGAAGGTATGCTATCAACCTAAGCTCTTCTGATGGTAAACCGTAACACTTAGCAATGAGCCAAAATATTACCCTGCACGATATTATTCTGGGACTACGAATGTCTGCAATATTTCCCTTAGCTCTCCTCAGGCTGTAGTAGTTGAGGGCTGGACACATTTAACATTTCTCAGCAAGAAACTACTTGATAGTCATCAGAAGTGCCAGGAAGCAGTTTTACACTTTACCACAGCTTCTGACAGTATTGACAATGGCAGCCATCTTATCATATCTTGTAAAACTGTGCTTAGCAGACTGAAGCAGGAAGCTTTGCTCCTATAATGTTGCCACTGTGACAAATGGTCAGATCTGTGCACAGGTTATATGGGCTGCAGCTTGCTCACCACTGCTGTAAGGACTCAAAATGCTACACAGTGGGTGGCAGTTCTCTCTCTCTCTCTGATGGGTGGTTGCCATAAGAAAGGAACAATAGCCAAGAAAAGGAGTCATGAAGGTTGCTAGGGAATGAACACAGCACAGGTGGGATGGGACAGACATCCTGTGACAACCAAGTCAGAGGAAGGCTGGCATTGTGCAGGGTTAACATATTCATCACTGTAATGTTTTATAGCTGGCAGCCCATGCTAGCTGGGTCTCGCCTGTCTGCCTTCCTCACTGCTGCGTCGGTAATGAGCTTGTGCTCAAAAGATCCCCAAATTTATCCAACTTGATTGAATTAAAGCTTCCTGATACCAAAAAGGTTTCAGCATGCCACTAGCTCACAACCTGTCCCAAAAAGAACATTTCAGGTCATTCACGTGGACCAAAGAAATGTCTTCTCGCCAGGTCACATACCATTTGTACAAGCTTTTTTTTTTTGCACATCTTATTATTCTGCTTCAATGTCCTCTGCCTCGCAAACACACATCCCTTCCTGTCTCCATTTCCAACGCTTAATCAAGCAAAGTGCCATGCCATGATACACTGTAATTAAAAAAATTACAGTACTACCTGGAGAATGCAGATGTGATGGCAAAATGAAATTATTTAAATAAAGCCAGGCCATTAATTATGCATGCCCTTCAATCGCTCATCTCTTGATAAGCTCCAGCAGTTTTGGGAAAAGTTAAAAAGCCTGCATGAATTAATGAAGCAGGAGCCCCCTCCTACCATGCCCTCTACCCCCCCCCCCCCCCATCACCATATTGGGCCATTGGTAACTGCAGATGTTTAAACAAAATCTGCAGCAGGAAACAATCTCCTGTTAGGAAAGAGATTATAAAACAGATGGGGGAGCTCAGAATTTTGGAAGCTCCAACCTTTCACCTCCTATCCCGTGTCCAACAAAAAACTTCAAGAGTAAATGAAATGTTAAGAAAACAATACCAGAGAAAGAGGGATAATCTGCGTAGGGTTCCACTGTCTAATGGACACAAATTCAGAGACTCTAGTGGGCAACGTGCCATGTGCAACACAAAGGAAGGTTTGGTTTTTTTATTTATTTAGATTTTTATATTCCGCTTTTCACACTTTTTTCAGCACTTCAAAGTGAAAAACATTCAGGTACTGTAGGTATTTCCCTATCCCCAGAGGGCTCACTTGATTAAACCATTTACATACAGAAGACACGAAGGCAACCGCTACTGAGCCTACGATGACTAGGGATGTTGATTCGTTAGATCACATATCTCACGCACTTTATAGTACATGGGTAAACACAGACAGTATGCATGTATTTTTAATAATGAGCTTTGTGCATACTATCTGTGTTTACCCATGTACTATTGGTAGGATTCTGCCAGTTATGTAGCCTTCCAATCACCAGAGGTCCCCATGGAGCTACATCTACACTCGCTCCAGTCAGTTTCCATGACCCTATGACTCAGCACGGCTCAGTCTACTTAACCCTGCATCTTGCTAAACCCAGTGCTTTGTCATCAAGTCTATTCAGCTCCTTTCTTCTTTGTATCTCACGTTGACCTTTCAGCACCGTCTCGCTTAGCCTTAGCTATTGCCATAACCATAGTCTCAGCCTTGCCATAGCTGCCATAGCCTTAGCCTTAGTTGCCATAGGCTTAGCCATACTCTTATGGCCTCTCAGGCCCTCTGTTTTAGCCTTGCCTTGTGACCTTTGGGCCTTCTCTATGCTCTGTGACCTTAGTGCTGTTTGGCTCGTTCCTTGCCTTGAGGCCCTTGGGCCTTTCTTACCTTATTCTTGACCTCTGGCCTATTTAGGCCTTGCTTACCTCTGTGCCCTCCCTAGGCCTCTTCCTATTTCTGAGTTCCAGTTCACTCTTACCTTCACGCAGCTCCAGCCCTGCCTAGTCTTAGACTCCAAGTTCTAGCCTACACCTTGAGTCCAGCTGGACGCCAGAACCCAAGGTGGCTCAAACTGAGCCAGCTGCTCAGTTCTCCATTGAAGAAAGACGCTATGGTGGAGAAGGCAACAGTTTGAGACATGACTGCCTGAAATTTGTTGGCAGCTAATAGGTTACAAGAAGATCCCCCTGACGCAGTATTATGAAACACGGACCCATATCGGGGAGCTTGCATCTCATTTAGACTGAGTTAAGTTTTATATGCATAGAAAATTTACAAAAATGTGTATATCTTTGACCGATGATTAAATATAAGGCAATGAAGGTGGATATTTAGCCGGAAATGCCTATTATGAAGGCCATCTAGAGCATTTGCTCTAGATGGCCTTCCCTGTTTGTACCTTCCCTGTTTGTACCCCTGTGGTTTTGCATCTCTATTTACCAACATTTGATATTCCGCCTTTTCAGAAAGTTGGTCTCAAGGCGGACTACAATAAATTGAAATGAACAGAGGTACTAGAACAACTTACAATCACATCAGAATTTTGCAATTAACATTGCATTGTGATCTGTAGAATTACATAGTAACGACGGCAGAAAAAGACCAAAATGGTCCATCTAATCTGCCCAGCAAGCTTCCCAAGGTAGTAATAAGATGTCCCACTTTGTGACTGAGGGTGGGGGATGTGCATTGAAAATAGTTTTGCTTTGTTTTCTTTTTCGTTTCTGTTGCTTTAGCCTGCACTAAAACAGAAAGATCATTTTCTTGATTTTTTTGCTCTACGTCAGATGAGAAATGACTCAAAGTCAAACAAATGTCATTATTTCCCTATTTTAAAATGACAGCATGTTCTTATGTGTGACAGGGAACCCCTGTCATGGTCATCTTTATAACCCAGTCCTGGAGGTTTAATTGTCACCTCACTATGTTTTTAGTCATTTACCCGTCTTGTATCTGCAGCTGTACGGGAGGCTGGTTACTTCCTCCTCCTGAATCATAAGGAAGGGATTGCACTGCTGTGCATGTGGCAGGGAAGAGTCCCTTTTAGATTCAAGGTATATTGTGCAGAAAAACAACTTTGATCTGTTTTCTGTAAAGACCTACAGTGCACCTGTACTAGAATGCACCGGAATGGGAGCTAAGAACCAAACTGTTTTCTGTCGTGCGGAGTCAATATACCAGTCCGTGGAAACAGGAAAGCTCATGCCAGAGGCTTTAACAGACTTCCGTGCACCACCCATCCAAGGTCAGACGACAGGCCATCAGGTGCCCATCCAGCTGCCAGGAAGGTTTACTGAATGCAGTATTTCTTTGAAACTCAGAATCAATTGGCATCAGGTCACAGGGCACAAGAATGCACCAGCAGCTACTGTGCACCAGATCTGTGCCAATTCTGGAGAGAAGGAAGCAGTTTAGAGCTCCTATAAACTAGTCGTGTTCACTTGCTGTGAATCCCGTCCTTGCATCGTGCTGTCTCTTCTTTGGAAAATGTCAGTATTTAGGAAGCGCAGGACATTTTGTTCTTGGCTTTACTTTTAAGGTGATTACCACATCCCAGTGACTCTGAGATGACGACGGTCTCTGTGCCAGATTCTCTGCCTCCTCCACTGATGTGGGGCTCAGGCAGGACTCCACATCCCATCTGCTGCTCTGAGATGGCTCAGTCTCTGTGTGTAGAAGGAAAGGGAGAAAACCCTGCAGGATAAATGCTGCAAGGCTTTGGTATCTCTCAGCAGTGAGACTGTACTTGGTAGTGCTTTGGGTTCAGTAGCACTCAGCCACTATTTGTCAATCAGTCAGAGCAGGCCAGCCCAGCTGCAGCAGGAGCAGTAAGGCTATCTGCATGCTCTGAAAAGACGATCACATTCATCACTGCTGGGCATGAGTAACAGCACAAGCAATTCTGGGGCTGAAGCTGCCAATTCATTACCACATTCCTTGGACATTACAGGCAAGGGCCAGCAAGAATCCAAAAGCCACACTGACCTCTGTCGATAGATGGCAGGGCTAGGATTGGCAAGTACCAAAGTTTAAAGTGAGTCTTGGTGATCTGCCAAAAAGGCGATCTCAGGTGAAGGGGTCAGCTTAGAAGAGGAGACAGCTTTATCAGACAATTTCATGCTGCTTAATGCTCAAAGAAAGATGCAACTCAGTAAGCTCAACAGATCTGATCTTCAGATGGGAGCAGACAGACAGCAGCAAACCTGAAGACTGCAGGTTTCCACAGCGACCTTTCACTCTAACCTGCGCATCCCCCTTCTGTTTCTCTCCCAAGTGCAGTTATTTATTTATTTTTTAACTTTGTAGACTGCAAATCAAAATTTATAAATACATTCATAAATATCATAAATAAACAATCACATTAAAACAAATAAATACTCACCAATGTTAGACTGGCTATCATCATAGTCATGTAGCTTCTACTACAGTTGTACATGACAGTCCCCAGTATTTATTAATACAAAGATAAATCTAAACAAATTGTGCTTAGTCTTTGTCAGACTGTCTCTGTATTTATCCTACCTTCTAAAGAAAATATAAGCTGTATAAATAAATAACTGAGATTAACATATATGAGTCCGTGTGTGCTATCCACACCAAATTTTCAGGATGTCAGGAGTCCAAGGGGATCCTGACAGCAGTATTTATGGCTGCACAGACGCACACATCCCAGAGAGTAAGCTCCATTAATTCTACGTGTAACTTCTTGTTACAAACTGTCCTGTCTCCATAATAGCAAAACCCTTCCTTGCTCCTCAGCTCCTGCTGCTCCCTGGCCCTTCCTCCTTCCAAGGTGCTGATCTTTCTCAGTTCATTTCTGCAGTTAATTGCTTTGGCAAGAAATCTAGGCCTAGGCAGGACTGAGAATACTTTCCAAAGGCAGCCGCCACTGAATTATTACAACTACAAACCATTTATCACTGTTACCTTCACCAGGAAAAAATGGAACTCAGAAATTCAACAAGAAGCAAGGTAACAGCAGCAAAGAACTATTTGCAAGAATGACGCAGAACAGACATGGTCAGCGAGAAAGGCAGCAAGCGTGAGGGAGCATGTATGTGTGCGTTTGCATCAGCTATAGACCTGAAAAACATCTTTGCAGAATCCCTTTTGCTTGGTCCAGTTGATGGTTTCATAACTTCCAGGGACCAACGTAGGAAGCAGAATTCAGCTGGGGGAGAGGGGAATTCCAACAGCACGACTGCTAGGGGCTGTAAAGGCAGCAGATTAGAAAAAAGCTGAAATGTGCAGTCACCCTTGCACTACTCAGATCTGGATTACTGTTGATTTGAATAAGTTCTCGGGCTGATTCTGCATCGTTTAGCCAGAGCAAGGAATAAAGCAGAGTTGCTTATCTGTAACAGGTGTGTACTCACGGTACAGCAGGATGTCAGTCCTCACACATGGGTGACATCAAATGGAGCCTCGACACAGTAAAATTATGTCAAAGTTTCTAGAATTTTGACTTGACACACTGAGCATGCCCAGCATGCCCTATACCATGCATCCACGCAGGGAAAAAACAAAAATTAGAGAAACCCAACTCCGCAGGGTGACAGGTGGGTTTCGTGAGGACTAACACCCTGCTGTCCTCTGAGAACAGCTATTACAGGTAAGCAACTCTGCTTTCTCCGAGGACAGGCAGGATGGGTGAAACCAACATAAAAGGGGACCAACAGACACCCAAACAGGTGCCTATAGGCACAACAATGGTGCTGTTGGTAACAGAGGAGGAGACAGCCTGAGTTCAAATACTGAGCCCTAGGCGGGAGAGAGTTGGCTTCTACACCTCATATTCCAATGGACAGGTTGGATAAACCTATTGTTGCGTCGGCCATCCCTATCCAAGCAATAGTGAGATGTGAATGTGTAGAGAGAACTCCATGTTGCAGCCCTGCAGATCTCCTCCACAGGAATTGCTTGCAAGTGGGCCACCGGTGCTTCTATAACTCTGACAGAGTGAGCCTTGACATGACCCCCAAGATGCAGTCCCACCTGGGCATAACAGAAGGAGATGCAATCTGCTAGCCAAATGGATAGTGTCTGTTTGGCAACAGCAATGCCCAACCTATTCCTATCAAAAGAAATAAAAAGTTTGGTGGACTGTCTATGGGCTTCTGTCCGCTCCAGACAGAAGGCTAAGGCTCGCTTGCAGTCCAAACAGTGCAGTACTTGTTTGCCTTTGTGTGAATGGGGCCTGGGAAAGAACCTTGGCAGGATGATGAATTGGGTAAGATGGAAGTCAGTCACCACCTTAGGCAGGAACTTAGGGTATGGGCGCAGGACCTCCCTGTCATGATAAAGTGGATAAGTCACTAAGGCCTGGAATTCATTGACCCTGCACGTTGAAAAGACAGCCACCAAAAATATGACCAAATCAGGAGTTCACAGGAGCACAGCAACTCAAAAGGACCTTTCATCAGCTGAGCTAATACCATGTTGAGGTCCCAAGACATAGCGGGAGACCTTACGGGAGGCTTCAATTGAAGCAGGCTCCACACGAATCATACAACTATGGGCTGTACAGAGATAGGCATACCATCTACACCATGATGGTATGCGCCAATTGCACTGAGATAAACGCTAATGGAGTTGTTTTTTAAGCCAGCTTCCAATAGGTGTAAAAGGTAATCAAGCAGTTTTTGTGTGGGGCAGCAGAATGGATCTAGGGCCTTCTGCTCACATCACACAGAAAACCTCGTCCACTTCAGTCCATAGCACTTTCTACTGGAAGGCTTTCTAGAAGCCACCAAGACCCAGGACACATCCTCTGAGAGATCAAGTAGTTGCAGAATTAACTTCTCAACATCCAGGCTATGAGCGACAGGGCCGTCGCAACCTGCCTCGATGCACGAAGAAGTCGGGCTTGCGTACACTGACCATATTTTATAAAGCGCCCAGATACGCACACAAAACCCATTGCGCGCACATCTGAAAAGTTTCCAAAAAAGGGGCAGGGCATGGACTGGGCAGAGCATAGGCATTTCAGGATCTGGCCAAGAGATGTGCGTGTAAATACTGATGCGCCAAGGTCCCCTGTTGTGTAACTTTACTTCTGCTACGGAGGACATATAAGTTATAAAATAAAAGAGTCAAGCTATTTCTGAGGGATTTAAAGGGTCTGGGGCAACTAGGGGGGATTGGAGGATCTAGCAGTTAACTGGGCAAACTGGTGGACCTGCTGGTACACTGGCAATGGCATGGTAGAAGCAGGATTTGTGTGCATCCACTTAAAATTTGGCACACTTGTATGCGGCCAGGCTATTTGATTATATGTGAGCATATACATGCACAAGTTATAAAATGGTCACGTCCCTGGGCGTAGGCCAACATACACCCACATGCCAGTTTGAAAGTTACCATCCCTGAAGGTATAACTCAGCCTGTTCTTTACGATGTGAAAACCTCTGACTCTGCCTTTCAGAAACTACAAGCGACTGCTCCGTAACAGCAGCTCAACAGCCGCATTGCAAAAAATTCTTCACTTTTCTAAGGTGATTGACTGCAATACAGTCGTTCCCCTATCTCCTGCCCGCCCCCCCCCACACACACACACACACACTTTGTTTTCAGCATGTTAAGGTAGGCTGCAACCCAAGAAAGGCCAGACCAAAGAATAATAACCCCATTCATTTCAAAGAGCAGACAGCTCCACATGGCTCTCTCTCCTGCCTCTAATTTTCTGTTCAGTCGTTGCTGGTTAAAGCTGAATGGGGACAGGCCATGAAAGGGCAGGAAACCCAATCACATCATAAGGCTTGAAGGGATGCATTGATCTTACACCAGCCTCTCACAAGAGTGCAAAAGGGTGCAGCATCCTCTCACTGACTGATGCTCATAATTCTCTATCTTAGCAGGAGTCCACTTAGGGTATTGCTGTTTCAAAACTGAGCCCTTACTCTCTAACAAGATTTTAATATCAGGTAATGAGTTGCAATAGAGAAGACAAAATGACAAGTAAAGACCAAGTTGCCCCTACCCTGTTGTCACCTCACACCCTCTCACCAACACCCCTTCCACTATACTGTGCACTTAATTACCTTACAATTCATTTTCCAGAAGATGCACGTAGCTGTCAGAATATCCAGGTCTGAAACCTCCCTTTGTTCCAATTAAAATAAGTTTATGTGCTGAAATGCCTCCTTTATGTCAGCTCAAAGACAAGTGTAAGAACATAAGAGAACACAAGATATGCCATACTGGGTCAGAACAAGAGTCCATCAAGCCCAGCATCCTGTTTCCAACAGAGGCCAATCCAAGCCATAAGTACCTGGCACGTACCCAAACATTAAATAGATCCCAAGCTATTTCTTATTGATTAATAGCAGTTTATGGACTTCTCCTCTAGGAACTTATCCAAACCTTTTTTAAACCAAGCTACACTAACTACACTAACCACATCCTCTGGCAACAAATTCCAGAGCTTTATTGTACATTGAGTGAAAAAGAATTTTCTCTGATTAGTTTTAAATGAGCTACTTGCTAACTTCATGGAGTGCCTCCTAGTCCTTCTATTATCTGAGAGAGTAAATAACCAATTTACATTGCCTGTTCAAGTCCTTTCATGATTTTGTAGACCTCTATCATACCCCATTGACAGGTGTTGCTCAGAAGGGAGCTAAGGGATCAGCCAATCATTGAAATAACCTCCAAAAATCAGAGATGACATACTCATCAGACGCTGTGACGTGACCTCTGGAATACACTTGCAATACCTAGCTATCCATCCAATATCTATCTATCCATCTTTCCATGCACATACAAAACAAAGTTCAGAGAAAAAATTGTGAAAGAATGAGAAGGGAAATGCAAGAAAGGTGTAACTCCTGGACGCCAATCGCTTCCTGTTGTGCTAAGCCCCTCCTACGGGGACCCTCAGGACATGGGACCCCAGACCTCCTCCTTAATGTAACTTTATTTACTTATCTGGATTTATTACCCAAGGCAGTTTACAGCATTAGAATAGCAGCCAAGAAACAGCATCACCTCCCTCCCACATCAATGGCGTCAGCACTCCCTCTGCCCATTTCTTGACACTGAAGGATTACATTAACCTGTAAATTTAGTGGGGTTCTTATCGGTAAATCCACACATGGACTTCGGAGCTGCAGTTTCAGCGACCCAAAAGGATTTGATGGCATGAGATACATAGTGAGCTTGGAAGGTGCGTCCCTATTTATTGATAGTATTGGTGGTCTCAGCAGCGTGATTGATCATCCACCACACACAGCAATGACCACCGGCAAGCGTGTGCCGGAGGGAGCCTCTGCCTTCTGCCCGTAATATCCAGAAAGACAGCAGAAGACTTTGGGGGGGGTTTATTCGATTCAGGTAATGTTGAGTTTCTTTTGACTATTTTTTGGGGGCGAAGAAAAGTTTTTCCTAGAACTGTAATTTATAGAAGTGAACAGCAAGCTTGTGATCTGTCCCTCTCGGTGTTGCATATTCTCTCATCCCTTCTCTCTCTTTTTGTTTAGCACATTCTAGAAGTTACAGAAAACCAAAATCGGCTCCAAGTTCTGCCATCCATGACTATAGATTCGCTGCTGTAAAGGAAGACGGTCCAGCTCCCTTTGTAAGTATTCAGAGTAATGAGCGGAGGCGCTACAGTTCACAGCTTCCTCTTATAAGCACACAGCGTGCTTACATACCCAGCTCTGTTTAGCGGGGGAAATGTATCTTTTACTTTGGGTGAACTGGATAACTGTCTCTTTTCTCTCGCCTAATCGGTTTGATAAAATAAAGCTTTTTCTGCACTTGGGTGTTTGTTACGGTTTTTTGAATTGCAATCAGTGCTAATATTTTCAGCTTTTATATGTTGCCAGAAAAAAGTGGGAAATTGACTCCAGGTATTTGTGCAATGGGGGATGGTGGGGAGGGGAAGGACCAGAATGCTACATTTAATAGCATCTGACATATGCATATCAAGAAAGAGAGACAGACACAGACAGACTGAATAATTATTACAGCGAAACCATTATATATCCTTACAGGAAGAATTAAATATAGGGAGCCTAACTTTCAAACCTATCCACTAGCATTTTATAAACTGTACGGCGGCTGCTGCACAGGTTATAAAATATCGCATAGATATCACATGAATATTTCCAATGCAATAAAGCACATACTTTCTCTATTTCATAAACATGTGTGCATATATTGAGTGTGTAAAAAAATTATTACATGTACACGTAATAACCTCGATTTATATGCACGGCGTATTCCACTGTGAAAAAAACATATTTGCCTTGTGTACTTGAAATCACCAGTTTGCCGAAAGCTCTGCCAGTTCACCCAGTTAGTCTCCAATTCACTTTGACTCTCTAGCACTTCACCCTGAACAGCCACCAGTTTACCCAGATATCCTAGTCAAACACTGCAGATAAGTTTGATTTCACTTGCACCAATCAATGAGTAGAGGTGTAAAAGTGTACAAATAAGTACACACAGATATCTGTTATAAAACAAACCTACCACGCATAGCGCTGAACCCCGTCCTTTTCTCCACCAGTAAAACGTACACGTGAAATGGAAAATATATGCTAATTTATAAGTGTCGAGAGAATATCTGTGTACATGTTACTTACATGCATATACTGTATATGCATACATGCTTACACACATGTAAGCTAATTTTATGTGCGAAACCCCTTTGAAAATTTACTCCATAGGGAATCCAATTTTCAACAGTCTGCATAAGGCACAAAATGCATGCGTAACTGGGCCCGCGAACCGTGTGGCAGGAGCTGCACAGTTTATAAAATACCAGTTCTGCCATGAAATGACATGCATATATTTGTTATGCAGGAAAAGGCAGTTTCCCTACAGGTTTTATAAAAATCCCTGCATCTATTTCACATGTGTAACAACCCTGAGTTCTATGCAGAGGCAGAGGTAGTTTTATAAAAGCATTTGCCCTCTGCATCTGAAAATATTTCCCTGTGCAAGGACTTGCAATCGCCATCCACTAACACCTCTACCAGTTCGCCCGGTCCTGCAGCCAAAAGGTGAGCAATTTCACTTGTGTGATTTAATCAGCAGGTGTAAGTGTATGAACAAATTCATCAATGAATGCCGTATACCACTTAGAAAATAGGAACTTGTGCGGAGAGCTCTGTACCCCGCCCTGCAATGCCCCTTGATAAGATTTACACACACACTGACAGGCGTAAACCCTACAGGTAAGTCTCTGAAAATCAGGTCCACAGAATGCATGTTTGCCCGTCAGACAAAGGAGGCATCCTGACCGCTCCTGAGTGAGGGGCTGCATTCAGTAACTTGTCAGTTCGTCATGGAAATCCCTCCTGTGATGCATCAATGGTGAGAAAAATCTCACATCCGTTGTGCATTTGTTCATGAATCACACATTACATTAACTTCTCATGTGGTTCCTGGACTGTAGCTTTCAAAACACCCTTTGTGTCATCCGCCACTGTGCTATCTCTCATGGCCCACTGCTCAGAGCAGGCAACCTTACGCAGCCGATTGCAGAACACTGATGATACAGAAAAGCAAATATGAAAACCGGTGCAAAGCTTCCCAGAGGTTTCCTCAGACAGCGATCACACACAATGCTCCCAAGTCTCTGTCTCCATGGTCATGGACAGAAGGCAAGAATCACGCAAGAGAATTGGAGACATTAAAGAAAAAAAAAAAAGAGGAATGGAAATCCAAAGCAGCACACACCCCTTTTATAAGAAAATTTAATATCCAAGAATTCTGACTGGGTAAGTACAGTGTATCCTCTTCCCCATTCCTGCACCACCCAAAAAAAATGAGTTTTTCCATAGATTCTGTAATGTAAACTGCTAAGCATCTCTCTCCACCCCAGCACCAAACCAATAAACACCACCCATACTTCCAGGACTGCCAGCAATTTTGTACTTAGGAGACTTAAAATAGCAGAAAGGAGTTTTGCTTTCCAGCTTGCTAGATGTGCAAGACTGCTTCCTGCCATGGCTAGCAGCAACAGACTCCAAGGATGCAACAGCCAAACACTGAGCGGCTCATTTGCAAAAGGAACTTACCATTCTAGCAACTTTCACTTACACGGGTAAAGTGCATTTGCTTTAAGCATGTAAATCCTTCTGAAAGTTACCCCTTAAGGCTTCACGAAAGTCGGAAATGCGTAGAGACTTTCATTTTCAGTTTTCATTGTATTTTCCTGAGAATCTATCAGTGTTTATAATAATGAATACAAATGGAAGAGAATCAGGAAGGAAAAACTGCATTCTTTTTCAACTGATTTTCTCCAATTTTTGTTACAATAAAATGATAAATTCCATGGGAAAAATAAGTAAAAACTGAAAATGAAAGTTCCTAGAAATGAGCTATAACAATATACATTTGGCTCATTCAGAAAAGCAAGTAAAATCTGAAAATAGCAATTCTACTAGTCATTAACTGAAGTTATGCGGCAAGCATTTATCATTTTATTCCAAGACTACATACAATCATACATACATGTTACTTTTCCCTTTAAATCATGACTAAATATGTGCATATATATATATATGTGCGTGCGTGTGTGCACGCATTTATTCATGCTTTAGAAGAAATAATCTCCGAGATAAAGCTTTCATTATTTTTAATAGCATCAAGTCTGAACAGTGAGTTATTACAGTAATAAAAACTAATTACATCCCTGACAGTATTATCCCTGCTTCCCTTCCCCCAATCTCCCTTATCAATTGTTATTACACAAACACAAACACAAATGACTGTGAATCATACTAGTGTCATGAAATGGAAAGAAAACATTTTTGTAGCAAGACAGAAGCAAATCACATTTTAAAATAAATGTTTATTCTTGTTCAGAACTGATGAGAACAGAGACTTTAACAGTCTCAGCTATTCCTTATAGCCACAGCTGCAGAGTATTTTTACTGCAAAAACCAAGAAGCCTTAGGGGCTTTTCCAGGTTCTGTGTCTATTAGATTTATTTATTTATCTCAAATTGTTTATATACAACTGGAGTTGGTTTACGATCACACAGATGACCTCTGCAACAGGAGGCTGGCCTGGATGGACTCATGTGTCCATGTGTTTCCTTCAGCAAGACAACATTCAGACTGCATTAGTTTTCTCCGTCAGATCTGTTTCCTTCACACTGATGTGCCAACGAGATTAAAAGGCTTCCAGATAAACCTAACAAGGTTACAAACCTGTAAGAACATGTCTGGCTATTCTGAGCACTATCAGAGCTGTCATATCAGGAATGTTTGTGTGTCACAGTCCTTGCAAGCCCAATGAATCACACATTGAAATAAGTGATTTCCAGAAGACCTGCTGGTTGGGCATGAGGTTTACCCTTGTCTAGAAAATTCAACCAAAGAATTCAAGTAAAATAGCTAAATATCTGGGTAGATCATCAACTTACTTTCATGGTTTAAGATTTAGAAAATAGTAGGAATATTTTTTGGCGGCAGGGTGAGAATGGGGGATGGAAGGAACCTGTTCCAAAATGGCTCCTCTTAGAAGAAGCCAAGAAGAATCAATGGCACCAAAAGACCTCTTACCTGGCCCACAAGATCAGCACTATGGACAGCACCACACAATCTAAAGAAAAACATCAAGTGTGTGGCTGTTAAAATGCCAGAGCCAACTCCCTGCAGCTTGAAAATACTGCTGCAATAGCAAGAAACAGATTAAAGATTTAGAGCCTCCACGTTCCCTAACTTATTGCCATAGTTAATGGCAGAAAAAGACCAACATAGTCCATCCAGTCTGCCTTGCTTAGGGTAGTAACTGCCGCTCCATGCAGGTTACCCCCTTGTTTCTCTCAGGGGCAGTAACTGCCTCTCCATGCAGGTTACCCCCATGTTTCTGTTAAGGGTAGTAGCTGCCGCTCCGTGCAGGTTACCACGTGTTTCTCTCAGGGGCAGTAACTGCTGCTCCGTGCAGGTTACCCCCGTGTTTCTCTCAGGGGCAATAACTGCCGCTCCGTACAGGTTACCCCTGAGTTTCTCTCAGGGGCCGTAACTACCGCTCCATGCAGGTTACCCACATGCCTTCCGTTAAGGGTGGTAATTGCTGCTCCGTGCAGGTTACCCCGTGTTTCTCTCAGGGGCAGTAACTGCTGCTCCGTGCAGGTTACCCCCGTGTTTCTCTCAGGGGCAGTAACTGCCGCTCCATGCAGGTTACCCACATGCCTTCCGTTAAGGGTGGTAATTGCTGCTCCGTGCAGGTTATCCCCGTGTTTCTCTCAGGGGCAGTAACTGCCGCTCCATGCAGGTTACCCCCGTGCTTCTCTCAAGGGCAGTAACTGCCACTCCGTGCAGGTTACCCCCATGTTTCTGCCACTCCATGCAGGTTGCCCCCGTGTTTCTCTCAGGGGTAATAACTGCCGCTCTGTGCGGGTTACCCCCGTGTTTCTCTCGGGGGTAGTAACTGCCGCTCCATGCAGGTTTTCCTCGTGTTTCTCTCAAGGGCAGTAACTGCCGCTCCGTGCAGGTTACCCCCATGTTTCTGCCGCTCCGTGCAGGTTACCCCTGTGTTTCTCTCAAGGACAGTAACTGCCGCTCTGTGCAGGTTACCCCCATGCCTTCCATTAAGGGCAGTAATTGCTGCTCCTTGCAGGTTACCCCCATGTTTCTCTCAAGGGCAGTAACTGCCACTTCGTGCACCCATGTTTCTGTTAAGGGTAGTAATTGCTGCTCTGTGCAGGTTACCCCCATGTTTCTGTTAAGGGTAGTAACTGCCGCTCCGTGCAGGTTACCCCCATATTTCTGTTAAGGGCAGTAACTGCCGCTCCGTGCAGGTTACACCCATATTTCTGTTAAGGGCAGTAACTGCCGCTCTGTGCAGGTTACCCCCATATTTCTGTTAAGGGCAGTAACTGTCGCTCCATGCAGGTTACCCCATGCCTTCTGTTAAGGGCAGTAACTGCCGCTCTGTGCAGGTTACCCCCATATTTCTGTTAAGGGCAGTAACTGTCGCTCCATGCAGGTTACCCCATGCCTTCTGTTAAGGGTAGTAACTGCCGCTCCGTGCAGGTTACCCCCATGTTTCTGTTAAGGGTAGTAACTGCCGCTCCATGCAGGTTACCCCCATGTTTCTGTTAAGGGCAGTAACTGCCGCTCCATGCAGGATACCCCCATGTTTCTGTTAAGGGCAGTAACTGCCGCTCCATGCAGGTTACCCCCATGTTTCTGTTAAGGGTAGTAACTGCCGCTCCATGCAGGTTACCCCCATGTTTCTGTTAAGGGTAGTAACTGCCGCTCTGTGCAGGTTACCCCCATGTTTCTGTTAAGGGTAGTAACTGCCGCTCCATGCAGGTTACCCCCATGTTTCTGTTAAGGGCAGTAACTGCCGCTCCATGCAGGTTACCCCTATGCCTTCTGTTAAGGGCAGTAACTGCCAATCTGTGCAAATTACCTCATGAGGAAATGTAAACTTTGGGTTTAACAAAGATTACCCCATTCTTTCATTTTCGAGTCATCACAGCTTTTAGATTTACAAATGTAAGTTATGACCTGCATCCTGTTGCTAGGGATTTTCTGACAGTCTCTGTGGAAAAATCCAATACCAGGAACACTGCCCTATTCAATTACTGATTTTGATTGATGCGAAATGCAAATTAACGTACAAAAGCTGTTACCCAACATGGAAAGCTGAACAGTACAAACACACTCAGGCTACAGCTCCCATGCTAACCAAAGGTAACAATTAAACCAACCAGCAATTATAGCCCTGACTCTAGCAGGGTATGTGGGGAAACTTCTGGGCCAAAAAATCCAGAAAGCTGTCCTATTGCACTAGAAACGTTACCGGCTATGCTAATGAAGTTCAGTCTATCAGTCAGGGATGGGTCAGCCGGGAATCCAATGAAGCAAACTTGATAGCTCCGCCAACCACAGCTCCTCACAACACCGTACTAAGCCTGAGCAAGATACTGATCCCGGGCTCTGCCTTCTTCCCAGGATTTGTGAATTTAAATAGTTTTTATGCACACAACTTGCCTTCTGCAAATCAGCTGGGTGGGTTGTGTGGGGCAGAGGATTTTGCACAAACCTTTGCCCCGCAGTCTTGCTAGACATCCTAAGACGCAAAATTGGGTGGGGGAAGCGTTTATGAGCAAAGAAAAGAAAAAGTTACACCTGCTCCTGAGCACCTTCCTGCACATCTATCCACACACACACTGGCTACAATCTGTGCACACAACATCCCCACACGATGGTAGCAGCACACAGGCTGCACATCTATCCACACACACACTGGCTACAATCTGTGCACACAACATCCCCACACGATGGTAGCAGCACACAGGCTGCACATCTATCCACACACACACTGGCTACAATCTGTGCACACAACATCCCCACACGATGGTAGCAGCACACAGGCTGCACATCTATCCACACACACACTGGCTACAATCTGTGCACACAACATCCCCACACGATGGTAGCAGCACACAGGCTGCACATCTATCCACACACACACTGGCTACAATCTGTGCACACAACATCCCCACACGATGGTAGCAGCACACAGGCTGCACATCTATCCACACACACACACTGGCTACAATCTGTGCACACAACATCCCCACACGATGGTAGCAGCACACAGGCTGCACATTGCGTTGGGCAGTGTCATGGACACAGCTTATTCATGGGTTTTGGAAATGGTCCTTTAAGGTCTGAGGCAGCAGTTAGGAGCATGGTCTGCTACACATGTACTGTAGGTTTCCTTGTACGCAAGACATTAGTAAGTAGCAGCTGTAAACCTCCCTGACTGGGGTGGGAGGGCGATATATATCAGCCTTTCTCCCATCTCCCACCCCCTCACATCACCATCTTTTCCCCTCTCCCTTCACTCTACTGCATTCATCTCCTTTCCACCACCCTTGGCAACATCACCTTCTCTTCCCTTCCTGCTCTTCCCTACCTCCTCCAGTATCATTACCTTCTTCTCCCATCCCATCCCACTCCCCCTATCCCCCAGCATCATCACCTTCTCTTCCCTTCCCACTGTCCCCTACCTCCTTCTCCCATCCCATCCCACTCCCCCTATCCCCCAGCATCATCACCTTCTCTTCCCTTCCTGCTCTCCCCTACCTCCTCCAGTATCACTACCTTCTTCTCCCATCCCATCCCACTCCCCCTATCCCCCAGCATCATCACCTTCTCTTCCCTTCCAGCTCTCCCCTACCTCCTCCAGTATCATTACCTTCTTCTCCCATCCCATCCCACTCCCCATTCCCCCAGCATCATCACCTTCTCTTCCCTTCCTGCTCTCCCCTACCACCTCCAGTATCATTACCTTCTTCTCCCATCCCATCCCACTCCCCCTATCCCCCAGCATCATCACCTTCTCTTCCCTTCCAGCTCTCCCCTACCTCCTCCAGTATCATTACCTTCTTCTCCCATCCCACTCCCCATTCCCCCAGCATCATCACCTTCTCTTCCCTTCCTGCTCTTCCCTACCTCCTCCAGTATCATTACCTTCTTCTCCCATCCCATCCCACTCCCCCTATCCCCCAGCATCATCACCTTCTCTTCCCTTCCCACTGTCCCCTACCTCCTTCTCCCATCCCATCCCTCTCCCCCTATCCCCCAGCATCATCACCTTCTCTTCCCTTCCCACTCTCCCCTATTTATTTATTTATTTAACATTTTTTATATACCGGCATTCATAGGACACATCATGTCGGTTCACAAGTAACTGAGAAAGGAAATTACAATGAACGGGGATGGAGGGCTAACTGGGAAAAAATTGGATAATATACGAAACTGGATAACATATGAAAGTATAGGAGAGAGAGTCAACGAGCAGGGATACAACATTGTTGAACGACATGGAGATTACTTATCCATGTTAAGATAAATATGCATAAGCAAAGATTAAATATGTATAAGTAATGTTAAAGGAGGCATGTGTGTGCACTTATAGACTTAGTATATGAACTTATTTACAGTATAAAAGGAGGCATGTGCACTTATGTACAGTTATATCCAGGGGGAAGAGGGAGGGAGCGAGGGGGGGAGGGGGAAAGGAAACAAAATGACAATGTACTTTCAGGCAAAGGTAGCTAGAGGGGTGAGGGGCGGGGTGGAGGGGAGGCTACGGGGTGCAGGGGAAGGGTATGGGGGAGGGAACAGCTCTCCCCTACCACCTCCAGTATCATTACCTTCTTCTCCCATCTCATCCCATCCCACTCCCTATCACCTCCAGTATCATTACCTTCTTCTCCCAACCCATCCCACTCCCCCTATCCCCCAGCATCATCACCTTCTCTTCTCTTCCCACTCTCCCCTACCACCTCCAGTATCATTAACTTCTTCTCCCATCCCATCCCCCTTTTCCCCAGCATCATCACCTTCTCTTCCCTTCCCACTCTCCCCTACCACCTCCAGTATCATTAACTTCTTCTCCCATCCCATCCCATCCCTCTCCCCCTATCCCCCAGCATCATCACCTTCTCTTCCCTTCCAGCTCTCCCCTACCACCTCCAGTATCATTACCTTCTTCTCCCATCTCATCCCATCCCACTCCCTATCACCTCCAGTATCATTACCTTCTTCTCCCAACCCATCCCACTCCCCCTATCCCCCAGCATCATCACCTTCTCTTCTCTTCCCACTCTCCCCTACCACCTCCAGTATCATTAACTTCTTCTCCCATCCCATCCCCCTTTTCCCCAGCATCATCACCTTCTCTTCCCTTCCCACTCTCCCCTACCACCTCCAGTATCATTAACTTCTTCTCCCATCCCATCCCATCCCTCTCCCCCTATCCCCCAGCATCATCACCTTCTCTTCCCTTCCAGCTCTCCCCTACCACCTCCAGTATCATTACCTTCTTCTCTCATCTCATCCCATCCCACTCCCCCTATCCCCCAGGATCATCACCTTCTCTTCCCTTCCCGCTCTCCCCTACCTCCTCCAGTATCATTACCTTCTTCTACCATCCCATCCCACTCCCCCATCCCCCAGCATCATCACCTTCTCTTCTCTCTACCCCCTGGTATTATCACCTTGCCCTTACTACCCTCCACCCCCACCCTCTGAAATCATGTCCATCACTTTCCTACCCTCTCCTTCAATATAATCTCCAACAACCTCCCTCCTACCCTCTCACGCCAATCACTTTCCCTTTCCTACCCTCTCCCCTCCTTGGCATCAGTATCTTCTTTCCTTCCCTTTCCTCTACCAACACCCCAGCTTCCTTGCAAATTCAGCTACCTCTTCCAGCAGCACCAATCTGGTCCGTCACCCTCATGCCGTTTCCACTGCAGAGGAGAGGAGAGCGGGCAGAGGGGAAAGCGGAAGCAGCAGCAGATAAGCCTGCTCTCCGACTCCCCCTGCTGGCCGCGGCACACCAGAGATACAGCTTCGAAGCACTAGTGTGTCGCAGCACAGCGGCTGAGAAATGCTGTACTAGCGAGAGCACCATAATCTTGTATTATCTGAGTTTTAGTAAATCACCGAACCTCTCTGCTAAAGTAATATAAGACACACTGGGGAGCTTCTTGGGCTGCAGGCAGCAAAACACAACAGTGTGATTTATTTAGTACAGGGCTGTGTATATTCACATTGCTACATAAACAATAAGACATTGCGGTTAGGAAACGGTTTAAAAATAGCAGAATTACAATATGCCAAGAAAAGACGATTCTTTGCAATTCCTCTCAGCCCTGTGCTGCTCAGAGGCGGCCACGCAGGGGGTGGCAGCCTAGCCTGATGGTCCTGCCAAGGCCTGGAGGAGGGTTCCCATCCAGCTGGGCAAATTCTCTTTCTCCTTCTTAGGTCCCCACCAGCCATAAACATTACACAATCAGAACTTCATCTCTTTTTCTTGGTCTTGCAGAATGGGAAAAATGCAAATTAGTTTTCTTATAAAACTCTACTTTGATTAAGAAACTAATTGAACACGATAGCAGCGTCACAGAAGAAAAAATATTTACAGCATGAGAAGCAGGCTCTGGTTTTTAAAGCGACTGGAGATGGGGAAATGAGAGAGAGCAAGGAAAGGCATTTGACAGTTTGGCACCTTAGGTTTCCGTATCGGTTTCTGCTTATTTAAGGGGCACCAGCAGACAATGCACCTAGGGTTGTTATAGCAGAACCACAGACCTACAGCCAAAAACACCGTGAAAGCTACATAAAAGGTTATTTTCTGGCCATTCAGCTTGTATCCAAGCATGCATGTTTCATTTAGAAAGGCGGTGCTGGAGGCTTAGGTGCTTGTTAGGAGACATATGTTTTAGTATTGCCTGAGCTCAGTAACACCCAGCAAAAGTGGCAATAGAAAGCATCAATATTACCCTGCAGAATTAGTGGGGATTTGGTTTCAGCTCAATCACCAGGGTCTGTGCGCATAAGGCACACCCCTCGGTCTTACGATTTGACCTCTGCTGCACACCAGCTTCAGCTCCTAATGATGGCAGGAATCGATTTTGATGCTTTACTATATTTCACACTCTAAATGTGCACTGATTCAGCCTTCTTTAACTGGAATGTGTAACCAATTGGAGAAATTACTCACCTGATCATTTCGATTTCCTTAGTGTAAACAGATGGACTCAGGAGCAGTGGGTTTATGCTCCCCTGCCAGCAGATGGAGATGGCACAAGCTGACGTCACAGTGGCCCCAGCCTGCCAGTATTCTCTTCAAAGGCCAAATGTGGACAGAGTAGCAATAAACTTGATTAAAAACGAATTAAAAACAGGTAACCAGAACTGTACTTAACCAACCTTAAGCAGTGAACTCACATAATATTCTAGGGGCTGGATGAACACTTACCAGTAATCCCTTGGGACCCAGAGTCCCACAGGAGGACTATTGACACACTCATGCGGCAGCCAAGAGCGGGAAGCTGAGTCCATCTGTCTACACTAAGGAAAACGAAATTATCAGGTAAGTAATTTCTCCATTTCCTAGCGTGTAGACAGATGGACTCAGGATCAGTGGGATGTACCAAAGCTAGTCCCCAACAGGGTGGGAGGCTGCCCACAGTCCAGTCAACACTGCACGGGCAAAGGCTGCATCCTCCCGGGCCTGCACATCCAGACGATAAAACCTGGAAAAAGTGTGTAAGGAAGACCACCTCACAGCTTGGAAGATATCGACAGGAGACAACAGACTAACTTCCGCCCATGACACTGCCTGAGCCCTAACCTGAGTAGACAATGGCTTTCCAGCATCCACATACACGACCGTGACCACCTTCTTAATCCAACAAGCTATGGTAGCCCGCGAAGCCGGAGTGCCCTGCTTACTCCTGCCATAGAGAACCAACAGGCGACCTGTCTTTCAAAAAGATTCAGAGACCTCCAGATACCACACAACAAGACATTTAACATCCAAGAAGTGCAAAAGCCGAAACTCCTCCGCATCCCTGACCTTATCCAGGGATGGCAAGGAGATGGCCTGATTCAAATGAAAGTCTCAGACTACCTTGGGCAAGAAGGATGGAACAATATGCAGCTGTAACGCACCCAGAGTCACTCGAAGGAACAGCTCCCGGCAAGACAAGGCAAGGCTTGCACAACAAAAGAAATGGAATATCGCCCCATACTTTCTTGAGACATGGCCACTGAAACCACAGCCCTCAGTCAGAGGAGCCTTTGAAGCGTGAACTCCACTGCCTGCTTCTTCTGCGGGGAGTGGCAAGGGGACACCATGATACGTCCCGAGGAATACTGCGAAATTCCAGTAATACCCTTCTCGTATCACCTCCAGGACCCACTGGTCTGACGAGATCTCGACCCACCTCCGATAAAAGAGAGACGTCCCCTATTTCCTGTTCTGGAAGGTGGGTCGGCAAACCTTCATTGGGAAGCTTGGGAAGGTCCACCATCCGAGCCCGCTGCTCTCTTGGGCTGCCGGGGACAAAAGGACTGAGACCTACCAAAAGGCCAAGTCTGCTGAAAGGTCATCCCTCTGTAGGGACGAAAACGCCTGGAACCCCGGAGACGACCACTCATACCAAAGGGGTGCTGTAACTGTTTCTTATCTTTTGGCAACCGAGGCACCAGAGACTCGCCCCACTTACTGGCCAGTTTCTCCAACTCGCTCCCAAACAAGAGCAAGCTTCTAAAGGGCATCTTGGTAAGATTGGCTTTGGAAGCTGTGTCAGCTGACCAATTTCACAACCAGAGTTGACGCCAGGCCACCATCACCAAAGCCAATCCTCTGGCTGAGGTCCGGACCAAATCACAGCCTGCGTCTGCTAAAAAGGCGGCAGCAGGCTGCATAACCAGTCTGGAATTCCCTCCAGACTCATCCACCTCCTGAGAGGAGCAGACAAGATCTCACCACTAGGGCATAACAGGTAAATTCATCACCACTGCCTCAAAGGCTTGCTCAAGAATAGCCTCAGTCCTTCTGTCATGTATATCATTCAAGGCTGCTCCTCCCTCTGCTTATACACGGCACATACCAGAGCATCTACTTTGGGGAAAAACTCTCTCACAGCCGGATCCAGGGGGTACAGGCCTTCTGATGTCTAACCTCCTTTAAAAGTTGCCTCTGGGGCATCCCATTCCAGATCGATCAATTCCTGGATGGCATTCATCACCGGGGGAAAACGAGGCTTTACGTAAGGAAACCAAAATGGGATTCTTCCTCGGCTTAGACATAGCATCTGAACCAGGAACACCCAGCTGTTTCAAGGTCTGGGAAATCAGGGCCGGCAGTTCATCTCTGTGAAAGAGCCGCAACATGGTTCAATATGGTTGCAGTCCTGGAGGAATTTCCCCATCTTCCAGGGACTCAGGATCAACCTCATCATCAGTGCCATCCAGATTCCTTTCGGGAACACCTGCAGGGAACAGAGGCAAGCTCAGACGCGTAAGCATAGGACTGGAAGAGGGAGAAGCCACCGGCTGAGGGTCCAACCGGACAGGAATGGGTGAAGCGGAGGACTGTGCCTGAAGAAAGGCTTGTGAGCCTTGAAAAAATTCCACCCAAGAAGAAGCAGCCGGATCCAGACCAAGCTCAGAAGGAACTGAAGCTGGTCCCACAGAACTGCCCTCGCCTGTGGAGGAGCCGGTCAAGGGAGAACCAAGATTTGGCATCCTCCCAGTCAAGGACATGACCAACCCATCATCAGAATGAGAGAAGCCAGGCTTAGCAAATCCAAGGAAGACAACTCTCCCTGAGCATCTGAGCAGTGCTGACACAGATTAGAAGCCAGGTCAGGCTGAGAAGCACTAATATGACAGGCAACACAAATAGGAAGTCACTTAGGCTTCTTGCTTACTGGCGCCATCAATGCAGTAAACATGCATCAGAATGGCTCGCGCTCAAAAATTAAATGCGCCCACAAATAAGCACGGCAAGGCATACGCACAACCTGTGCACCAAGTTAAGCACATAAAGTTTACGCACATAAAAAAAAAGTTTGTGCGCATAAAAAGCGCACCCAAAAACCGAGCGTACAATGCTTGCACAGAGCCGACACACTGTGTACACCAATGGCCTATAGAGGGCAGGAGAATACGCCCAAGATCGCGCGAAAACAGCCCCTGCGGCTTACCACTCGGCATGCAAGAAAAAAGCCTAAGTGTGGGGCCTAGCCCACCAGAGGCCACTCAACCTGCCGGGCTGCCTAGTTCCCCAACCCCAAAGGGAGCGGGAACGAACATTAGTACGGCGCGCCAAGAATGGAGACTGGAGGAAGACCTGAAGCCCCTCTGTCTCTGATTCAGGTTAAACTTTCTTTTTTTATTTTTTAAACCTTAACTGAGCTCAGCGCTTACCGGCTGAGTAAAGAGATGGACTCCAGCTGTGGAGGGAGAGGGCATCTACCGTCACCACCGCTCTCAGCTTCCTGCACCCACTGCCATTCAGCTGAACTAGCAGCTAAGGCCAAGCCGAGAAACCCAGCTACCGGACCAAGGCACACCTCTGAGGGGGCACAGAAATCACCTCAGGAATTCTCAACTGGAGGAGGGACCTTTAGTATCAACGCAGGAGAATGGGGCTTTCTTTTCCTGAATTTAGAATTTCAAATTTCTCTTTCCAAAAAGTTCAAAGCAATCCCCATAGGGAGATGCACGTCCACCATCTGCTGGAGACGGAGAATACTGGCAGGTTGGGGGTCACTGCAGGGTTATGTATACTGTGACGTCATCTTGCTCCATCTCCATCTGCTGGCAGGGGGGCATAAACCCACTGGTCCTGAGTCCATCTCTACACGCTAGGAAAACTGAGATTTGTGTGGCTGAGCACCCCCAAGTGTTAATCTGTTTTGTGTGGCTGAGCACCCCCAAGTGTTAATCTGTTTTGTGTGGCTGAGTACCCCAAGTGTTAATCTGTTATATGTAATCTGACCCTGCACTGGATGGGTAATGTGCGTCCCATAAGAGACCTACACATGCAGTTCTGAGAACTACAGATCATTTTAGGGGAAGAAATCAGATCAATTAATAAAGATTTATGGTGCAGCTAAGAATCTTTGTTAAGTAAGAGGATGACAGTAACATTTTATTTCTTCTCTAGACTGATTTATTACTCCTGAAGCTGCTGTCCCCCAAACAAAGCCTTCCCCAGTACTGCAGCCTCACTGGTCCTACTCTCACTGCCCTACCTGAGCTGAACCCTCCCCAGTACTGCAGCCTCACTGGTCCTACTCTCACTGCCCTACCTGAGCTGAACCCTCCCCAGTACTGCAGCCTCACTGGTCCTACTCTCATTGCCCTACCTGAGCTGAACCCTCCCCAGTACTGCAGCCTCACTGGTCCTACTCTCACTGCCCTACCTGAGCTGAACCCTCCCCAGTACTGCAGCCTCACTGGTCCTACTCTCACTGCCCTACCTGAGCTGAGCCCTCCCCAGTACTGCAGCCTCACTGGTCCTACTCTCACTGCCCTACCTGAGCTGAACCCTCCCCAGTACTGCAGCCTCACTGGTCCTACTCTCACTGCCCTACCTGAGCTGAACCCTCCCCAGTACTGCAGCCTCACTGGTCCTACTCTCACTGCCCTACCTGAGCTGAGCTCTCCCCAGTACTGCAGCCTCACTGGTCCTTCTCTCGCTGCCCTACCTGAGCTGAACCCTCCCCAGTACTGCAGCCTCACTGGTCCTACTCTCACTGCCCTACCTGAGCTGAACCCTCCCCAGTACTGCAGCCTCACTGGTCCTACTCTCACTGCCCTACCTGAGCTGAACCCTCCCCAGTACTGCAGCCTCACTGGTCCTACTCTCACTGCCCTACCTGAGCTGAGCTCTCCCCAGTACTGCAGCCTCACTGGTCCTACTCTCGCTGCCCTGAGCTGAGCTGAACCCTCCCCAGTACTGCAGCCTCACTGGTCCTACTCTCGCTGCCCTGAGCTGAGCTGATCCCTCCCCAGTACTGCAGCCTCACTGGTCCTACTCTCACTGCCCTACCTGAGCTGAACCCTCCCCAGTACTGCAGCCTCACTGGTCCTACTCTCACTGCCCTACCTGAGCTGATCCCTTCCCAGTACTGCAGCCTCACTGGTCCTACTCTCACTGCCCTACCTGAGCTGAGCTCTCCCCAGTACTGCAGCCTCACTGGTCCTACTCTCGCTGCCCTACCTGAGCTGAGCTCTCCCCAGTACTGCAGCCTCACTGGTCCTACTCTCACTGCTCTACCTGAGCTGAGCTGAACCCTCCCCAGTACTGCAGCCTCACTGGTCCTACTCTCGCTGCCCTGAGCTGAGCTGAACCCTCCCCAGTACTGCAGCCTCACTGGTCCTACTCTCATTGCCCTACCTGAGCTGAACCCTCCCCAGTACTGCAGCCTCACTGGTCCTTCTCTCGCTGCCCTACCTGAGCTGAACCCTCCCCAGTACTGCAGCCTCACTGGTCCTACTCTCACTGCCCTACCTGAGCTGATCCCTTCCCAGTACTGCAGCCTCACTGGTCCTACTCTCACTGCCCTACCTGAGCTGAACCCTCCCCAGTACTGCAGCCTCACTGGTCCTACTCTCACTGCCCTACCTGAGCTGAACCCTCCCCAGTACTGCAGCCTCACTGGTCCTACTCTCACTGCCCTACCTGAGCTGAACCCTCCCCAGTACTGCAGCCTCACTGGTCCTACTCTCACTGCCCTACCTGAGCTGAACCCTCCCCAGTACTGCAGCCTCACTGGTCCTACTCTCACTGCCCTACCTGAGCTGAATCCTCCCCAGTACTGCAGCCTCACTGGTCCTACTCTCACTGCCCAACCTGAGCTGAACCCTCCCCAGTACTGCAGCCTCACTGGTCCTACTCTCACTGCCCTACCTGAGCTGAACCCTCCCCAGTACTGCAGCCTCACTGGTCCTACTCTCATTGCCCTACCTGAGCTGAACCCTCCCCAGTACTGCAGCCTCACTGGTCCTACTCTCGCTGCCCTACCTGAGCTGAACCCTCCCCAGTACTGCAGCCTCACTGGTCCTACTCTCATTGCCCTACCTGAGCTGAGCTCTCCCCAGTACTGCAGCCTCACTGGTCCTACTCTCACTGCCCAACCTGAGCTGAACCCTCCCCAGTACTGCAGCCTCACTGGTCCTACTCTCACTGCCCTACCTGAGCTGAGCTCTCCCCAGTACTGCAGCCTCACTGGTCCTACTCTCACTGCTCTACCTGAGCTGAGCTCTCCCCAGTACTGCAGCCTCACTGGTCCTACTCTCGCTGCCCTACCTGAGCTGAGCTCTCCCCAGTACCACAGAACCGGTGCCTTAGCTGCCGTGGATGTTGGGAGGACATCAGCACTCACACGCATTACAAGCTGAGTAGCTTCTCAAGACAGAGGTTCCCCATATTTCAGACTGTGCTGGTAAGGTACCAGAGACATCCATCCAAAGACCAAAGGAAAACTACCCAAGAAAAGAAGGAATGGCAAATTATGCTTCTATGACTTGAATTGCCTCAGCTTTGGTACAGTGAAGGCTCAACTTTTCCCGGCTCTGTTATGGTGCCAATAGGGAATCTTTTTCTGGAGTCAAATATGGATACCTAAACTGGGAATCCCTTGACAAAAGGGTGACAGAAAATAACACATACATAAAAAGAAAAATGTCAGAAATGGATATAACACTATAACTCATGCGATGCATGTCCTCTTGTAAGAAAAACTCTCTCTGTATCCACAAAATACTGGGAATCGTGTTCACTTTCCATATGCAAGTAAGGTGTGCCATTTCCAGAGTGCTGCTAGCCACATTGACACCAACTAACAGATAAGCAAATCCTGTGGGAGCAACTAACCTTCCTCGAAATCTGCTGCCGTGGTATTATCGTGAGATCACAATATATCATGACAGCTGAATAGAAGAACTCCACTGAGCAGCATGCTGGGAGAGCCTAATGCCATGGCATATGAGCAGTTACCAGACAGAAACCAGCAGCTTAGCTAATAAATGCCCTAGCAGGTCCCTGCAGTCTTACAGGTAGGGGGGGTCCCTCAATATTACAATAAGAGCTACCAGTGTGGTGGGGCCCCTAGTGTCCTGCACAGAGCCTGCTGCCTTCACTGGGCACAGTAAGGAAGGGATCTCCCTAATAGAAAAGGGACAATTACACAGCCTGCAAAGGAAAGGATGGCAAATAAAAAAATAAACAAACATGACAACAATAGGGGGAAAGGTTTAAAAAGCAAAAAAAAAAAAAAAATACAAGGAAAGAAAAAAATTGACTGCAATGACATAAATTTTAAAAAATAAAAGTAAAAAAGTTTAATTTTCTCGTACCCACAGGATTCCAGGGGGCCTGGGTGTAACAGTTTTAATGCCAGATAAAGACTTTGTCCAGAAAATACATAGAATGAAATCTTGTTACAGTGAATCCCCTGACACAGCCGACATGTTAACAAGAAAAAGTGATTCCCTGTGTATTTTATTAGAGGGAGAAAAATAACTTAATAAGAATGACATTTTAAACTCTGGTTATGAAGTGCTCTGCCTGCTACTTACAGCACACACACACACACAGCTGCACACAAGCACAACGTCTCATTCCCATCCCCATCCCTTCCCTGGAAAACAAATCATTCATTCCCTTACCCACGGCTGCAGAGGTCCCAATGATTCTTTCATTCTTCTAAATTATTCAACCACCGTTAGCCCATTGGGGATTCTGCTTATCAAGTGCTACATGAAAATAAAAGCTGGACGAGAGCGAGTCCTGAAGGGGAACACCTTGGCACAGAAGAGGTTACTGAAGGCCAGACACACAGACAGCCAGACAGCCAGACCTGCCACTTTATCTCTGCCTTACAGTCCACGTTGTTGCTTTGTTAATTTCTGGCCAAGGTTTTTCTACACATTTAAGCTGTAAAAAGCAGAAAAAAAGTTAATTGAATCAGGCTGTAAGCGACCTGCCCATCGATAACGCTCCTTAATTTGATTCTCCTGGCTATATCCTGCCTAAAACCTGGAGTATATCTCTTTCAGTGGCAGATAAAGGTAATGGCCTTCCTGAAATCTTTTCAGAGAGAGAAACATCCAAAATGTTGCATTCATTGCAGTTGTTCTCTGCCTTCTTTGCAGTCCGGCTGGTGGGAAAGATTAAAAGCCACAGCCCACAAAACCTTTAGTTACAGAGTTTACATTGCATGAATCCTTAACACGTTCAGCAGAGATTACAACTTCACATACACAAAGATAAAACGCACACAATCCAATAACATAATAAAAACAAGTATTATATATACAATAAAACAAGCAAGCTATTAAAACCTGCCCCCAAAAAATGCTGTGTAAATAAAACTGCTTTATCCTTCTTGTAGCATTTTAAGTCATCTTGCTCTTGAGCTACAGAAAATGCAATTTCTTTGCCTGCTGTAGGTGACACGATTAATAAAGCCGAGTTTGCAGCCTGCCGATTCACGAGGGAACAGCATTGTATGGCTGGGGCTACGCTTTACCCTGCAGTCCAGAGGGGCGAGACATCACTGTGCCATAAAGCTGTGACAACAATTGCAGAGGCACTGACTTACCCACTACCTGGGACCCGCATTCGGAAAAGTGAGCACATTTTATGAAGCAGTGGTCACTTTTCTGAATGCGGGCAAGCGGCACACAGCGGCAGTCACAACCCTGAACACCTTGCTGGGCAGACCAGATGGAGCCTTGGCCTTTAGCAGCTGTGACATTAAATATCAATGCACTCTTTATTTTATTTGCATGTCAGATTCCATAGATGTTATTAGGGATAAAGAGAGACAAATATTTGCATAAAGAAAGCCCAAGATTCAAAGTAGTGAAAGGAAAGGCAGAGATCAGCTGGC